>NW_024039254.1:0-485000 GCF_016077235.1 Cyprinodon tularosa
CTATAGAACTAAGAAAGTAGACAGACAGCTGATCCAGAGGCTGCGCCTGCGTCCTCACTAGAACTATAGAAAGTAGATCAGACAGTGATCCAGATGCTGCTGCCTGCATCCTCACTAGAACTATAGAAAGTAGATCAGACAGCTGATCCAGATGCTGCTGCCTGCGTCCTCACTAGCAACTATAGAAAGTAGATCAGACAGCTGATCCAGAGCTGCTGCCTGCGTCCTCACTAGAACTATAGAAAGTAGATCAGACAGCTGATCCAGAGGCTGCTGCCTGCGTCCTCACTAGAACTATAGAAAGTAGATCAGACAGCTGCAGTTGATCCAGAATCTGCTTATATTCATTTGATTTGGCCTAACCCAGACCCTTACCCCGACTCGAGGGACAGAACTTTACCATGTGGGACCAGGAATATGGTCCCCATAGGGACATAGGTCCCGATGAGGTGACTGTGTAAACTGCAACAAGTCTCACCTTCACCCTACCCCACAGACACACACACATAAACATATCTCTTTGTGTTTGCGGGTCCTTTCCTTTGACTTCCAATAATATCTACACCCTAACATTACAGGTTCATATCTAACCTCATCCTTAACTCAATTCACACTTTATTACTAAATGTGACCCCTGACCCAAAAAAAAGGCCCCAGAGGAGCAGTCGGTCCCCACAACCTGCTATTTTTCCAGAAGATGGGCCCCACAATGTAGCAAAAACAAGAGCTCACTCACACTCGGGGTCTGAACTGGACCAGATTGACCCAAATGATGCGAATAGATGTTTAATTGAACCCTTTGGTGGTTGGAGGTCATTAAAAGAACCAGGAAAGAGGAAACAAGTGAAGATGTAAAGCTGGTATTTAGCATCGATCATTGCTTCTGCAGCCGTAAATGATTTCATTAGACAGAATCCTGCAGTATGATGAATGCATCTCAGGCTAATGGCTGAACTTGTAGCATGTTTGGAATAAAGCGAGTTCAACGTACAGAAAGTAGCTGGTCTGCTGGACTCTGGGACCTCATGTCACTTTGTGACTGCTGGCAGTAAATTAAATAACGATTAGCTGGAGCCATTTGTTAGCCTGGATGACACCTGACCAGCTCCTGGAATGGCTGGGAAGATGGATGGAGTGTCCCACAAGTAAAGAGTCAACAGGTGAAGATTAACCGGCTTTAATGAGCCTATTTGCCTAATGTGTTTGCCGTTTTCCTTCTCCCTTTCTTCTCTGTCTTCTGTCCCCTTAAGAAAAGAGGAAAAACTGTGCAGAGGCATCAAACTGATGATGGTGGAGTGAATAAAGTCCACATTATCATTTTAGTGCAGGATATAAATCAGCAATGTGTTGCTCTGTTCTTCCTGTTCCTCCTTATTACGGCTGATCATCGTTCTTCATTACAGCCACACGTCTGGCATTCATGTTGTCCATATGAAACTGGGATCCAGTTTCAGGTAAATTATTATTTGAAACGGCCTCCAGTCTCAGATGACTGATAGCTGATAGGTTATCCATTTTTAAGGCAAGTGATCAACTTGCTCTATAAAGGGTTAAAGCTCATAAAGCTCTTATGGACGTGGTCTAACTGATGGTGGTCTCTATCGGTCCAGGCACTGTCCTGCAGCTTCTGCATGCATCCCTGCCTGAAACTAAAGCCTAACCTACCTCATCTGCGTGTCCGTTTAGCAGACGTGTTTTTTCCGGTCTTCCCACTTCTTGATCTGTATGATTTCACTAAATGGATGTTTTTATGTAAAATGCAAAATAAAGAGGAATAAATGAGGCTGCATTAGTTAACTGAGTGAAGTAGATCAGATGCTCCTGGCTAAATAAAAACACAGCTGAGTGAGATTAACACCGTCAGAAGGCTCCTTTGTTGTGTCTGCTAACCTCTCTGTGGATTAGCTTTTTCCATCCCTCTCCTACTGTAGGAGGAAACGTGAAATGGTGACCATGCATGAATTTCATAACAGAGAAAAGACTCATCATCTTCGTTCATGTCAGATTTCCCAGCTTTCATTTTCAAAGATCTTAGAGCTTCACTTCTATCAGCAGGGTTTGTATTAAAACCAAGCGGTTCTAAAAGCACCTCATGTTCGGGTGCATGTCATCCTATGGAGAGAAATTTGTTTCGATATTACTGAATGCAAAGAACAAGAAAGGAAAGTTAAAGAAAATTTGGTTTAAAAGCAGCAAACTTTAAAAATAGTTCAATAAAAAATAACTCTTAATGTGCATGAAAAATTTCAATCAATATTTTTACATTTTTCTTTTTTTTTATATTTTATTCTTTAATTGTTTTCTCAAAAATTTTAAAACTTTGTTGTAAACCCCTTTTTACAGATTGTGGGGGTTTGGTGGTTTGTTTGCAAACCAGTAGAAATGCTGTTGCTAACGTCTAGGTAGAGCAGACTCACCTTCTTCACGCAAAACCTGGTGGGGAAATCTGTAAAACCAGACCTGACAGGAATCTAATTCATTAAAACTCCCCTGAAACAAAATTAAAACAACTGACTATACAGGTGCAATTTATATATATATATATATAAAAATAAAAAATCACATTTGGAAACAGGAAATCTGAAATAAAACAGCAAATATTGAACACACATTAAAAATGACTAAAACAAGTTTTTTGATTGAGAAGTTTTTTCTTATTTTTAGATACATTTTTTTCCATAATGTTCTTTTCTAAATGTGTTCTTTGCGTCTGACAATACTGGAGCACATTTTCCTCCGTAGCCAACAGACCCAGAGCGTCTCTGCATCAGAAGCTCAGCACCGTTCCGTGGCGTGTGCACGTCTGGATGCTGCAGTTGCTCCTTGAAACCGGCCAACTCTCAGCATTTGTCATCGGTGTCTAATGACGCTGTCTGGAGAGAGAAGCTTTTTTTCTCTTTCAAGTTTTTATTGCTGTAACAAGACATTAGCATTAATGTTTTGTGATAATGGTGCAGGAGTCAAATGTCAATGGTGGAGCCCAGCTCGGTCTAATGACTGAGACATGGGATCGCTTTAATGAATGCAAACCAATTAACTCTGACCTCCTGATCTTTGGCTGCTCCCAGGTGAGCCCGCAGACATGAGGCAGATGATAAATGAAAGATTCATTGTAAAATTATAAAGCTGCCACAAAAGGAGAGTTTGATCCGATCGGATGAATCCCGGCTGCCCCTGGGATCATAGTCTGGAAAACAGTCTGGAATAATATACAAATAAACAACATCCAACAGATACCTGCATTTATTTGGTGGAGAGCGGGTGGGGTGGGGTTTATTAATTTATTATTTATTCCTGGGGGCCCCATAAATAAAAAAAATAACATACATTACATGTATAGTTAATACAACTATTCCTAATTTGTGTACATTAATTATGTTTTTGATAAAAATCCTTTGGCTAAAATGCCATCAGAACGCTGATAGTTTTAAAGGGGTGATAGAATGCAGAGTTTCCATTGTCATAGATGAATAATGATAGTTCAGTGGGTGAAATGGACGTACAGAGAAGTTCAAACCCATCAACACCTCCTTTCTCTGCAAATCTCACAATTCTAAACTTCCAACATAAAACAGTGAATCCAAACGAAGCACCGAGTTGACGTAAACTCTGGGATGTTGCCTTATTTGGTTCTGGCCTGGACTTTTGTCACACCCCAAAATTAACATCCAAACCAGCCCTGTAATGTTAGCATTGCTATGAACTCTGAAAACAGTTCATGTTACTTTTTTTTTTTTTTGAACTTTTTATTTTCAATAACATTTTTATATCAACACATACATATGTCCACCCTTGTCACATCTCACAATTCACATCTTAATATCTGATTTTTATATATAATTTTAGACCTTTCACTTACATCAGGCATACAGGCTGTCTATTCCAGCTCCGCTAACAGTTATCCAGGGGCTACTGATGGAAAAAATAACAAAAAGAAACCCCCAAAACGACAAATAAAGATACATTTCCTTCAGATAGACATTAGCCCCATTAAGAGAAAGCCATATTCATTAACAACATCCATGGATTTATAAGTCACAATGATTCAGTTCATGTTACTTTTATTTAATAATACATCTAATAAATGTTTTCAACATTAAATACACCAATAAACTTCTAAATGCACAATCAAATGATTAAATGTGACATTTAATGATCAGAAATACATAAATTAAAAATAAATCTCATAAAAATATATTTTTGAAAACAATAAATATAATTACTTCACTTTATTGGTATAAATAGATATAAAGTGATGTAATGATTAGCATTATTTTTATTGTTCTTTTTGGGGTCACAGACTCAATAAACAGGTTTGATTGTTTATTGATGATATTTTGATGTTTGATGACAATCTGCTTCATTCAGCAGGAGAA
Organism: Cyprinodon tularosa; assembly: GCF_016077235.1. Lineage (NCBI taxonomy): Eukaryota > Metazoa > Chordata > Actinopteri > Cyprinodontiformes > Cyprinodontidae > Cyprinodon > Cyprinodon tularosa. The sequence continues at coordinate 4,377 of NW_024039254.1, forward strand.
GCTTTGCTCTCAGTTGAAGTCAAACTAATCAGGTAGAAAGACGGTACGATAAATGATGAAGTGATGGTGGCTGGGTGAGGGACTGGGTGAGGGGTGGGTTACTGGGTGAGGGGTGGATGGGGGGGGTTGTTGTGTGTTTTTACAAACTGGGAAAAACGATGGAAATGCTGACAGTACAGTGACTTTAAATAAGCAGTCTACCTTCATTGTCTCTCTATCTTCATGTGCTCGAAAGACCCGTCACTGTCCACCCACAGCTTCAGAGACCCCCCCACCCCGTTACACCCCGCCCCCCCCCCCCCAAAACAATCTGCTGTGTAGCTGGCCAAGTGGGACATGGCTGCTTGTTTGGCCAGCAGATTGTCTTTCTTCTCCAGGGGCCGTGGGAGGCCTCTGTTTTCTGGGTAATTTGGTGTAGGAGGCTTTTTCTTTCTCTCCGTCGACGGTGACCATCAAAGGAGTTTAAGAAGCAGGGTGCTGACAGAAGCTGACAATAGGAAGGAGGTTAACATCATTTCACTGGAACCATAGATCTGGGCTTTAGGGAAAAACACCAGAATAAAGAGATTAAAGAGCTTCTGACGATTATTTGGAAGAGAATAAAAAAAAAAATCAGTCAGGATGCTGTTATTATTATCATTATTGTTATTATTATTGTTATTATTTTTGTCGTTTTTTTAGTACTTGGTGCTCCCTCCTTGGTACATCTGTTTACCTTTTATGGATCTCTACTTCTGCACGTTTCCAGGGAAGAACGCCGACAGTCTTTAGATTTCTGATTTCCCCAAAGTTCTGATGTTATTTGCCAATAATTAAATAGAGAACGTAGGAAGTGTTCAGTTTCACTTTCCTGTCGTGTGTCTGGTTAGTACAAGATATCCTTAGTTCGAGGAAACGGACGCTATGACTGGGACCCTGTCTCAATTTCTTCTGTTTTCCATCACCAGTCTTTTTAAACAAGGCAAACTGCAGCTACAGAATTAGCCTCTTAAAACCCACCTAATATTGAGAATCTATTTTGCATACCCAAATGGAAAAGCAAATAACTGAGGAACTGTAAGCCCAAACTACATGTGTAATACATCATTTGAAAACAACAGCTTCTAGTTTCTGAATTTATAAATCAGTTCAAACATGACTCAAAGATGTTTTTTCAATTCTTGAAGATAATAGGCCTTCTTTTTGAATAGGCATGTCTCATTCTCTCGTTCAAATGTCTCATTGTTTTAAATTTGTTCTACATCATATCAACCACAAATGCAGAAAAATTCAGACCTCTAGGTGCAACAGTTCCAAAGCTGTGAGGCTTTGAACTTTTGGTGTTACAAGCGTCTCCAAACCTGATTGTGCCAAATATTTGACCCATAGAATAACACTTTTTATTTGTCCTATAAGTCATTTTATTTATCAGTAAAATGTTAGAAAAGAGAAAGCTGCAGGGTATTTCACCTGCAGGGTTTAGAGACTCTAATCTCAGTAAAAGCCAGAAAATCTGGGCAATGAAAAATGAACAAATCTTATAAACCAGTTAATGTGAAATTCTCTTTATTGAATGATTAAATAAGTTAAAAGAAAACACAGAGATGTTAATAATGAATCATCAGACAGGATCTGCTTCTGTTAATAGCAGGAGGAATAAAGAACAATAACAGAGGAGAAATCAAAAACAGCGAGACAAAACAAAAGTGTTTCCACCAGTTCAGGAGGGATTAATGCGACAAGATTCGAGCAACATCCTGAGAGGGAAGCTAATTCATCAGATCTATATTTACACTGTAAAACAAAATCAATGGCTGCACTAAAACAGAGCAGATCATCATTAATGTTCCTCCATGAAGGAAATCAGTCAGATTTCCACCTGTTTTTTTACTGTCTGCTGAGGTTCTGCTCATTAATTTCACTTCAGAAACGATGTCATATTGTAATATTTGATATATTTATTAAAAACAATCAGAAATTATGTAATACATCAAATCTTGATAAGTTACTAGAACAAAAAAAAATCCCTCAAAATAGGTTTTCAGAAATGTAATTTCCGTTTGCAGTTCTGCTTCTCCGTTTATATTTCTGTTCCAGATAACATTTCACTTATTATTGTTAAACTATTTAAATTAACTCAAATATTTTAATTTGTGAGGATTTTAAGTTGTATCGCTTTTTTATTAGTCTTACACAAAAAGGTCAAATACAGAAATATAAGCTCCAAAAGAAAAAAACATTTTCTGATCTGGCAGCAACAAACTTTACATTTTGAGTCAACATTGAACAATTCTGATTAAATCTAACAGCGTAACAGAATCACACGCTGCAAATGTTTCCTTATTTCAATTGTTTTTTTTTTTTTATAGGATATTGAAGTTAGATTTAACTTATACACCAATAGTTCAGTTGAATCCAAACGTTTGAGTTAAATGTAAAACAAAACTTAATCAGTTGTTCCATTCATGCTGATTTTGCTCAGTTTCTACCTTAGTTAAATAACCTGCTGCTGTCATTTTGCACATCTCTGATGTTGCTGCTATTTTCAAATATCCATTACTGTAAAAATGTCCATTGCTGTATACTGGTTATTTATTCTCCAGTTTTATACTGTTAAAGAAACTTTACAGGATTTTATTGTTTATCTTTTAACTTTTCACTATTATGTTATTCTTATACATTTTTCCAAGGTCCACATTTGTGTGACCATTTTTTTTCTACAATCTTTTTGCTGCTGTAAACACTAGAATTTCCCCATTGAGGGACAATAAAGGGATTTTCTATTGTATTCTTAGCAGATCAACACATCTGAGTTAGCAGAGATTTTTTTATAGTTTAATAATCTATTTAATAAGGAAAACTGATTCCCTTGAAAAGTTTGAGTCAAATAAATCAAAGTTTTAATGTAAAAAAACAGTGATTAGTTTGATTAGCAATAGTTATTGAGATATTATCTCATTTTATTTTTTAATGAGAGCTGATGTCCTTCATGTTTTAGGTCCTCTTCCTCTGTCCCTTTATTACTTACTATAAATTAAGTTGGAAAAAAAAAGTTTACAAGTCAAGAAAAAAGGTAAAAAGCTCATTGAAAAGTTAAAAAGTTAACAATTATATGTAGGTTTATAAAATAAAAAATGTCAGTGCCTCTAAGGTTATGTTGGACGGGAAAAAAAAGGTTTCTTTCACTCTCTGAGTGTTTTTCATGAATTTTTTCTAGAAGCACTTTTATTATTTTTCTTAATATCTTCAGGAAACTTGGCGTTTCTTGTTATTACACTGACATTCATTTTAACCATCAGAATATCCATTTTTTTGAATGTTAAAAAGTTAATAAGGTCTTATCCTTGATTCCTATAATATTTTCACTGCATGCCCATAAAGGGTTAAAAGTAGATGAACTAAATATTTTTCAGAACATTTGGGATTATGAAGGCTTCTTATTTACTTATTTACTGATTCTGAACTTTCATTTATGAATGGATTAATTTAATGTTGTGTTGAATGCTCCTATGTATCACCACTGAGTGAATGAGTTATTAAAAATCAAAAATATTTGTCTCCCATCCTGCCAATTGAACCAGTTTATTCAGACATAGAAACATGTCATTAGAACAGCTGTTTTCTGGCTCTGGCCTCAAATAGGGATGCAAGGCTAAATCGTACATTTTCACGCCATGTTTAAGTCGTATTCACTTCATTTCCAGCGGTTGTTTCTGATCATCTGAGCCGTTCTGTTCCCTGAACTCCCCATTAAAAAACGACGGCTGAATTTGTTTTGTTTCGGGAAGCTTTTCCTCTGATTTCTTTCCTCCCAGGGAAGCAGAAAGATGAAACAGAAACGACAACCAAGTTTTCCAGATCTGGGGTTTAATCTCAGAGTGAGTTTTCACTGTGAAGCAGTGAAACACAGAGGATTTTCACAGCGGCGTCGTTACCGCAGAGCTTCAGGGGCCCGGGGCCCTTGGCTGCGGTAATCAGAGTGTTGATGGAGTGGCCGGCACGTCGTAGGCGTGCTCAGCTAACAGCCGTCAAACCCCAAAGGCCTCAGCACCAAACGCTTCCTCTCCTTTGCTTCCTCTGTTGTTGGCTTTCCCTCCTTTCTTTCTCCACTCATCTCGCTGGTATTCCAGGAAGAATTTGAGGAAGAGCTGCAAACCTCTCAGTTCTTTGATATAAGCTGAACTTTTCTTCTATCCTTTGACGTTTAGTTTACGCTGTTTTTTTTCTTATTGTTTTTATTTAATTTCCCTCCATCTGCCTTTTCTGGAAGTTTCCCCCTTAAATGATTGTTTCTCTTTGTGCATTTCGTCTCCCCTTCCTGATTCTGCTCTCCCTTCTTTGCCACAGTGTCCAAACATTTTTGTGTCTGTGGGCGAGACAAAAGAAAAACAGGCTGCATTATCTGCAGACGTTAAACTGTTTCCTCGTCTGAGTTTGTGGAGGCGGACGAGGAACATTCCTGAAAATGTGAAACATTCAGCTTTAATGGCGTCTGTGTTTGGAGGAAAACTTAGAAGCTTTTGTGGCGGCGGAGCCATTGTCAGCGGAGCCCTTCATACAATCAGCATCTTATGTTTATGCTGCGCGGCCTTTCTGTGCTGATCAATGAGCCACTGTTTACCGGCTCCATCGTATGATCGCTCATTTAAACATCAAGAAAAACAAAACATTTAGCATTCAGTAAAAGTGGGAAATGTTTGAATTCCTTTTAGTGAAGGAAATAAGATCATCCAGCAGGAATAGATTCATTCTGACGTGACAAATTTAACTGAATAAATAAATGATAATTTATTTATTTGGCTCTGGCTTCGTTTTATGTTCCTGTTTTCCAGTATTTTATTATTGTTCACTCTAGGGACGTCCAACTAATTTTACTTTATTATTATTCGGCCTTTTCCAGATGTATTATCATCTTCTTTGTGTATCTTTTAGGTTTAATTATTTGTTTTGGATCTAGTTATGTTTCTCCATTTTCAAGGTTTCCTCACCATTTTTAGACGTTAGCTTAGAGGTCTGCCAGGCTAACGAGGTATTCCAGGCAAACTTTAGCTGTTAGCTAAGAGGTATTCCAGGCTGACCTTTGCCGTTAGCTAAGAGGTATTCCAGGCTAACTTTAGCCATTAGCTAAGAGACATTGCAGGCTAACTTTTGCCATTATTTAGGAGCCATTCCAGGCTAACTCTAGCCATTAGCTAAGAGGTTTTCCAGGCTAACTTTGGCCATTAGATTAGAAGTGGAGGCTAACTTTGCCCCTTAGCTAAGAGGTATTCCAGGCTAACTGTACCCATGCGCTTAGAGGCGGAGGCTGTGGAAGCTCATAGGTAGAATTTTCCGATGACAGAAAGAAGGAAACTTGAACACCATTTTATCCTCCAGAAGGGGGAAACATTTATTGACAATTAAAATTTCTACAGTTGTCTTAAACACTTCATAAGTGTATGTATGTGTGTCCTAAATGTGCCCCTTTGGCTCTGATTCCTAAACAGGAAAGAGATGTTTCCTGTTTTCGCCAAAAATCTCTTGGCCCAAAATGCTACCTTGCAGGTTACAGGTTAAGATCTTGTTGACCTCCAGCATGTATTATTTCTGTCCTGTCCACTGTATATTCAGTTTTATAAGGCTTAAAAATATGTTTAAACAGTATAAAAATTATGTAAAACCATCCAGGCAAACTTTAGCAGTTAGCTTAAAGGTATTCCAGGCTAACTTTAGCAGTTAGCTTAGAGGTATTCCTGGCTGAGAATGAGACTGTCAAGTTTTTTTTCTAATTTTAAACATAAATTTCTTTTATTCCATTTGCAAATGTCTTACCTGCTTTTTATTTTTATTCATATGCGACTCGTCAGGCTGAAAGCGTCTGCTCAGTGAACAGTTTGTGTTTTCATTTCTGTTTTCTGCCATTAGTCTCTGAGGCAGGAGACATAAATTCAGCTTTAAAACAGCTTCTGCTGACTTTGATCCTCAGAAACTTTGAGGTAATCTGATGCTTTTAGACCTCAGATCTCAAAGTTGTAGAATCGGACCACAGTTCAGCTGATGGGGTCGCTCTCTTTCACTGACGGAGGCCAGACGATCCAAGGTGGCTGTGATGGTGTGTGCGTGTTTTAACGCGCTGTCAGGGGTCTTCCTGTATGATCTGGAGATGGACATAGTAATTATGATCTGGAGAAGGTGGGATGTCTTCCTCGTCAGCCTGCAGGTGCGTGTCTTCTTTGCTTTCACTAACTGGAGGAACATCTTAATGGGCTTTTTCTGTCTGATGACGGCTTATCAGCATGGCCCTCCGTCAACAGTCCGCCCAGTAAGGCGGGTTGGTGTCTGTGTCCATCACACACTGAGGAGGATAGCTGTCTCACTGGGTTTGAAAGGCAGAGACATGTTTGTCCAACTCCACTTTATTAGGGGATAATGTCTCCATATTCAGGAAGGTCTCCACAAAGTAAAGAATCATTCATAGATTATGAATATTTATTAAATGTTTCGTCACCTGGCTGGGCCTAGGAGGTATAAGTATACATTTAAACAGGGAATCAAGGAGTCAGAAAGGCATTTAAATAAGTTTATTCTGCCAAAAGAAAAGTGGACTTACCTAACTGAGCTAAAACCAAAATATACAAACCTACAAAATAACCTAACCAGCCCATAAACAGGAGAAACTGGGGTTCCACAAAGGGCAGCTCTCCCCTAAATAAAACCATCGGAGCAGGTTTACATGGCAGCAAATGATGTGCTTCAGCAACCACAGAGCTGTATGAATGACAGACGGCTCAGAGGCACTGATCTTTATTTATTCACTAGATTGCTGATTGCCCGCTGGTATTACAGGGTTAAAGTGAAGCCACCGGCCGCCATATTGGTACTCCCTAATTAGACCTGTCTCAATGTACACAATCTGTGCCGCTACAGCATCGAACAACCATGGTGTTCGCATTCTCAGGGACTTAAGACTCTTAAAATAAAAATAAATTTGTCCCTTTGACACAGACTGGCTGTTTCATAGCATCAGGAGATTAACTTTAACTTAGAATTAAAAAAATAGGCCCATCACATTGAATAGTCATTATGAAGTCAATGAAGTCTATAAATCATGTAATATAACATATTATAGATATCCATCACAATAAAATGAACGTGTTAATATAGCAGAATAATACAGATGAGCCAAAAGTGCTACATTGATGATATACTTGTAATATACATGGATTTATTACATTGTTGTGGTAATTACATCTTACATGTCTGGGAATGCATGCAATATGTATGTATGTATATATATATATATATATATATATATATATATATATATATATATATATATATATATATATATATATATATATATATATATATATATATATATATATATATATATATATATATATATATATATATATATCAGCAATCAGCAATCTCTTGAATAAATACAGATCATTGCCAAGAGGCCCTGAAGTACAGCTTCACAGGCTTAAATAGCGTGCAGGTGATCACTGATTGGGCTGAGACTCAGGAAGTAGCATCCATCTTGGTTATATAACATAAAAATCCAGTAAAATATTTCAGCCTTTATTTTTGACTCAGGAAATTTTATTTTTAGAGGACAATAAAAAAAGATATTTTGTAAAGAAAAGTCTGGCTTCTAAAAATCACTCAGTTCTAGGTCTCGATCATCTGTGTCGCTGCATCTTTTCCTAATATCACTTTTTTCTTCCACTAAACTTTTTACACATATAGTTGGCCTATGGTGTGTCTGTAAATAACACAGAGGCCAAACAACTCAGCCAGAAAGCTCACAGTTTGCCTTTATCAACCAGAGCAGGAAACAGGAAAACACCATCCGAGGGTTAGCATCAGCTAAACGCAAGCAGAGGTTTAGCAGGATATTTAGATGAAATAACTGTGGTTGTTCCTCCTTCATCATGTAAAAAGATACTCCACCAGCAGCCCCCGTTTCACTATTAAAACAGTTTTGATTTTTATATTCAGATTAAATTACAACTATTAAAAGACATCTATAAATCTGGTTTATTCTCATGAGCCGCCTGAAGCCCTCACATCAAAAAATACATGCTTGTCATTAGATGTACAGATGAATGAAAAATAAGCTCTCAGGGCATAAAAATAATCTGTCCTTTGATAAAGTTATAGTGAAACCTAATAGGAATATATTTTCACAATCCTAATCCTATTTTCTATTCATGTGTACATAGATACAGCTGTGTATATTTCACTTTTTACGTTTTGATAAATTTCCCTTGTAGAAAAAATTACATTAAAAATCTTAATTATAGTTTTCAGTGCATCTTTATAGCAGTTTTAAAGCTTGCGTAAATTTTGTTGGGGGGGGGGGGGGGGGCTAGGGGGGGGCTAGGGGGTGCAATGTCAGTGACTTTCTTGGGGCCCAAATTCCTGCTGCCCCCCCCTGGCGCCAAGATCATGACAGAAAAGAAATGAAGGCTGGAAATAATCAATCTCGATATTAGTTTCACTTTCCAAAATGAAATCTTGAGCATGTTCATGATATTCCATTGGCTTTATATCTACCTGCACAGAGTGATGACACAGCGTTTCATGGCGGATCTGTGTTCATTATCACGGCAGCAGCCTGTAAACAGGCTTCCTTCCTGCTGCTGCTGGTTTAGGAAGACATGTTTCTACTGAGTAGTAGAACCTTGTCAGTAAAGACGAAGCTTTGTGGACCCAGAGGAGCAAACACAGCTGAAGGCTGAAATAGAGACTGCAGCGTTTCCACGGTGGAACAGATCAGGCAGACCACAGCAGCCCTGTACGCGGTGAGGAGCAGAGGTGGATGGTGACGGGGACAATGACTGTACACTTTCAGCTATGACACTTGGCCCTGGAACGTTAAGGGGGCGGCTGCATGTTTAGCAGGGTGGGAGGTTCCTCTGTCTGTCTGTACCGACTCTATTAGAACCACATTAGGTTGATCTGCAGATAGCAGGTCACAGAAGCTTCACTATAAAATGTCTGGATTGCGACATTTTGAATTAGACGACACCCTGCTGTCAAACCTTTGTAGTTTAGCTCCTTTAAAATGTGCTGACTAATGGAAATTTAGCATTTGGCACTAACTGTCTGTGAAATATATTAAATTTTATTCTTGCTTGTAGCCACAGTGGAGAGGAAAAACTCCCTTTGAACAGTAATAAACCTCCAGCAGAACCAGACTCAGTGTGAGCGGCCATCTGCTGAGGCCGACTGGGGTTCAAGGAGATAGAAGCAAAGATAGAAAAAGAAGCATAGATACAAAAGGCAACTGTCAACCAGCTCCACAGGCGGCCCCGTCCAGGAAACACACAGCCAGGCAGACAAGCTCCGAGCCAGCTCCCATGTCAGAGGATAAAGAGAGCACATCCAGTTAGTCACAGTCAGAGAAACAGGACTACACTGAAAAACAGGCCAAGCTCCAACATCTAGAAACAAAGGTGTTGATGGCAGCAGCACAGCTGATATTTCTTTCCTCTCTTTTTAAAACTTTGATAATTTGCTCGTCTCTAATGACCGAAGTTCCTTCTTTCATTTTCTGTAGGAAATAGAACTTGTTAAACTGAAATCTGAGGTAAAATGGAAACAGAACAGATATAAAGTGAGCTGGAAGGTAAAAACAGGAGCGCTCCACCGCTGTGAGGGAACAGCGCTGTAAGAGGAAGCCAGAGTACCCAGAGAGGACTCACAGGTGATGTGAATTTAAATGAACCCTGAACCTGATCATTATCTTGATGCATTCCTGTCTGACACACAGTCATTAATATTCCTTCACACATCCCCGAATTACAGTTTCCTAATTGTTCGTCATCGGCGTCTGATGAACTGCACTTCATGAAATGAGTCAGCTCCCTGTCATAGTCATATATTTGACAGTGACTAAAGGTGAAATTCAATTCAATTTATTCAAATAGCACCAATTCACAGAGAATGCCAGCTTTTTGCATTTTACAAAAAATAGAAACATCCAGTTTTTCTACTGAAATCCACCCATTCCAATCAAACATACAAATTTATAAAGACTATTTTGTCTGGTAAAGAAACAGTTAATCAGATGAGCTCAGAGCCAGCTCCCATGTCAGAGGATGAAGAGAGCACATCCAGTTAGTCACAGTCAGAGAAACAGGACTACACTGGAAAACAGGCCAAATCTGCAACATCTATAAACAAAGGTGTTGATGGCAGCAGCACAGCTGATATTTCTCTCCAGGATGGAGTCACAGCCAAACAGGAACAGACCAGATGAAGCTACTATGAGAAAAAGCAGAGAGAGCAGAACGTTACAGATTGAACTAACAGATTCTGCAGAGTGGGAGAATAGAGATAGAATGAAGCAGAATGATGAAATGGGGGTCCCTATGTCCTCCAGCAGTCTAAGCCTATAACAGCATAACTATAGAGATAGCTCAGGATAACCTGAGCCACTCTAACTATAAGCTTTATCAAAAAGGAAAGTTTTAAGCCTAGCCTTAAAAGTAGACAGGGTGTCTGCCTCACGGACTAAAACTGGTAGTTGGTTCCACAGGAAAGGAGCCTGATAACTAAAAGATCTGCCTCCCATTCTACTTTTAGAAATTCTAGGAACCACTAGTAAACCTGCAGATTGAGAGTGAAGTGCTCTGTTAGGAACATAAGGAACAATCAGATCTCTGATATCAGATGGAGCTTGGCCATTTAAAGCTTTATATGTGAGAAGGAGGATTTTAAATTCTATTCTGGATTTAACAGGAAGCCAATGAAGAGAAGCCAGGATAGGAGAGATATGATCTCTCTTCTTAATACTAAACTACAGATCAGTTTAAGATTATTCACACCTCTGGAATGAAGATTTAGGTTTAAATGTCTTTAAATCTGAACATTAGTTCAGTTTAGAGCAGCTCAGATAATCATTGGAGGCAGCTACAGACTGGGCGATGGTGGCAGTTAGAAGCAGTTGTTAGTAGAGTTGGATTAAACAAAATCAATAAAGATCCATCAGCTAAGAATAATGGATGCATTTTATCATAATATATAAAGAGAAGCAGTTGTGTTTTTAAACTGAGCATCCTTTGAAATTGTTTTGTCACATGTTGACAGATGTCCGTCTTATTTCTGCACAGAGTTCACTTCGTTACATCAGAACATCAATATCCTCTGAATAATTTAAACATCTGTTTTGTGCAGGGATGTTTACTGAAATACATTAAGGGACCAGAATCTATCATAAAGGCATCCTGGTGAATGACTGAGGAGATAAACTGTATCCCCCGGGTGGGATACAAGGCCTGCCTGTTAAATAGGGGTCTCCCATGTTAGAGCTTTTTGCTTTTATCCATGACTCCGGTTGCTCTCCTTTCCTTTTCTCCTCATCTTGGACAGATATCAGAGCCTTCCAGCCTGCTTTCATGTTTCCCTCAGCAGGCGATGAAAGCTAACTGTCTGCGAAGCAACAAAGCTCACAGTCATGGTGGCAGCAGAGCCGCTTTAAAGGACGAATTATGATCTCAAGAGCGGCAACTTTCACATTTAGGGGTAACGATCTTCCACCCTTGGAAAAATGGGAACAGTGTTTCTGCTGCGGCCATTGGAAATGCTGCTAAAGCTTTTCAGGAGGCCGCTGCAGGAGCTGCAGCTAACTGTGACAGAGGTTCTGTGTGGGGAAGCTTTAAGTTTGCAGCTGAGGGCCTGTCCCTGATCATAGGATGCAAATGCTGCAAAGCTTTTACACTTTGCATTACTTCTCTTTGTTATTAACTCCACAGCATGCAGCTTTGCCTTGGACTTAATCTGACTTTGCATGAAAAATATGGAAAGAATTTTGTTCCATTGTTGTTGCAAAAGATAACTTGTTTTGTAAATAAAAATTTGAAAAAAATGCAATCCCTAAATTAACCTTTGAAAAACTTCTTAATTAAAAAAAGGTTTTGAGAGTAACTTTGATGTTTTCTCTGGATTTATTTTTTCATATTTTTCTTTTTCAAATTCCTGTAATTCAGATTGAATTTGATTCTTTTTTATTTATTTTCGAATCATGTTTTCCAGAGTTTATTCTCTTCCTTCTCAGGGGAGGGCAGACGCATTTCCATTGGTCTGCTGGAAGTTAGAAACAACATTTAATTGGTTGAGAACAAATGTTTGGATTGGGCAGAAATTAAAAATACATTTGAAAAGAATAAAATTTGTAAAAGTCAGTCTGAAAAAGAGAAAATAAATAAAATTTGAAACTATGAAATCTGTAAAAAAGAAAAATATTTGAAAATATAAAGTTAGAGAAAAACAAGATGAATAGAAGAAATTTGAGAAAAAGGTGAAAAAGAAAATCTAAGAAAGCAGCAAATTTATTCTCATAATCCTTTATGATCAAGAAGATTTTCAAAGTTTTATTTCTGGATTACATTTTTTATTCAAATTTCCACTAAAAACAAGAAAAAAATTCCCTCCATGGAAAAAGAGATTTCTTTAATTTATCAGATTTCTTATCTAAATATTTCACACACAAAAACCCATAAAAAGTCCAGAAAAACTTGCAAATATTCGTCTATGTCCAGTTGGTCTTATTTCTCTAAATAAACCTTTTTATTTCCTTCTGTAAATGTGTCTAAGAGGAGATTTACTGTTCATTTGATTCATCTAACCAATCTCATGTGTTGAGATTTTATCTAGATGGCAAATATGAGAGTTTTTATTAATAAGGAAAGAAAACTGTTCAACTTTGCAAATAGATCCAGTGGTAGCAAATAATAACAGATATTCCGACTTTTAGCACAAACTAGAGTCGTTTTAGAACAACAGGGACCAAGCTCGTCTGCCTGGCTGTGTGTTTCCTGGACGGGGCCGCCTGTGGAGCTGGTTGACAGTTGCCTTTTGTATCTATGCTTCTTTTTCTATGTCTGCTTCTGTCTCCTTGAACCCCAGTCGGCCTCAGCAGATGGCCACTCACACTGAGCCTGGTTCTGTTGGAGGTCTCTTCCTGTTAAAAGGGAGTTTTTCCTCTCCACTGTCGCTACAAGCATGCTTAGTTTGAGGGATTGCTGAAGAGTCAATGAGTTGATGCAATAAGCTGGTTTTCCTTAGATAGAAAACTTTGAATCAATCTGACTGGATGATCTGGTGAACTGGAAAGTGAGCTGACATGACATGATGTGAATTGGAGCTATAGAAATAAACTGAATAGAACTGAATTGAACTTTGACTTTGCTTTCAGATGCAGTGAGTGGATGTCCACCAGCATGGAGCTGCAGGACAGCAGGTAGCAGTCCTTACTAAGCTTACGGTTCCAGAGCTATGAGATTAAGCTTAGTTCATCTGCTGCTCAGAGACTGCTTAACTTTAATCTCAAACCAGATCAGGGCGCTCACACACATTAAAATCATACTTATGAGCAAACACACACTGTGGTTGTTGAACTCCCACACAGAGAAAATCTGTGGGCTAACAAAGCTAACTGTATCCACCGTGGGTTTAGCTTCGATGACAATTAGACGAGGAAATAACTGCATAATCTCCAGTGAGAAATATGTGGCAGCAGTATGACCTGACTGGAATCATTCAAAGGGGTTGATTTTGAATTCTTAAAGGTGTTTTTTGACAGTTTCAAATTTAAATCAAATTTCTTACTCACTGAAAAAAAAAATATTTTAGGATTTAAGGATTTAAAGCATTTTATCCGATGTAACTCCAGGGCCAGATTGGAGCGTTTTCTCTAGTTTGGATTACACTGTAAAGCAGTTTTTACATTGAAGTAATGAAATGCTGATAAAAGCAGATCAGCGTTGATCGGCCACTGATAGTCAGCGACATTAACATCTGAATCGATGCATTTTAGGGACAGTACAGGGATTTTCCCTGTGTGCATCGTGGTAGGTAAGAAAGTTTCAGTTCATGTGAGCAGATATCAAGTTTCATCATATGGAAGTAAATATGTGCCTTCAGAATTTGAATAAAAAATACCTCTGAAATTTGAATGTTGTATATTAGTGCTTACTTTTTCAGTATTAAAATAAATTCAGAATATATTTTTAACCTAAAAAAAATTCAATGTCATTATTTGTACATGAAAAAAAAAATTCAGTGTAATTTTTTTTTTACATGGTTGCAATTTTCAGTTATTAAAAAAATTCACATTCCTATTTCAAAGTGATCAAATTTTCAATATACATATTTTTCACAGTTTAAATTTTCAGTGTTAAAAAATTCAGCATATAAAAAATTCAACTTTTCAAAATTCAAATGCAATATTTTCGTTGTCTTCCAATTCAACTTGCTCAAATTCACTGTCTCAAATTCAGCGTCTAAAAATTCGCTGTAAAAATGGCCAAGGTTACTTCAGGTCACAGACATTAGCAATGGATGTCCGATTCCAACATCCACCTAATCACGTGACACAACCGTCATATTGAAGAAGTACCAGTATCACCCAGGCTGGCGACCATGGAGGCGAACTCAAACCCAGCGGTGAGTTTAATGCTTTCATATTTCTGTACTATATTTTATTTTGCGCATGAAGTTTGATACATTATCTCAAAGCCTGATTTAAAACACTGGTTTGGGCCGTTGTTAATCTTACACCGTGTAGTGCCGGCATATTACTTCTCGCTACCTCCGAGCACCCCCCCCCACCACCACCACCACCCAATTTCTACCGCTAATGTAGTAAGCTAATATGGCTGCCTTGTGTGCTTCAAAGAGGGGCTGTGAACAGTTCCGACCCCACTCTGATCAGCTACTGTATTGTTAGGTGACTTCATTTATGAATTAATTAAGAAATTTATTGTCATTACAACATCATTCAAAATACCAGTTACCTACCAAATTGTAGATTTATTTGTGCTTGATATAGTTTCTACAATTTGAATGGGAGAAGAGCACAGTAGGCATCGACTGCCTGTCTCAGTCTCACCTAAGACAACATACAAACAACCCAGAAAGTCACCACCCATCAGTTCTCTTTAAAGATTCTAGACTTGGTGCAAGTGGTATTTCTTTTTGAAATAAAACGGGGGGGGGGGGGGGGGGGGGGTGCTCGGAGGTAGCGAGAAGTAATATGCCGGCACTACACGGTGTAAGATTAACAACGGCCCAAACCAGTGTTTTAAATCAGGCTTTAAGATAATGTATCAAACTTCTTGCGCAAAATAAAATATAGTACAGAAATATGAAAGCATTAAACTCACCGCTGGGTTTGAGTTCGCCTCCATGGTCACCAGCCTGGGTGATACTGGTTCTTCTTCAATATGACGGTTGTGTCAGGTGATTAGGTGGATGTTGGAATCGGACATCCATTGCTAATGTCTGTGACCTGAAGTAACCTTGGCCATTTTTACAGCGAATTTTTAGACGCTGAATTTGAGACAGTGAATTTGAGCAAGTTGAATTGGAGGACAACGAAAATATTGCATTTGAATTTTGAAAAGTTGAATTTTTTATATGCTGAATTTTTTAACACTGAAAATTTAAACTGTGAAAAACATGTATATTGAAAATTTGATCACTTTGAAATAGGAATGTGAATTTTTTTAATAACTAAAAATTGCAACCATGTAAAAAAAATTCCACTGAATTTTTTTTTTTTATGTACAAATAATGACATTGAATTTTTTTAGGTTAAAAATATATTCTGAATTTATTTTAATACTGAAAAAGTAAGCACTAATATACAACATTCAAATTTCAGAGGTATTTTTATTCAAATTCTGATGGCACATATTTACTTCCATACGCTGTCAGATGACAGCCCCTGATCAATGATAACTTTGGGACATATTTTCCCATTGATGAAAGTTTAATAAAATATGATTTTAATTCGTTTTTTGTATCCGGACCATCTTAGAACTGATCCAGCTCAAAAAATACAGAGCTTTCATTGTTATATTATGTTTTACTATTGGCCCTTTAAGATCAAACAAAATAGGCTGAATTTTTTTTATACTGAACTATAAGCTTTTAAAAAAAATAATGAGATAAAAATGCAAATCTTAAAACAAAGACAAAAACCATTTTTTTTTTTTTTTACATTTTCTCATGCATCACAACCTCCTTTCTCTGCAACAAAATTCAGTTATTTTGAGATTTGCTGCAGTTTCTGGTCTCCAGAAGGAGTAATTTTCCCTCTCAGATCAAAGCGTATTCGCTACAGGATTAAAGACACTTTTATTGATCTTTGTTGAAACATTTATAAATCTGACAAAGGTTTCAGAATGATGTATTAAAGGGTTCAAATCCCAAAGTGTTGGGATTTGTGGGTTTATATTCTACTATTAGAGTAGAAAAGCATTTGAATAGTCTAAGTACTGTACTTGCTTAAGGTGAATAAGGACACTTAAAAGTGGTAGAATAAATCTTTAGTTGTTTGCCGAATCAAGAGCTACAATCAGTAGCCAACTTCAGGTTACGATTTCAAAGGAAGACCAGCGTTGGCATGTTATCCAGTGCTAACACCAGCCTATCAAGTGCTAAAACCAGCCTATCCAGTGGTAAAACCAGCCTATCTAGTGCTAAAACCAGCCTATCCAGTGCTTAAACCAGCCTATCTAATGCTTAAACCAGCCTATCTAATGCTAACACCAGTCTATCCAGTGCTAAAACCAGCCTATCCAATGCTAACACCACCCTATCCAGTGCTAACACCAGCCTATCCAATGCTAACACCAGCCTATCCAATGCTAAAAGTAGCCTATCCAATGCTAACACCAGCCTATCCAGTGCTAAAACCAGCCTATCCAATGCTAAAAGTAGCCTATCTAATGCTAACACCAGCTTATCCACTGCTAACATCAGTCTAAACAACTCTTACTTTAACCTATATTGTATCCAATGCTCATTCCAGGTTATGAAAAGGTAAAGCTGCTCTATCCATTAATTAGATCAGTAGAATCAGACGTCTCCTGAGCTGAGGAAAAAGGCACCACTAGGTGCATAACAGTCTTCATTTTGGTTCTTATACCATACAGATTGTCTTCCCAGTGGGATTTGCTAAATAAAATCTAAAGAAGGCATCCAACCAACAGTCCCTTCCGTCTGTATGGAGAAGCAATGACTGTGGTGTCAGGAATAGTCTATTCACTCTATGGAGGAAGCTCATTTCACCTGCTTACATCCTGGATCTAAACACTTTGTGTCCTGATTTATATCTCCTGACCATAAATGTGGATGTAGATATAAGGACAGTAGATTGACAGGGATCACGTTTGGCTCAGTGCCTTCTTCACCACAGCATCTTCTACTGTACTCCAGATGTGGTCTGACCTCCTCCTCCTCCTCCATGCTTCCACCAGACGCCTGACCTGGACGGACTAGTTCACTGTTCTTAAGCACCGCTGGCTTCATGCAGCAGCTTTACACTCTTCCTCAGTTCCCTGTCCTGTTAGGCTATATTGGCTTAGAATTACCATTTTATTCATTGCTGGGATAGACGGTTCCTCTAACTGTTTCACGGCTCTACAAACAATCCAACACATCAACACAGACACCTTTAATGATGAATCCTGCTCTTATTGACAGTCTGTATTGACAACCACCGTGAATAATGTGAAAGCTGTGTGTGACTGTGAGACTCTGCAGCCGTTGTCTCATTAGTCTTGTTCTATGTTAGATGTATGGACACGTAACTAATGGCTGGAGAGACAAACTAATAGCATCATAGAGGCAATCATTCACCCTGGAGATGTTTAACTGGTGCACAACCAGTTGCAGTATCTGGAACGCGTGGATGCAAAGAAAACACAAATAACTGAATTCAATTCTATTCAGTTTATTTCTATAGCTCCAATTCACATCATGCCATCTCAGCTCACTTTCCACTTCACCAGATCATCCAATCAGATTGATTGACTGATGAAGTTTTCTATCTAAGGAAAACCAGCTGATTGCATTGACTCATTGGCTCTTCAGCAATCCCTCACACTAAGCATGCTTTTAGCGACAGTGGAGAGGAAAAACTCCCTTTTAACAGGAAGAAACCTCCAGCAGAACCAGGCTCAGTGTGAGCGGCCATCTGCCGAGGCCGACTGGGGTTCAAGGAGACAGAAGCAGACATAGAAATAGAAGCATAGATACAAAAGGCAACTGTCAACCAGCTCCAGTTAGTCACAGTCAGAGAAACAGGACTACACTGAAAAACAGGCCAAGCTCCAATTATTATAGTTATTATTTTCTACCACTGGATCTATTTGTGAAGTTGTACAGTTTTGTTTTTTATTAATAAAAACTGTCATATTTGCCATTTAGATAAAATCTCAACACATGAGTTTGGTTAAATGAATCAAATGAACTGTAAATCTCCTCTTAGACACACACACAGCACATCCAGTTAGACACAGTCAGGCTCTGACTGGTAATATGTGATAGCAGGCATTGGCCTGCAAGGGCCGGCCATCCTTAAATCAAACCGGCCCCAACACTTCCTCTCCGGCCGAAGCTCCTACCTGTGACAGTAAATAACTGAAGGAGCTCAAGAAGTAATCCAATGTTAACTCCCTAAAGAACAATGCAGTATAAATAGCCCTTCCTTCATCCACATCCTTGTGACGGTTGGCATATGGTGTCATTTTCTATTTCTTCAAACTGTAAAATCCTTGCAACAAACTGAATCATAATAAAACTAAAATGCTTTTTTTAAAACCAAACTACGATGTTCCTCTTATATTTAGTGAATTTATGTTCCAATGTTTTGCTAAAATTTGTTGCTGTGCGTGATGGGGTTTTTTCATCTGTTTACATTATTCCATTTCGTTGCCCACATGCCACCTAGACTGGCAGTGAACGCTGACATGCTGCTGAGATTTCATGAATTCGTTTTTGAAGAACTGCCTGTCTGCCTCTATATAGCTTATTGTTTTATTTTGGTGTTTTTACTTCGTGCTTCGTGCATGTGTGGACGTTACGCAGCAGCAGTCCCAGCAGATGAAAAAATGCCAGGGCTGAAAATGGTTCCCAGTCCGAGCCTGGTCACAGTCAGAGAAACAGGACTACACTGATAAACAGGCCAAGCTCCATCCTAGAGAGAAATATCAGCTGTGCTGCTGCCATCAACACCTTTGTTTCTAGATGTTGGAGATCAGCCTGTTTTGACATGTTGTGAATTGGCGCTATAGAAATAAAACTGGATTGAGTTGAAAACTGAATTAATCTGATGGACTTTCAATCCAAACTGTGGATCCAAACTGGTTGAAAAGTTTCACAGACGTACAACTTCTATTTATACCTGAACATCCTCTGATTCATGTGAAGTTTACAGAAAATGGAAAGTTTTTTGTTTTTTTTTGGTGTGTGTAGGTAGGCTGTTTATTGCTGGGTGGCCGTGCGTCACAGGGTGGGCTACGGATGGCTGGGTGCTAGCTCCGCCTCAGACCCTTAATAAAGATCTATGTCCATTCAATTTAACATCATTAAATGTTCATTTTTCCCACTTTAAAGGGCCACAGGTTTGGAGCCTGTCTTAACTAGCTGTGTCAGCTGGTTAAGTGAGCAGCTCCTCTAAAAAAGCATTAACTATTTATCACATGGCTGAACATTTATCTTCTTACAGGTCAGGTTGCTTGGGGTCACCAGAAAGGTTTGATTTAGATCTAAACAAGACTGCGGTCGGCTGTGCAACACACAAACATAAAAGCAGACAAAACGGAAAGTAGATTCCACCCGAGGTGCCCGGCGTGTTCTGCTCTCTGTCTATCTTTGCTCTCCACCCACAGAGGGACTTTTCACAGTCAGATAGAGCCGAGCGTGGAACAGAGAGCTGCTGAGAGGCAGGATCTGTTCCTGAGGACTCCACATGAGGGCAGCCATGTTTTCCTCTTTAAGGTCACATCTATTACAGAATGAGCTGCTGCAGCTTCCTGTAAACAGTTGGTGAGCCGAAGAAAACAACTAAATGGTTTTATTATTTGTTTACTTTTCTAGTCCAATCTAAACCAAATAGAAAATAATATATTAATGAGGATCAACCTTCTTTATTTGTGATGTCAGCAGCCATAAGTCTAGAAATATTGGTTTCTCTTTTCCACTGTCCTATAAATAAATATCTCTTCCTGAAAGGAGTTAACTTGTCGTGAACTAAATCCAGTCAAATCAGAGCGTCACAAGTTTCCAGCCTTTCAGGCCCAGAAGGAGAAATTCCACCAATCTGTCTGATTTGACTGTGGTTACAGCAACGGCCTCCCCCCCTCCTCACCCCCCTCTCTCACAGCTCGGTAAAACTCGTCACTTTCCGATGATCAAATTCCGGAATAGATCACCAAATATGGAAAAGGGGCATGTCCTTTCAACCGGATTCGACCTTTTATGGGTTGAAAAGGCAAACCTCGGCTTTCTTGTTTTGTTCTTTTTTTAATGCCGCTAATTGAGCGGCAGAGGATGAAGGTCGGATGCGTGGCGTGGATCCGGTTCCGGCTGCATGCTGGGTCCGGTACCAGGCTGTAAAGTTCTGCAGAACCTCGGTGTCGCTCCACAGCAGGTGGAAACAGATCGTTATCTGTCCTGCAGCGGCGGGCTCTCCACTCACTAGTGATTCCCTTGGAAATCGTCACGGAGCCGCGCGGCCAATCAGAACCCGCAGCGCGTGCCGTATTGGCCCTCCCTGTCCATATTTGGGTAATGACGTAGCAGGTGCATTCAAAAGGTTCCCCATATATACATAGTAGTATCAGGGCGGCCGCTTCCGTGACCAAAGTCAGGCTGGAAGTGAGTCTGATGAAGCGCAGCTCCATCCTCTCACAGGCAGCCAGAGACCCGGTGCAGCGGTGACCCGGTCCGGCCCGGTTCCACGCTCCTACCCGCTCCTTCACACAGCAGAGACCATGACAGCGAAAACTCTGGAGAAAGTTCCGGTGAACCTCGGAGGGTTCGTGCATCCAGACAGCGTGTACTCCGTGGATGAGCTCTCCAGCAGTCTGCCCACCTCTGTGGCCATCTTCCCCAGCGTAGAGCTGGGGGCGCATTACGAGCCGCTGACTGCGGCAGCAGGTAGGGAGTCACTCTCTGCTCTCCTCCCTGATGAGGAGCAGCGGTGCTGATGAGGAGAGTGTGTTGCTGTGGTGGGTGAATCATGGTTTGTTGTGCTCCGCAGACAGCTCCGTGGACCTGTCCTACTCCAGCGGCTTCTCTCAGCCCGCGGCCCATCGGAACCAGACCTTCACCTACATGGGGAAGTTCTCCATCGACTCCCAGTACCCCGGGAACTGGAACCCAGAGGGAGTCATTAACATCGTTTCTGGGATCTTCAACGTGGCCCAGCCGCCGCCCCCCCCTCCCTCCTCCTCAGCCTCCTCCTCTCCGGCATCCTCTGGATCTCCCCATCATTTCTCCGGCGGAGGTCTGAGCTGCACCATGGCGGCCCAGAGCCAGGCGGACCTGGACCACCACCATCACCTGTACTCCCCCCCCGCCCCCCTACTCCTCCTCCGGCTGTGGGGAGGTGTACCAGGACCCCTCTGCCTTCCTGTCCGCCACCTCCTCCTACCCCCCGCCCTCCTACTCCTCCCCCAAGCCGCCCAGCGGCTCGGACGCCCCGGGCCTCTTCCCCATCATCCCGGACTACTCGGGCTTCTTCCAGCCGGCCTGCCAGCGGGACATGCACCCGGCAGCTATGCCGGACCGGAAGCCCTTCGTCCCGTGTCCGCTGGACACCTTCCGAGTCCCCCCTCCTCTGACTCCGCTCAACACTATCAGAAACTTTACTCTGGGGGCTCCGGGCGGCGGCGGCGGCACAGAAACGGGGCAGCCGCGGCTGTCCTCCGCCTACAGCCCCCAGAACCTGCCCCTCCGGCCGATCCTGCGGCCCAGAAAGTATCCCAACAGACCCAGCAAAACACCCGTCCACGAGCGGCCGTACCCGTGTCCGGCGGAGGGCTGCGACCGGCGGTTCTCCCGCTCCGATGAACTGACCCGACACATCCGCATCCACACCGGACACAAGCCCTTCCAGTGCCGGATCTGCATGCGGAACTTCAGCCGCAGCGACCACCTCACCACGCACATCCGCACGCACACCGGAGAGAAGCCGTTCGCCTGCGACTTCTGCGGCCGCAAGTTCGCCCGGAGCGACGAGAGGAAGAGACACACAAAGATCCACCTGCGGCAGAAGGAGAGGAAGGCTTCCGCGGCCTCCTCCTCCTCTTCTGGAGGCTCCGTGTTGGAGCGGCCGTCAGGCGGCATCAGCGCATCCGCTGGGATCTGTTCTTAGGTCCGCCTTCAGGAAGCTGCTGTCAGAGAAGAACCGGAGAAGCGGAGGAAAGCGCTTTGAACTTTTACGCAGCGGGGCGCAGAACTTTTACGCAGCGGTGCGCCCTGACGCACAGCCAGTCTGGACGCGCACGGACGCTTCGGCCAGGCAGTTTGTCTGCAAACATGAACAGAAGAATAAAAGTGTGTTTGTTGATGTAAATTAACGGCAATAATGTCACCGTCTAAGTTATTATTCCATTTAATGTGTCTGATGATGAGTGTGTCTCCAGTGCCTTGCTGCGCGTCTCCTCTGTGCACCGACCGATTCAAGGACGCTTCTAATGCAACATGTAAATCTGGCCATTTAAAATGTAAATCTCTATTTTTGTACACATCCGTTCCGGTGTCACTCCATTCATTGTTCATGTGTCTGTTTTAAGGTGTAAATATGTGGACTTTTTGTTGTGCTGTGTTTTAAAGCTTATTAAATGAAGGAGGATGATGATGAAGACAAACATGCTGTTGTTTTACTCAGATGGACAGATGAAGACTGTCTCATCTGAATTTATAGATCTGTTTTTGATGTTGGAAAGTTTTATTGGGCAAATCCCTCATTGCGTCATCTTTGGCGTGTGTGACTCAGAGTTTAAACCCACTCACTTTTTATTTTAATGTCACCTCTGGTTATTATCAGGCACTGATCTAAAGGCAGACCTGCTGAAAGGAGCTGGACGCGGCTGCGCTTTGGATCACTGAAGAAACACGCTCAGTTTAAACATCCAGAACATTTAAAAAAGATCAAATATTCCTGATTCCTGTTTTAGATTTCTGTTTTTCTCTTCTACATTTGGTTTCATCGCCAAACTCGGAATACCGCAAAATATTGAACAAAATGAAGGTAAAAAAAATATATATATATAAAAGCCTGAAAATCATTTTAAAACTCTCAATAATGAGTTTAAAAATAAGCGGAAATGAAATGTAGCTTTTTCGTTATTCTTCTTTATTTAAGATGAAAATCTCCCAAAGAGGAAAACTTGATAAAACAGCATAAATTCAGAAAGTTTTTATTCTTTTAAAAAAATACTAACTAGCAATGATTTACTGATTAATGCTTTAGTTATTTTTAATTATTTCCAAACTAAAAGGATCGATGCTTCTTTTCACGCAGCGGAAATAATCGCCACATTTCTGCGTTTTCTTTGCAAATGCTGCTTTTTTTCCTTTTGTGATAAAAAAATACTAATTCTTCAAAGATGATATTTTTTCTCCATAGTTTATTTTAATTTCTGCACTAAAAAAACATGCAGTACTTTAAAGTATAAATCAGAAACATGCAAAGTCTGATATTTCTATTTCCACAGATAACACCACATAGATATTCATCACACTAGACTGGAGTTAATTTCCCGTTGGAATACATATTCTATTTAAATCAAACTTTATTCAGTGTATAAAGGTTCCTTATTTATTATTTACATTATTTTATTATTTTAGATCATTTATTTTCATACATTCTTGCAGAATATTTTTTATTTCTAGGATTAAATACAGCAGCTGGTTTAAATATTTCACAACAAAGTGTGTTTTTATTGTTTGATAATTGTTATTAAAATGAGAAATAGTTAGAGGGTTTAATTTCCCTGATGACAGCCTGTAAAACATTGATTTAAATAGATTTAAAACATAAACTAGTCTGATCAAAGTCTTCCTCCTATCAAAGGCATTCTGGTTTTCAGTTTGATCTGCTGTTAAATGAAGAGTTTCACTGAAAACAAGGATTATGATCGAAAACGTTCAAACGAGCAAATGTGAACAAAGAGCTTTCCTTCATTTTCCCACAGATGAAGACAGAATAAATCAGGTTTAGGTTCCTATAATGTTGAACTATTTGATGGAGCTGGTAGAAAGGATCCCTCAGCAGTGGCTGGCATCCTGCAGCTCGTCTCCTTCCTCCATCTGACTGAGAGGGAAAGGAGTCACATTCCTTTCCTTCTCTCAGGTCAGCATTAAACGGCCATTTTAAAGATCATTGCTGCAACTTTTTAATCAATAAAATGTTCAAACAGATCGCCGAATGACCCAAGGCGCTGAGTTAAGGTCTCCAATAGCGGCGCGGGTTCGAATCCCATTTCTGACACTTGAACTACTCTTCTCCGGAGATGGTGAGTAGTTGCCTATAGTGGTTTGAGCAACATAGAGGTTTGAATCCCACTGCCACTCCACACAATGGCAGCCCACTGATCCCCGGGCGCCACACAATGGCAGCCCACTGATCCCCGGGCGCCACACAATGGCAGCCCACTGCCCAGTGGGATGGGTTAAATTTCATTGCTCTGTACTGTGAAGGTGGAATGACAATAAAAGCTGGAAAAAACAAAATCTAAACGTCCATCTGCAGAATAAAAGTAACTATTTTACTGAAAGTATATAGATCATTGTTTGATAGTTCCAAACAACCTAAATAATTATGTATTGTTACCATGGCAACATCCACCGAAAAGGATTCTGCATCAACAGCAACCGTAGGCTGAAGTGATCGGAAACTGATGAGCTGATACTGATTTTATAGACCTTTAAAAAGAATCAGGTCCTGATTCCGATTTTTTAACCGATACTGATTTATTTGACCTTTGAAAAGAATCCCTAAAATATCCCTAAAACCGGCTGTTGTTGTAAGATCATGCGACACCTTCCATGGGTTGACGTTAAGGATTTTTACTGACTTTCACATTTCATTTGCCCAGAAACAATTTTTAATTGCCCTGTATAATATTTAATAAATATAGTTCCTAATATTATTTTTGGATATATATCAATGAAACATGTTTGTTTTTTAAATGTTTTTTTGTAATTCCGTAAGTTTCCAGGTTCCTGGTGTGTATATGCATGCGTCAGATAATGAACTCAATCCTACATTACCGTGATAACATGCTTTTCAATCCTTCCTGAACATTCTTTTCAAACTAAACTTTGCTTTAAACTGTTGTGTGCTTGGTGAAATATAAATCGTAATGTTAAAAATCTAAAAAAAACTTGACAGTTTAAAAACTTACACTACTACTACTCACTAATTTAACATGTTTAGCTCTATAACATTTAAATGCACCACTCCAATGTCTAAGAGAAAAAAATTGAATGAACATTTTTTAATGTATGACCACTGTACAGAAGACTGCCATATGATAGGAATATTTACACTATGCGCAGACAATTATTATTATTTTCCTAATCCCTGACTGATCATTTTTAATCTAGTGTGTATTATAGTATAGATTAAATTCATCATCCAGCTGCTGCTCTGCAGAATTCTCTCCCCAAGAGCTGAATCACTCCATCTAGCGGAAAATCATGCGGCTTTTTAAAATCACACGAGAATGTGAACAAAACAACAAAAATGCTGCCGGCAACATTTGTGGGTCGTTTTCAGCGAATGTCGGTGATTTTAGTCATTTTGAGTGATAATTTTTTTTTTTTTTTCAAACATTGCACTTGCCGGGCAAATGCAATAAAATTTGTACTCTCCCGACAATAAAAAGTACTTTCCCCGGGCGATGGTTAACATCGAGCCCTGCCTTCAACATGTAGATGAACAGTAAAAATATCTCAGATCTCTGCTCTCTGATGGAAATCCTAGTTCACCGACAGTGTGTGGTTCTCAAATCTTCAGAGAGCCAGATACCATCAGCGGATGAGTTCAGGTTCACATCTAAATATCGGTTTATCAAAATGAAAGAAATCGAGGCTGATAATCGGTGCGCCTCATTTTCACGGTTTAGGCCAAAACAAAGACAAACAAAAAAAGGAAAATGAGGGAGAACTTCGTGAAAATTTGTGGTTAGCGTTAGCATTGCCAAAACTAGCCACTGGCTGTGAAAGACAGTAGGCGGTGCAGTGCGCCACCCACAGGCCGGGAGGAGACAGTTTTAGGAAAAATTAAGTAGTTATGATAAAAGATCCACCCAGAGAAGCAAATGATGCAAATATCTAAATATTACACCCTTGTAATTTAAATAATTGCTGTTGCCCTTCAGGTGAGATAAATATTCTGTCCCTTGATTTATGAGAATCCAATATTTGAGATATTTCTCTCATTTCTAATGCAAAAATCTGATCAGATCATTTTACTTTTCTACTCAAATCCAAAACAAAAACACTTATTTTAAGAAAACTGGCCTTTTTTTAATCAGTTTAGCAGTGTTTTAGATTCTGGATCCCTTTGAGATACTGCCTTCCCCTCCATGGTTTTATGCTGCGAAAATTAAAGTAGTAGAAAATGTGTTTGTTCTTAATATGAGCAGCTAAGTAAAATGATCTGCCAATGGTACGAAGATTTCTGTCCCTGAAGTATAGAGATCATACATTTAAGGAAAAGGAATGTTTTTATTTTATACATAAATCATTTTATGCAAATGGCAGCTTATTTACTGATCTGCTCACAGCAGTGGAATTAATGACCTTTCAACACAATTGTAGTTAAATTTCATTTATTTCCACCCAGGTGGGTTTCATGCTTGATTAGTTTTGCTGATGTCAGCAGGAGAAACTAAACCGACTTCTCTGATTCTTCTCAGCAGACCTGAAAGCTGATGAAGCAGAAGTTCTGATGAATGTTGGATCAAATCCACAGGCTTCCAGCTCATTTCCAGCTTTTACTAACGTTTGTTTAAAATGTTGTTTTTAAATACAGCTTTGTGATGCTTATTAGTGCAGCATTTATCCTCATGTTTATTTCTGTCATTTTATGGAAAGGAAATCCACCAAGAAACATTAAACATTTCTAAACCTGGTCCAGTTAAATGAGAACCATGATACTGACACCAACAGAACCACTTAGGCAGGTTATTATAGGAACCAGAACCTTTTCAGTTCTGATCCAAACCCTGACCCTGTCAAAAGCCACGGGATCTAAAGCAGCGGGATCTTTGTTAAAAATGTCCTTTACTTATCAGAAACATGGAAAAAGTTCAGAATAATTTTACATATGAAGGAAACTAAAAACGAACCGAGGTCCCAGCGTTCCATTAATAACCATCAGGACATTATATGGAGTAAAGTTTGCTCCATTATTGTTGCAAAAAAAAAAATATTTTTTTGTAAATTAGAAAATTAAAATTTTCTAATTTCCATATATAAAATGCTTGCAACAATAATGGATCAAAGTTCACTCCATACTTCACCTACAGACCAGCTGCTCGGCTCTAGATGAGGATTTCTTAAATATTTCAACCTGTGAAGCAAACAGATGGCGATGCAGCAGCCGGCTGAGCGCCTGGAGGAAAACAGAGAATCAATCAGCTCAGGAATTTATTCAGAAAAAAAACAAATTCATTTTCAAATACATTCATGTTTTAAATGACACTGCTTTAATTCGACATTTTATTTAATCAGACAGTCAATTACTAAATAATGTATTTCAGAATATATTTGAATCATGTAGATAGGGCTGTTATTTTATTCAAATATTCTAGAACCAGATACTTCAACATTTCTAAATATTTAAAATATAGGAAAAAAAATCTTATGTATTTTTAAAAATCTGTTGCAAATGGCAAAACATGTGCAGACGTATTAATGTGACATAAATACAGCACTGAATTATTTAGACTTCATTTCATTCTTGCTGCATTTAATCCATAATAGATTTTTTATAACGGTGCCTCTATTGATTTCATGGGACGTTGATATCCTGGGGTTCTCAAAGTGGGGGTCGGGACCCTCTGGGGGGTCAGGAGACACAGAATGGAGGGTCAGAAAATGCTTTCTTTTAAATCGTTGTGATGTCATCGCTGAGGTAAATGAAGGACCAGAAAACATGAAGAATAACTCTACCATGACAGGAACATTTATTTATTTACGTAAAAGATGATTCAGATTTTAAAATAAACATTTAAATTGTAACATGAAGAGTTCAATAATGAAACGTTCTGTGAAATATTTCAAACAACGTTTAAAATAATGAACTAAACAGTTAAATAATAAAATGATGACACGTAGAGATGAAACAGTTTAGCCCATTTTAGCCCTGGCAGTTTCCAAGACGACCCACAAACCGAGCAGCGCTGAAGGTCCACCATCTTTGGCAGATTTATTCGGCAGGAAAACAGCAGTTACTGCAAACAGCGTGGGCACACAAGAAGGCACGGTAGAGGTCAGGGCAGGAGTGATGCTGACGGGGATTTCACACCATCATAGCGTGTAACACAGCACTCTGAGTGGACCTGGAACCGGACCGTGTCACAATAAGAGGAAATCAAACATCACAAAAAGCAGCCTTTTCTGTTCTCAGACGAACCAGGAAGCATCATCTCTGAAGACGTTTAAAGCTTCAGGAGAAGGAAGCGTTTCTACAATGTAGTGTGGGCACTTAGGAGGCAGGAAGGGGTGCGTTCAGGTGTACAAATATTCACAAATAAGGCAGGAAGGAGCTTTGGCATGAAGGCATCACCATGTGGAGGTACTCTGCTAGTTTCTAATGATGATCGTTCGGCAGATAAAACAACTAGAAGGCGACCGCAGCGTTCAGGAGCATCGGTCCTCTGATATCAGCCGGCCCAGCAGAAGGCGCCGCTCAGAGTGACACCAGAGGGCCGGGGTACGCTTCGCCACCGCACCAGAAGTCCTCCGGCTGTGGGATTTCCAGAAGCCAGCCCTTGTTCTCCTCCGTCTCTCCCAGCTGCTCCTGGTCCACCTTGGCGCCCGTTCCCGGCTCCGCCACGCTCTGCAGCACTTTGTAATAGTGACAGTCCCGGCCGTCGTCCGGGCTGTACGGCGGCGCCAGGATGTCCAGGAAGGCGGCCGGCCCGTCCACCGCGTCGATCTGGTGGAGGTTGTCCCTTACAGGAGTGAGGAGACACGGCCCGCTGTCCTCGGCGTACTGAGCGACGGAGCGAAGCACGGAGCGCCACAGCGCAGCTGCCTGCAGCGGGGCCAGGGGGGGGTCAAACTGAGGGACCGCCGTCAGGCTGTTCTCCATCTTATCGAAACATCTGACCTTTATTTTCCCGTAGAGAACCTGGAGGGACGACAGAGAGGGATGGAAAAAACATGAAAACATTCAGGCTTCCAGGGAGGAGGAAGTCCTTCTCTTTAGTAACCTGGAGTGACGCTGAGCTGAGCTTCACATCAGGCTAAAAACCATCTGAGTGAACAGATGTAGATATGAGTTCATTGGATGTTATGAGCTAGAAAGAAGATAAATTAGTTTTTAAACTAAATCTGATTCCATGAACAAAGTGTTCCTGAGCTGCTCAAATTAAAGCAAAATCAACTGACTGATGCAGTTATGTAGCTAACTTCCAGCAGACCAATAGAAACACGCCTGCGCTCCTCCATCCAGAGGAAGCCCCGCCCCCAGAAGGGAAAATCAGATTAATAAAACTAGATTTGAACAAAAGCAAAGTTTTTTTTTTTTTTTTTTATCAAACCGTTTTCTGGATTGAAATTTATTTATAATTTCCATTTTTACTGAACTTTTTTCTTGCAGCAATGATGGAGCGTAATTCTCTCCGTAGATTTAGGGAGGAAGAACCCGGCAGCTTATGGCTCAGTCCACCTTTGAAGAACTTTACTGAATAGAAACAGCAGCGGCTCTACATTCGTAGATCTATGAATGTGATCCTATGAGGAGCTGTGGAGACGCGAGTCTCACGGAGGAAAAGTCAGCTGACTGACAACTTCCTGCCAAGTCCTGCCTGGTGACTGACTTGTCGACACGTCTCTGCTGCAGTTAGTAACCCTGAACACACTGACTGACTGATTTGCTGAACGGCTGGCCGATTGATCAACAGACTGGCTGAATGACTGCCTGGCTGATTGACTGACCAACCGACTGACTTATTGACTGACCGACCAACCAACTGACTGATTTGCTGAATGGCTGGCCGATTGACTGACTGGCTGACCAACCAACTGACCGACCGACTGACTAGCTGACTGACTGCTTTCTGAGAACATTCTGAGACTGTCTCCCATATTTATCAGTATAACTCCTCCTCCAGACGACTCAAATGATCCTTTTATTCCATCCTGCTGGTTTCTGATTAATTATCCTGCTTTGTCCCCTGAAGGCTTCCGTAGCATTCTACACTGATGCTTTAACCTTTAATCATGGCGTCTATGGGAGCCAAAGATGACAAACTGAAAGTAATCAGAGGCCAAAAACTCAGAGTTTATTCTTCTAAAACCTTTTCTTAAAAGGTTTTTGTTGCTCGATGATAAACAAATGAAGAAACAGGCAAAGTTTTATGAGAAGATCATCATGGAAAAAAAGATCTGGAAGGTTTTAAGAAAAGAAAAACCAGTTAACAATATAAACAATATCCCTTCCTTTCTGGTAACGCGGCTCTTTCGTTCTTTAATGATCCAATCTGTTGTTTGGTTAAAATCTATAAATGTTTGTTGTCCTTTTAGCAATTAAAAAAAATACAAACAACAACAAAAAACTGGATAGAAAAGTGGAAATAAAGGTTTCAATTTGTCTGTTTACTGCGTTTGTTTTTTTAGGATTTTATACTCATTACTTCGTCAATCGTCCTAAAACGTTTTCCTCATGTCGGGAGGATTCCTCATTAATATATTTCTATTTAAAACACAGCAGGCATAAATATAGCTATAGATATAGATTTTCAAGTTAGAATTTTAAAGCCCGTCCAGATGAACAGGTTCAGTTTTTAGACTTTCAATAAAGTTTGGATAAATAAGGATGAATATGGAGAGAATTTTGTTCTATTATTGGTGAAAGTTACATGTATGCTAAATTAGAATTTATTCATTTAAAAAATTTAACTAAAAAAGGTTTTAATCAAAAACGGTCTGAAAGTAATTTAGCTGTTATCTGAGATTTTGTTTTTTCACTTTTTTTTCTTCAAAAAAAACTTTTGACAGATTTTAGATTTTCAAATTTTATTCCTTTTATATTGACTTTTAACGAACATCTCTCCTTTCATTCTCTTCCCTTGTGCGGGAGACGCATTTCTATTGGTCTGTGTGAGGGTCCGGATTTTGATTGGTCCAGAGCGTTTGGATCGGGCTCGAAGTGAAAATAATCAGAATAAGAATGAAATTGCCAAACTTAATCTGAAAATTAAAAAAACGGAAACATAAAATCTATTTTAAAAATGATTACATTTGAAGAAAACATTTATGAAAAATAAATAAAAAAATAAATTAAATCACGAAATCTAAGAAGTCCCGCTATATAATTAAGTTACACTCAAAACCTTATTTTAATTAACATATTTAAAAGTTTCATTTCTAGGTTGCATATTTTCTAGGGCTGAAACAATTAATTGACTAATCGATTATTGAAATAATCGTTAACGAATTCAGTGATTGATTAATTGTAAACTGAAAAATAGAAAAACATGCCTTTAGCTGACAGAGCTATTGTAAAAGTAAAACTAAACATTTTGCAAGTAAAAAAAAATCTTTTCTGTCTGTCAATCTGCTCTATAATCCAGATCTCTTCACGTGGAGGAGTTTTAGTTTCACCTGCTTTCATTTTCCAAAAAGTCTTCTTCGAGGAACCATTGGCTGTACATTTTATTAATCGATTAATTGAAAAAATAACCGACAGATTAATCGCTTTAAAAATTACTTATTAGTTTCAGACATAATTTTTTTCCAAATAAGAAATCAAAGGTTTTTAGGAGTATTAGGGCAGACTAGGGATTTATTTTTCTTCTATTTTAAGAATAAAGACGTAAAAAGAAAGTGCTTCTTGGAAGAATTATAAAATATAACTTTATTCTCTTAATATTACGACTTTAATCTAGTAAATTTCTGACTATTCTCGTTGTGACTTTTTTCTTGTAATATTACGACTTTAGTCTCATTTTATGACTATTCTCGTGACTTCTTTCTCTTATTACAACTTTATTCTCGTAATTTTATGACTTATCTAGTTGTGACTTTTTCTCCTAATATCATGACTTTATTCTCATACTGTAACGGCTTCATTCTCGTAATGTTACGGTTTTATTCTCGTAATTTTATGACTTCTCGTGACTTTTTTCTCGTAATATCAAGACTTTATTCTCGTAATGTTACAGTTTTATTCTCGTAATGTTACGGCTTTATTCACGAAATAGAAGAGAAAATAAATCTCTAGCCTGGCCCTAATACTCCGCGGTCTATATCCTCTCCTTTCAACAATTATGGGCCAAATTTGACACCATAGAAGAATGAGCGCCTGGCGCTCAGCTTGTCTGTGATTGGTCAGGTCGGCAGCAGGCACCTTGATCATCCCGTTCATCCCCGGATGGTCGTGCAGCGGGATGGAGGTCCCGGCCTTCAGCAGGAACACCCCCATGCTGAACACCTCCGTCTCGCAGATGTGCATGTAGGTGACCGGGGGGCCGAGAGAGGCAGCAGCTCCGGAGCTCGGCTTGCTTTTCGGCGGAATGATCTTGAGGTCTTTGGCCCGGACGGAGGTGACCAAGGAGATGAGTTCATGGAGCCGATCCGCCGCTACGCCGCCGCCCGCAGCCCTGCAGTCTGTGAACGCCAAGGAGGCCTGCTTCGCTATGTTCTGGATCAGAGCACATTTGTTGTCTCGCGGCATTCTGGCTGAAAAAAAAAAAAAATCTCTAACGGTTACCAGGGAGCCCCCGCTCCGCCGGAAAAACAGCCGAAAAAAGCTTCTGCTGGCTCCGTTTGTCCCGCCGAGCTGCTCCCGCAGACCTCCGCAGAAACCAAAACTCCGCGTTTATAGAAAATGAAAACAATTCATGGTTAAAATGTCAAATTTCACCGCCACACTCTCGCCTCCCGCATCACGGTTCTCATCGTCTCGCCCCCTATCAGCCCGACCTCACGGCGCATGCGCAGAAACGAAAAGCATCCTGGGATATGAAGTCCAAGAAGGAAATATTCTGCAGGCACCAATGATGTCAGAATCACGGATTTCTGTTATTTCCTGGTATTTTTCAAATACTTTTTTTATATATATATATATATAAATATCCACCCTAATATGTTAAAACGGAAATAAAAACACCATTTCCTCTCAGTGATACTACATTTCCCAGAGTTCCTTTGGGCATAGGGGAAGGCCACACAGGCCACTGAACTCTCCGCAGCCTTCCCACCACCGCCCTGAGTTATCTTAACTTTTTAGCTTTTTTACCTGCTGTTTTTGATCTTATGTCCCAATTTGTTTTTAAAATATTTAATCTTTATATTTAATATAACCGCTAAAGAAGCGATAGGCAGGAAGTTTCAGTGATTAAAGGTGTAGCATCTGTACCTGTAGAGGGGACATCTAATGACCACCGCTAGGGGCGATTCTAGGGGGGAGTTAGGAAGATTCTAAGGACCCTTGACTGAGGGGTGCCCCAAAAGAAGAAAAGATTTTTCCCGCTATATTTTTCAAAATATAAAAAGAAAATCCAGTGAAATAAATTATCTTTGTGTTCTCAGAAAGGTATAAGACCTCCATTTATCTCCATTCATCTCCCAGTGACAGGTGAGCAACATTATGTTCAGGAACAGGCCAGTTAGCATCAATACAGTCTGTTGGAATATCCCTCTTTTTACCATTGTATATATATATATATATATATATATATATATATATATAGAGAGAGATAGATAGATAGATAGATAGATAGATAGATAGATAGATAGATAGATAGATAGATAGATAGATATAGATAAATATAAAATAAATTTAAAATAAAATGGGCTCCAGTTGTTTTTACTGTGTCCTGGACAGCTGCAGTGCATTTGGTCGCCTCCAGCGGCTTGGATTAAAATCTGTGTCAATATTAAAACAGTTTAGTAGATTTTTATATTCAGATTAAATTACAAAATACACATAAAAAATACACGTTTGTCATTAGACGTACAGATTAATTAGAAATAAGCTCTCAGGGCCAGAATAAAAATAATCTGTCCTTTAATAAAGCTATAGTGAAACCTGAAAGGAATATATTTTCACAATCCTAAACCTATTTTCTATTTATGTGTACATAGATTCAGCGGTGTTTTTTTTTTTTTTTTTTTTACCGTAGATAAGCTGTTATTATTTTTATAGGATGTAAATGTAAAGTTTAAAGATGATGTATATTTAACTTTTTTATGTTTTGATGATATTCTTTGTAAAAATCTTACAATAAAAATGACATTAAAAATGTAAATGATACTCTTCAGTGCATCTTCATAGTAGTCATAAAGTTTGCATACATTTTTTTCAGGGGGGGCAAAATCAATGTCTTTCATGGGCCCCAAATTCCTGGCGGTGCCCCTGCTTCTAGGCAAGGTTCTTCTGAAAGTGGTGGTCCAGCGGTTTTTCATTTTGGGGAGGCAGAGTTCCAGGGGGACTGATGTGCTGTCAGCCTTTTAGCACCAACACTCACACCTAAGGAGGATTTAGAGAAGCCAGTTAACCAAACAGTCATGTTTTGGACTGGAGGGAGGAAGCCGGAGTACCCGGAGAGAACCCATGCATGCTCAGGGAGAACATGCAAACTCCATGCAGAAAGACCCCAGGCCAGGAATCGAACCCGGAACCTTCCAGCTGCAAGGCGGCAGTGCTGCCCTATATAATCATCACATCGTTATATTATAGACGTTTGCAGATGAGGAGATATCCATGGCTCCAGCTTTATAAAAATATCACACCATGTTCTTAGATCAAGGACGCTGCTCTCATTCATTACCAAATCTTTACCACATGCAAAATAAAGATTATAACTGTATACCTGGACAGAAGAACCGTCCTAATTAGATAAACGTCTGAGGAAAACATCACTTCTGACATACAGCAGGCAGGAAATATTAGCGTTTAATAAACTCACAAATCATCAGTGATAATAATGCTAAGACTATACAGTTGATAGTAAGAAAAAGGCTAAAATTAAAGGTAAAAACTGATCATTGGGAAGGGAATCATTCAAGCTTGATTGCTTTGGTCCTTTTAACAAAAATGATTCTTGTTTCTCTGTTTGCTTTCAAGAAAAGGTCCACACAGTGTGAGGTTCCTTTAAGCCTTTTTTCCTGCCAGGAACAAATTTCCTCACTGCTGCTTTGGCCAATAGCAACATCTTTGGATTCAAGTGGAAAGCCTTTCTATTGGCTGAACCAGGTGGTTTTTTTAATAAGCATTCCTGAATCGGACTTTCCAGCCGATCAGATAACGGTGTATTTTGGTTAAGCTGTGTGTTACATAGATATATGAAACAGCTTCAGAGCTAATCAATCCACGGGGCCCCGGCTGTAGCAGCACAGACCGCACCTTTTTATTTAAAAGGGTTTTTAACCCATAGACATATGCTAAAAAAATAGCAGCTTAATCAAATTATTTCTACAGTTGTGCGCTTAGTTGACTGCAAAATATTTCTTAACTAAACTGAAGTATTTTTTCTTTTAAATTAAATATTAACAATAATTCAAAAGCATTATTATCACATGTGAGCATTTTAAAGAACAGGAATACCAACCATTAGCAAAAGTACCAAATCAGTCATAGATCAGGTAGAACCACACCACATTTATTTTCCAGGAAAATTCTTCTGGATGCATAGAAAACACAAATAACTGAATTCTATTCTATTCTATTCAGTTTATTTCTATAGCACAAATTCACATCATATCATCTCAAGGCACTTTCCAGTTCACCAGATCATCCAGTCAGATTGGTTTAAAGTTTTCTATCTAGGGAAAACCAGCTGATTGCATCGACTCATTGACTCTTCAGCAATCCCTCACACTAAGCATGCTTATAGCGACAGTGGAGAGGAAAAACTCTTTTTGAACAAGAAAAACCTCCAGCAGAACCAGGCTCAGTGTGAGCGGCCATCTGCTGAGGCCGACTGGGGTTCAAGGAGACAGAAGCAGACATAAAAAAAGAAGCATAGATACAAAAGGCAACTGTCAACCAGCTCCACAGGCGGCCCCGTCCAGGAAACACACAGGCAGACGAGCTCCGAGCCAGCTCCCGTATCAGGGGATGAAGAGAGGACATCCAGCCAGTCACAGTCAGAGAAACAGGACTACACTGGAAAACAGGCCAAGCTCCAACATCTAGAAAAAAGGGTGTTGACGGCAGCAGATGAAGCTACTATGAGAAAAAGCAAAAAGAGCAGAACATTAGAGATTGAACTAACAGATTCTGCAGAGTGGGAGAATAGAGACAGAATGAAGCAGAATGATGAAATAGGGGTCCCTATGTCCTCCAGCAGTCTAAACCTATAGCAGCATAACTATAGAGATAGCTCAGGATAACCTGAGCCACTCTAACTAGAAGCTTTATCAAAAAGGAAGCCTAGCCTTAGAGTTGGCGTTGACATGAAGCTGCTGCTTTAACTGCTTGGTCATTCTGCCTGATGAACGCCATCGTTATGCCAAACAGCACAGAAACAAACCTCCTGCTAAAACCAGGCAAAGTTCAGCTTTTCTAACCAGCTGTCAACCCCTATCTGTCGTTAATGTTGATGTTAGAATAATTAGTGAAGTAGAAGGTCCGTCCTTTAATGATGTGATCTATCTGGCTTTATAAAGGGAAGGCTTTCTATTCAATGGAAACAGGTTCATGCATCTCATAGACTGTTCCCATAAAGATAACATACAACTTAACGTATCCTTAGGCACAGAACCTTTATTTCTTTACTGATTAACGTTAAATTCATTGAATCATTGAGAACGTATTAGTTTTAGATATCAATAATGATCCACTGATCATTCCTTGCTGACAGGACTTTTCCTTTAATATGAGTTCACCATCAACCAAAAGAACAACATTCTGCTAAACCTCCTTTAATTCACACTCTTAGACTTAGACAGATCTTTGTCATTTTGTATACACGAGTGTATACAGCTCTAGACGATTTCATTTTTTAAAATAGAGTAATAAATAAATAAAGAAATAATTTAAAGATATGACTGTATTTACAGTTCGAATGTAAAATTTGTTTTTTTTTACTCATTCCCAGGGGTGGAGGGGTACTTATTACTTTCCCCCCGTTTCCAGAAAACTGTTAGTTCCTTCTTCCTTTAGCTCAGCTTAGCTTTTCTGGACGCCACTGATCTACAGATTTAATGACGTTTCTCAGATGAGAGAAACTCAGAGCAGATATGATTAGTAGTTTAGAGTTTTATTAAGGCGTTAGTTGTTACCATGAGGCCAAGTTGTTCAGCAGGATGAGTCTCAGAGCAAAGTTCTAGTTTCTAATAGATTCAACCTTTAACCTCTGTTCTATAAAGGAAGAATGAGGAGAATCCAGACTCTCCTGGTTTATTTTTGGTTTGTTTTTTTTAATAAGAAATGAAAAGCAACATATCTGCCCTTATTTTTTGTGGCATTTATATACTGAAGTTCTTTCCAGGTGGTGTAGAATCTATAGCAGGCGGTTCTACGCATCAATACATCAGGAGGTTTCTGAAAGTTACATGTTCTTTAAAATGACTGAAAATTAGAGGGAAGCGTTCTGATATTAGAAAATGTTATAAGTATTTCAAAAGGTAATTTTAAAAGTATTGAAGTATTTTAAAAAGTGAGTACTTTAATACTTTAAGTGGAGTAGATGTTTGACTGAGGGTCTTTTACTTGTAGTAGTACTTCATCTCTGGACGAAGTACTCAGCAGCTGTACTTTCCATCTGCAGATCACGTCTGTTATCCCTTCATAGACTTTCCAGCTATCTCATAACGCAAAATGATCTAGAATTGCAGATCTGCATAATATAGAATAATGCAGCCTAATAAAATTGAAAATTGCCTCTAAGTAACAACTAGGCTCAGACTGGGAATTAATTTCAGCCCTGGCATTTTTTCCTCTACAAAGGACCCCCCCATGAGACCGACAGTCTGCCTTCAGCTTGGGCCCCAAATGTCTTAAATCCGCCTCTGGTTGTGGAGGACCCAAAGTAAAGAAAGATGGCAGAGGAAGTTTAAGGTTTTTAACAATGGAGACCAATGAAGAAAACTTTGATTGGAGACAAAAGAGAATGAAAACATGGGAGGAAAGCAGAGAAGGCAGGGTGAGAAGACGAGAAGGATCTGACCATCAGAAGTGTTGCGATTCGGTGCCTCGGCCATCAAACCAGTTCTGGTCTCTAGAATGAGACAAATCCATCAGGCTGACGGGCGGAGAAGGCTCATGTTGTAGAGAGCATTTTACCTCTAATCTGTTTTTATTGTTTCTACATGGCAGTTAAAAAGTGTTTCAGGCTTATTTGATGTTTAATATTCTGAGGGAAACTGTTCTGAGGGTGAATGGCTGTCAGAGCAGAAGGCAGGAATCCCAGTAAACCCAGCAACCAAACATGGAGCTGAGTCAGCCAATCTAAAACACTCAAAAAACACAAGATTGAGTCACCAGCATCACAGACCCAAATGTTCTCATCACATGTCAGAAGTTGGCTGTGCCCCCCCCACCCCCCGACAGCCAAAGGGCCACTGAGTGCATTTGTGCGCATGTTGCATGTATTATGCTACCTGTGTGATGAGTGGGATAGCACAAAGAAAGCGATAGCCTCTCCAGAGATAATGAGGCCAGCACACACACACACCCTTCAGTTTGACACGTGTGTTGCTTAGAGACCCGTCTTCATCAGATGAAGCGTTTGGTAATCAGCATGGTTACTCAGGGAGGCGGTATTTGATGGAGAGCATCTGTTAACAGCAGCTTTCAGTTCTTTCCACAGATTCTGGACTTTGACTAGGCCATTCTAACACCTGGATGTGTTTATCTGTGAACCGCTCCATTCCAGATGTTGCTTCATGTTTTGTTCATTATCTTGTTGGAAGACAAATCTGCGTCTCAGGTCTGAACCTTTGCCCAGATGATCCACAGGGGGCCAGGACTGTGTAGCACTGTTATGGTCACACCACCCATTCTCCCCAATGTGTGTGTATATATGAAGAACTGCATACTACTTGGATGTAAAATAATTGCCATCATGGCTTTCTCTAGCTGCTGCCTACCTTTGTGAATGGGTGACAATAGTTGAAGAAACTTTTGGCTCTCAAAATGGTATCGGTGCCATATTTGTTGGTACTCGCCGATACCGATACCACCATTTCAGTGCTGGAATGGGGCCCCACCCAATACTGGTATCGGTATCAGTGGAGCACTAATAGCACAAAGAACTACTCTTCTGGGTTTATTAGATCTATGTTATGTTCACACCAATTGTAAAATCTGCCAAAAAACAGCAGGTGCTTTTGGTTTTGCTCGGCTGACATTTTGGCAGAAATTTCTCTGGGGAGCGACAGCATTTTCCACAGCGCCGTCGAATCTACAGGTTGTTAGTTACACCTAAACATGGTGGACCATGTTCATTTACTCCGGAAAGCCAAGCAAAGCTGCTTGTTAGTGTTTGTCTCCCTTCCTCCACCAGGCGGTGCCTGGCCCTGGTTCGCCTCCTCACACACCTGCTGATGGTTTCCTCATTAACGGAGGGTTCTTAAGCTGCTGACTGCCACTACCTCGACGCCAGAGTGTTTGCCAGTTTGGGGTACTCTAGCCAAGCTGAGTTTTGCTGAGTCAAACTGAGTTTTTGTCAACCTGAGTCTTAACCTTGTTGTTTTTGTCTTTGCCTCTCGGCAGGAAGTCATCCTGCAAACTGGATGTTTTGGACCTTCTCTCCCTGGAGGGATCATCTGAGCTTCAAACTGAGCTGGGGATTCAAACTAGAGGTTTGGATCTACTGTCAACCAAGGGATCATTTGATCTTCACACTGAGCAAGGGATTCATCTCCACAACAACCCATTCAAGTACTGCAGGAAATCTAAGTGGCAGTCAGCTTCTCCGTTCACCTACAAACAACCGCATTCTGGGTAAACCCTGTCCGCCCTCCATCAAATGAGACAAACACTGGAACTACCGCACACAGACTGGAGTCAAAGAGTCAACCATTTTTCTGGAAACGTGAGTCTGCAATCTATTTCTCCTCTAGAAGTTTGAGAATCAAATTTCCCACTGAGCCTGAACTAACCGCAGTGTCCTCCCCTCGCTTTCCAGTTCCGGTCGAGCAGTGTTCAGAGCTACACTGGATTCATCACAATCTTCTCAATAAACCTGTTAAACTTTCCCCTGGTCTCTCTGTGTTTGGTTTTCTGCATGTGGGTCCGAGCTCTTGATAAAGTCATCATCAATAACATTAGCCGGGAATACACTGTACGATATTTTCAATCGTTGTACTTGAAAAATCAAAAACCATATGCGGACTCAATGCCAAGAGATAGCACTGGTTGGACTCCACAATCTGAAAGAAGAAGAACTCCCTTGTTTGCACATGTGCAGTGCTGCGTGCTTCTGCTAAATCAGCTCGTAGCTCAGCTTCAACCGCAAGATTTACCCACTAACACCCCAGGAGGGACGACTGTATTTCAAACATGTTTGATTTTCTCCCGACCTGATGGGAAGGCGGTGGTTAGAGGCTGATCACCCTTCCTTACCCCCTGTACACTACACCATGCAGGACGCACCATGAAGCTGAAACTTGGCCTGATTGAAATAATTCTCGCACGACTGGAGAATTGGCCTGAAAATGGCAAAAACTCGTACAGTGTATCCCTGGCTTTAGTTTAAAGTAAGTGGGAACATTTTGGACCAGGTAGCTGCATCTTATCCCACACAGTATAGCTTATATGAAGGAAAGTTGCACAGCAGTTCTCAGGTTTGTTCTTAAAACATGGAGAAATTAATCAATTAGAGAAAAATATGTCCTACAGTTACAGCACGGCTTCAGTAAGAAAAGTTTTGGCTGCATTTGAACAACATTGTTTGAGTTAAACTTTGATTGAGGGCGATGTTGTAAAGAACCCATTCAGACTGGATCATATTTGCATTTGATGCTCGTCCCTATAAAGCCAATATTATTCCCTTTGGCTTTAAAATATGCATGACTTGCATTGCAGAGAAGTCAAGCAGGAACCTCTGAATGGAGACAGTGATTGTCCCTTCTGCTACTCTTTGCATGCTAGAAACACACATTCTTATTCATGGAACATTCCTCGTTCTTCTAAGATTAGCATATTGGAACAATGAGACAATGACAGGGCTGCTTATGTATCACTCTGTGGCCTTTGTTTCCTGTCAATAAACAGCCTGTTTTCTTTCATAAGAGTGTTAATTTTTTTGCATGGAGAACATGAGGTCTCTTTCATTTTCTGTCCCCTCCCTGTTTCAGATAAAGCAAACGCTGTTCGACAGCTAGGAATGGAAACGATCAAAGTCCCAGACGAAATTCAGTCACTTAAAAACAAATGAAAACACAAGTCTGCATTGATCCTGTGGAAAGTGGGAAGAACAGCTGTCTGACTGGGACGGCCTCCAGTCAGCAGATTGGTCTGCTGCTCCCATGCAGTCAACCTGTCGTTCCAAGATAGTGGATGGTGGAAAAATGACTGAGCTATAAGCCAACAAAATGGTGAAACAGCAAGACATTGTCATCATCGTTAAGCAGCAGAGAAAACCGATTTAATACAGAGCAACAGAAATATGAGAGAAAGGATCTGGACAGGTGAAGGCAGCAGGTGGTGGTCATCAGAGGAGGGTCCCTTCACCAACAACTTAAAAAAATACAGCGATAGTGCTGCTAATTAAACATACGTGTACATAAGGAAAAGTAAAAAGTAGGCAATCAAAAAATGACACAAGCAAGATAAAAAAGTAATTGGTGAAAATGCTTCTTAGTGCTAAATGTTAAACATATGATTCACCTTTAAAAAAGGATGTATTGGACAGACAGAACTATAATGTTATGAATAAATTATCATAATTTAAATACAAAAATATACAAAATAATTCAACTATGAAATAAAAAAAACACAAAAATCAGATACTTCTCCTAATTCTTTTCTCCTGTAAAAACTAATAACTAAAGACTTTATTACTATATTTGGTGCTCTGCTAATACATGAACATGAACAGACCTGCTGGTGGCGCCTCACTATCATATCTATTCTGTAGACATCTATCTCAGGGCTGAGGCATGGACGTCATTTTTTTATTTTTTTGCATTTTTTCAAATGGCCCTTTTGGTTCCCTGCATATTTTACTGTCCAAAAACAATGGTTCACTACGGTTCACAGACATTCCTCAAGCACTAGGACCATGCAGAAAGCCGAATTTCAGCTTTATTGAGTTTAGACCGCTCACAGGCTCCTGATTGGCCAACCGTCATCTGTCATTGGCTGTCACTCCTGAGAAGCTCACTTTACAAACATCTGATGTGCCGCTGAATCTGCTCTGTGATTGGACGGTCAAACACGCTGAAGTTTGTTATACTCAGTGTTGTATAAAGGAGTCATCTCGGAGTCAAGTAAAAGTATAAGTACCTCTCCAAAATATGACTTTGGTAAAAGTCCAAGTCACGGACTGAAATGTTACTTGAGTAAAAGTCTTAAAATATATGAAATGGCTTGTACTTAAGTAGAATTACTGTAAAAATAGATGTTCTCAGGTAATGTAGTGAAAAGTATAAGTAAAAACTAAGTGCAGTTTGAATGACATTTTTTACATTTTGGTAAACTTTGAAGGTTGAATTCACTTAAAATAATGTAGGATAAATTTAGACTGGCTTTGCGAAACAGGCGTATCCTATTGGTGTTGATGAAAAAGCCCAGGCAAGACCCAACTTTGTAGTCAGTAGGTGGGGTCAAAACACTTTCTCTCGCTCGCTCCCTCGTTTTTTGTTTGTTTTTTTTACTTAGTAACTAAACCAAACATTGAAAATGTATCGGAGTAAAAGTATGCAATTAAGTTTGTAAATGTAGTGAAGTAAAAGTGAAAGTTCTCAAAAAATTTTATACTCTTGGAGAGTATAAAGTAATCCAAAATATACTTAAGTACAGTAGTGAAGTATTTTTACTTCGTTACTATGCAACACTGAGTATACTCAAAAATACTTGTGCGCCCCCCCCCATCGAAATGTCATCCATGGGCTGAGGAGTATGTGGACCCAGTCCATCCCAAAGGTGTTTGAAGGGCTCAGCACCATTTAAGCTTTTCCACCTACAGCAACGGCAGAAATCAGGAGACGCAAACTCATCGATTCATGAGAACAATTCAATACTTTGGCAACAGAATATTTAGAGGAGAGTAAAATTCATCCAGTGATAATATTAACTATTTAATGTTTGTTTATTTGACCTTAATGAGGACAGCAGATGTTTTTTTTTCTTTTTCTATGATAGAAAAGCCGTGTTTATCACATGGACCTGAGCTGCACATTCTATGCATGGAGGTATGAATCTATTACTGTATTCTGATGAAATGACTCATCAGGAGCCCTTATGTTCACACGTGTGGAGTCTGTGTGTAGTGGGGACATGTTTTAAATATTACACACCATTATCCATCAATAATGGAGCCTCTAACTCCAAAACCTCATAGTTCCTATTTCCTGGGTGAGTCATTATCTGCTCAGATACAGGAGAGGAGAGTATCTGGAAACGCTCTAGTACACTCTGTGCTTCCTCTGTCTGCCACTCATCTTCTGAGCTCATTAAGCACACGTCACTTTTTCTCTTCTTTATGTTCTTCCTTGTTTTTGTTTAGCCTCATTCATCTTTTTCAACATGTCTCCTCTTAAAGGGACAGATCAGGTTTTATAAACTGGGATGTAGTAAAAAGACTATAGACCCCATCATCAAAAGAGGAAAACCTGTTAGCTCCTCTAGAGCTGATCTTTATAGAAGGAGCACAGGTACATGTTCGTGTCCCACAGCGTGTTTCCCTTCACATGTCTGCAGATCCTGTTCTAATTTATGGGAGCAGGATATGATGGACACATTTAGCACAGAAGGATTCCTCTCACCGCACACTGGCATAAAACTAGCATTCTATGTCTGCTTTCTATCTGTTTGTTCTCTCATAGTTTTAAAACAATAATAATTGATTCTTGTCAGTAATGTGAAAGTTTAGCTATAGCCTTTCAAAGACTTTGTTATAAAAGTACAAAAATCTTTTAGTTTTTTATTTCCTGTAGAACGAATGTTTTCCTGACTTTGGTTTGTCAAAGGATTTCAGTTTTTCCTTTTAATCCCTATCAAACGAGCCGTCCCGACGAGGAGTCCCGATCTATTGAAGCAGCACAGTAGAACGTTTAGTTTAGTCTTGGTTTCATGTGGTGTTTTTTAAGCATAATGATTTTCAGTTGTGATAACTTTATTTCAACGTGTAGATAACTTTTTTTTCCCCAAAATTACATTTATTCAAATTTAAACAATTTAAACAAACATCTTGAACAATATGCAGAATGTAATCACAGCAATATTTACGTTACTGTTCAAGTCAAAATAAAATACAGACAACAAACTGCCTCATACAACATTTACTCCAATGCGACTGATCACATTTCATACTTAGCCCCTTATAATGAAAATTAAAGTTGACAATATTTGTCCTCCAATAAATTGTCTTTGGAAACTGCGGTTCACTTGTTCTTCAATCACTTGCACTTTTTTTTTTTTTTTTTTAGATATTCAGAGTCCTAACATAATTAATGAAGGAGTTCCAAATAGATTCAAACAGGTCCTGTTTGTCCTTTATTATATACATAGATAACTTTTGATGCAATTTTTGCACATATAAACTCCCAATCAGGAGTTTGGGTTCATCTTCTGTGGACAGAGCCT
Organism: Cyprinodon tularosa; assembly: GCF_016077235.1. Taxonomy (NCBI): domain Eukaryota; kingdom Metazoa; phylum Chordata; class Actinopteri; order Cyprinodontiformes; family Cyprinodontidae; genus Cyprinodon; species Cyprinodon tularosa. The sequence continues at coordinate 49,084 of NW_024039254.1, forward strand.
TGAGTTTGATTCCAGCTTCCTCCTGTGCCCCTGGGCAAGGCATTTAATCCCAGGGTGCAGTTAGTTGTATAAATGTTTGATGGAGAGACGGTGAATGTACCTCTAGGGTAAAGCGGTCAGAAATTCAGTGGAAATGCAGGAAGTTGTTGGAGCTTGTGTAACCCTGGGTGCTGCTGTCCTCACATCCACGCCTCTCCGCCCCTCCTGGCTCTCATCACATTAACATGGGCACCTGTTTCCAGTACACAGAGCTTCAAATGACAGCCTGGATTCACCTTGGTCTCTTTGGACACGCTAAATAGTTTGTGAAAAGTTTTTTATTTTGGGGGTGCTCAGAAATCTGAGGAATGTCCAACAGGAACAGGAGCCCCTCCCTCACCTCTCCTCCACTGTCACCAGCCCACAAAGACCTGTGCAGGTCCCCGTCCATCCAGCCCATCATCTTCTCATACATCATCCTTCCGTCCATCCGTCTGTCAGTGGCTGTAGTGGAAGCCAACACAGCCAACAGACACGGGCCGCTGGCAGGTTAAGTCTCCCCTTACGAGCTTCCCTGTCAAAGTTGTCCAAGAGTCCTGTCAGAGCCTGCCGTGCCACGCCAACTCAATCTTAGTAGTGGACAAAGTGAAGAAAGTGGGAGCTGTCCCATCAGTCTCCATTATGGAGGAGCATTGCTGCTCTGCTGTCGTATTTCTGTGGTCCTCCAAGGGAGACGCTGTCTCATACATCATCAGGGAACAAAGGGCCCGGGCGGGCTGATGGGGAGTGGGGGTGGAAAGGCAGGGCTTTCCTGCCCCCACGACACACACACTCCCCCTGACTGCTGCCCAACTCCTCCTCTCTCCTACCGGAGGTGAATCAACACCTCCTTTAGTTTATCCTTCAGACGGATAAAAAACATTTTCTGTTCTAACTGGGAATAAAATGCTCTGATAGATTTAGTCTTTAAACTTTAAAAGCCTTTAATTTGAGGGCGCACCGTTCATTTAAAACCTTCTTCATCAGCAACACAAAACCCCACTCTGGATTTAAACCAGACCTGCAGTCAGTCAGGGTTTCTCATTTGTCATCAATTTATTTCTTTATTTTAATGTTTTTTTCAAACAATATTTAATCTAATACATTTTTTCTTTTTATTTAATCACTGAAAACAAGAGTTAAGTTTTCATGCAACTAATAGAGAAAACCAAACCTTAATATGATCAAAACTCAAGTTCGGCTCAAAGAATGAACTTTGATCTATCTTATTTAGTAAACTGCATTCTCACATTAAATAGATTAAAACATACAGATCAAAATCATATTCAGACACATAAAACTCGGAAAAGAATCAATCATGCAGAAGGATTAAAATATAACTCTGTTATATCCATTATGATTCTATCCAGGTTATTATAAAACATTTAGTTTATGACAATTTTTATACAATGATGAAAAGAGATCGATCTAAAGTCACTAAAGAACAACTTCCTTTCTGTGGCTGAAAAACTCCTGTCAGTTGCACTCAGATAACTTTTATGTTTGTCTAACTGAAATGTGGGGAAACCAAATTTTAAACATTGTTTAATGTTAAACTTTAACAAACATTTCAGTCATTTATGGTTGAAGTTACCAGGTTGATCAGTCAGGTTGATCAGTCAGGGATGGAGCTGCTGGTTAGAGAGCAGAGGGTTTACTTCCTGCAAGTTTAAGATTCCAAGATGCAATAAACAAAATCAAAGTTTGCAAAAGTGTTACACTTAAATGATAAAATGGCCATAAACTAAAAGTTTTAACGAAGCTTGTCACCTTAAATTTATAATGGAGGATTTTCTTCACTTTAAAGAAAATGCACATGCAGAACCCTGTAGCACTCCTTATAGGGAACGCCTAAAAAGCCCCCATTTCTCCATGGGGACGAGAACGTAGGCCGGCCTTACATAAACACATCGCCAGAATGATTGACAATTAGGGGGACCACTTATTCAGATGATCCACCCAGAAAAAGATTGTCCTCCACTATACCTTTCACTGTTTTATTTGTTTATTGTACTTTTCATACAAGATGATGAGAGCAAGTCACTTCCATTGAAAAGGAAGAAACATCCATCAGAACCAGGAAACCTCCATCAGAACCAGGAAACATCCATCAGAACCAGGAAATATCCATCAGAACCAGGGAACCTCCATCAGAACCAGGAAACATCCATCAGAACCAGGAAACACCATCAGAACCAGGAAATATCCATCAGAACCAGGGAACCTCCATCAGAACCAGGAAACATCCATCAGAACCAGGAAACATCCATCAGAACCAGGAAATATCCATCAGAACCAGGGAACCTCCATCAGAACCAGGAAACATCCATCAGAACCAGGAAACATCCATCAGAACCAGGAAATATCCATCAGAACCAGGGAACCTCCATCAGAACCAGGAAATATCCATCAGAACCAGGGAACCTCCATCAGAACCAGGAAACATCCATCAGAACCAGGAAATATCCATCAGAACCAGGGAACCTCCATCAGAACCAGGAAACATCCATCAGAACCAGGAAATATCCATCAGAACCAGGGAACCTCCATCAGAACCAGGAAACATCCATCAGAACCAGGAAACATCCATCAGAACCAGGAAATATCCATCAGAACCAGGGAACCTCCATCAGAACCAGGAAACATCCATCAGAACCAGGAAACATCCATCAGAACCAGGAAATATCCATCAGAACCAGGGAACCTCCATCAGAACCAGGAAAGATCCATCAGAACCAGGGAACCTCCATCAGAACCAGGAAACATCCATCAGAACCAGGAAATATCCATCAGAACCAGGGAACCTCCATCAGAACCAGGAAACATCCATCAGAACCAGGAAATATCCATCAGAACCAGGGAACCTCCATCAGAACCAGGAAACATCCATCAGAACCAGGAAATATCCATCAGAACCAGGGAACCTCCATCAGAACCAGGGAACATCCATAAGAACCAGGAAACATCCATCAGAACCAGGAAACATCCATCAGAACCAGGAAATATCCATCAGAACCAGGGAACCTCCATCAGAACCAGGGAACATCCATAAGAACCAGGAAATATCCATCAGAACCAGGAAACCTCCATCAGAACCAGGGAACCTCCATCAGAACCAGGAAATATCCATAAGAACCAGCAAACCTCCATCAGAACCAGGGAACCTCCATCAGAACCAGGGAACATCCATAAGAACCAGGAAATATCCAGCAGAACCAGGAAACCTCCATCAGAACCAGAGAACCTCCATCAGAACCAGGAAATATCCATCAGAACCAGGAAACCTCCATCAGAACCAGGGGACATCCATAAGAACCAGGCAATATCCATCAGAACCAGGGAACCTCCATCAGAACCAGGAAATATCCATCAGAACCAGGAAACCTCCATCAGAACCAGGAAACATCCATCAGAACCAGGAAATATCCATCAGAACCAGGGAACCTCCATCAGAACCAGGAAATATCCATCAGAACCAGGGAACCTCCATCAGAACCAGGAAATATCCATCAGAACCAGGGAACCTCCATCAGAACCAGGAAATATCCATCAGAACCAGGGAACCTCCATCAGAACCAGGAAACATCCATCAGAACCAGGAAATATCCATCAGAACCAGGGAACCTCCATCAGAACCAGGAAACATCCATCAGAACCAGGAAATATCCATCAGAACCAGGGAACCTCCATCAGAACCAGGAAACATCCATCAGAACCAGGAAACATCCATCAGAACCAGGAAATATCCATCAGAACCAGGGAACCTCCATCAGAACCAGGAAACATCCATCAGAACCAGGAAACATCCATCAGAACCAGGAAATATCCATCAGAACCAGGGAACCTCCATCAGAACCAGGAAAGATCCATCAGAACCAGGGAACCTCCATCAGAACCAGGAAACATCCATCAGAACCAGGAAATATCCATCAGAACCAGGGAACCTCCATCAGAACCAGGAAACATCCATCAGAACCAGGAAATATCCATCAGAACCAGGGAACCTCCATCAGAACCAGGAAACATCCATCAGAACCAGGAAATATCCATCAGAACCAGGGAACCTCCATCAGAACCAGGGAACATCCATAAGAACCAGGAAACATCCATCAGAACCAGGAAACATCCATCAGAACCAGGAAATATCCATCAGAACCAGGGAACCTCTATCAGAACCAGGAAACATCCATCAGAACCAGGAAATATCCATCAGAACCAGGGAACCTCCATCAGAACCAGGAAACATCCATCAGAACCAGGAAACATCCATCAGAACCAGGAAATATCCATCAGAACCAGGGAACCTCCATCAGAACCAGGAAACATCCATCAGAACCAGGAAACATCCATCAGAACCAGGAAATATCCATCAGAACCAGGGAACCTCCATCAGAACCAGGAAAGATCCATCAGAACCAGGGAACCTCCATCAGAACCAGGAAACATCCATCAGAACCAGGAAATATCCATCAGAACCAGGGAACCTCCATCAGAACCAGGAAACATCCATCAGAACCAGGAAATATCCATCAGAACCAGGGAACCTCCATCAGAACCAGGAAACATCCATCAGAACCAGGAAATATCCATCAGAACCAGGGAACCTCCATCAGAACCAGGGAACATCCATAAGAACCAGGAAACATCCATCAGAACCAGGAAACATCCATCAGAACCAGGAAATATCCATCAGAACCAGGGAACCTCCATCAGAACCAGGGAACATCCATAAGAACCAGGAAATATCCATCAGAACCAGGAAACCTCCATCAGAACCAGGGAACCTCCATCAGAACCAGGAAATATCCATAAGAACCAGCAAACCTCCATCAGAACCAGGGAACCTCCATCAGAACCAGGGAACATCCATAAGAACCAGGAAATATCCAGCAGAACCAGGAAACCTCCATCAGAACCAGAGAACCTCCATCAGAACCAGGAAATATCCATCAGAACCAGGAAACCTCCATCAGAACCAGGGAACATCCATAAGAACCAGGCAATATCCATCAGAACCAGGGAACCTCCATCAGAACCAGGAAATATCCATCAGAACCAGGAAACCTCCATCAGAACCAGGAAACATCCATCAGAACCAGGAAATATCCATCAGAACCAGGGAACCCTCCATCAGAACCAGGAAATATCCATCAGAACCAGGGAACCTCCATCAGAACCAGTAAATATCCATCAGAACCAGGGAACCTCCATCAGAACCAGGAAATATCCATCCGAACCAGGGAACCTCCATCAGAACCAGGAAATATCCATCAGAACCAGGGAACCTCCGTCAGAACCAGTAAATATCCATCAGAACCAGGGAACATCCATCAGAACCAGGAAATATCCATCAGAACCAGGGAACCTCCATCAGTTCCAGGAAACATCCATCAGAACCAGGAAACCTCCATCAGAACCAGGAAACATCCATCAGAACCAGGAACATCCATCAGAACCAGGAAATATCCATCAGAACCAGGGAACCTCCATCAGAACCAGGAAACATCCATCAGAACCAGGAAATATCCATCAGAACCAGGGAACCTCCATCAGAACCAGGAAACATCCATCAGAACCAGGAAACATCCATCAGAACCAGGAAATATCCATCAGAACCAGGGAACCTCCATCAGAACCAGGAAATATCCATCAGAACCAGGGAACCTCCATCAGAACCAGGAAACATCCATCAGAACCAGGAAATATCCATCAGAACCAGGGAACCTCCATCAGAACCAGGAAACATCCATCAGAACCAGGAAATATCCATCAGAACCAGGGAACCTCCATCAGAACCAGGAAACATCCATCAGAACCAGGAAACATCCATCAGAACCAGGAAAGATCCATCAGAACCAGGGAACCTCCATCAGAACCAGGAAACATCCATCAGAACCAGGAAATATCCATCAGAACCAGGGAACCTCCATCAGAACCAGGAAACATCCATCAGAACCAGGAAATATCCATCAGAACCAGGGAACCTCCATCAGAACCAGGAAACATCCATCAGAACCAGGAAATATCCATCAGAACCAGGGAACCTCCATCAGAACCAGGGAACATCCATAAGAACCAGGAAACATCCATCAGAACCAGGAAACATCCATCAGAACCAGGAAATATCCATCAGAACCAGGGAACCTCCATCAGAACCAGGGAACATCCATAAGAACCAGGAAATATCCATCAGAACCAGGAAACCTCCATCAGAACCAGGGAACCTCCATCAGAACCAGGAAATATCCATAAGAACCAGCAAACCTCCATCAGAACCAGGGAACCTCCATCAGAACCAGGGAACATCCATAAGAACCAGGAAATATCCAGCAGAACCAGGAAACCTCCATCAGAACCAGAGAACCTCCATCAGAACCAGGAAATATCCATCAGAACCAGGAAACCTCCATCAGAACCAGGGGACATCCATAAGAACCAGGCAATATCCATCAGAACCAGGGAACCTCCATCAGAACCAGGAAATATCCATCAGAACCAGGAAACCTCCATCAGAACCAGGAAACATCCATCAGAACCAGGAAATATCCATCAGAACCAGGGAACCTCCATCAGAACCAGGAAATATCCATCAGAACCAGGGAACCTCCATCAGAACCAGTAAATATCCATCAGAACCAGGGAACCTCCATCAGAACCAGGAAATATCCATCCGAACCAGGGAACCTCCATCAGAACCAGGAAATATCCATCAGAACCAGGGAACCTCCATCAGAACCAGTAAATATCCATCAGAACCAGGGAACATCCATCAGAACCAGGGAACCTCTATCAGAACCAGGAAACATCCATCAGAACCAGGAAATATCCATCAGAACCAGGGAACCTCCATCAGAACCAGGAAACATCCATCAGAACCAGGAAACATCCATCAGAACCAGGAAATATCCATCAGAACCAGGGAACCTCCATCAGAACCAGGAAACATCCATCAGAACCAGGAAACATCCATCAGAACCAGGAAATATCCATCAGAACCAGGGAACCTCCATCAGAACCAGGAAAGATCCATCAGAACCAGGGAACCTCCATCAGAACCAGGAAACATCCATCAGAACCAGGAAATATCCATCAGAACCAGGGAACCCCCATCAGAACCAGGAAACATCCATCAGAACCAGGAAATATCCATCAGAACCAGGGAACCTCCATCAGAACCAGGAAACATCCATCAGAACCAGGAAATATCCATCAGAACCAGGGAACCTCCATCAGAACCAGGGAACATCCATAAGAACCAGGAAACATCCATCAGAACCAGGAAACATCCATCAGAACCAGGAAATATCCATCAGAACCAGGGAACCTCCATCAGAACCAGGGAACATCCATAAGAACCAGGAAATATCCATCAGAACCAGGAAACCTCCATCAGAACCAGGGAACCTCCATCAGAACCAGGAAATATCCATAAGAACCAGCAAACCTCCATCAGAACCAGGGAACCTCCATCAGAACCAGGGAACATCCATAAGAACCAGGAAATATCCAGCAGAACCAGGAAACCTCCATCAGAACCAGAGAACCTCCATCAGAACCAGGAAATATCCATCAGAACCAGGAAACCTCCATCAGAACCAGGGGACATCCATAAGAACCAGGCAATATCCATCAGAACCAGGGAACCTCCATCAGAACCAGGAAATATCCATCAGAACCAGGAAACCTCCATCAGAACCAGGAAATATCCATCAGAACCAGGGAACCTCCATCAGAACCAGGAAATATCCATCAGAACCAGGGAACCTCCATCAGAACCAGGAAATATCCATCAGAACCAGGGAACCTCCATCAGAACCAGGAAATATCCAACCGAACCAGGGAACCTCCATCAGAACCAGGAAATATCCATCAGAACCAGGGAACCTCCATCAGAACCAGTAAATATCCATCAGAACCAGGGAACATCCATCAGAACCAGGAAATATCCATCAGAACCAGGGAACCTCCATCAGTTCCTGGAAACATCCATCAGAACCAGGAAACCTCCATCAGAACCAGGAAACATCCATCAGAACCAGGGAACATCCATCAGAACCAGGAAATATCCATCAGAACCAGGGAACCTCCATCAGAACCAGGAAACATCCATCAGAACCAGGGAACCTCCATCAGAACCAGGAAATATCCATCAGAACCAGGGAACCTCCATCAGAACCAGTAAATATCCATCAGAACCAGGGAACCTCCATCAGAACCAGGAAACATCCATCAGAACCAGGGAACCTCCATCAGAACCAGTAAATATCCATCAGAACCAGGGAACATCCATCAGAACCAGGAAATATCCATCAGAACCAGGGAACCTCCATCAGTTCCAGGAAACATCCATCAGAACCAGGAAACCTCCATCAGAACCAGGAAACATCCATCAGAACCAGGGAACATCCATCAGAACCAGGAAATATCCATCAGAACCAGGGAACCTCCATCAGAACCAGGAAACATCCATCAGAACCAGGGAACCTCCATCAGAACCAGGAAATATCCATCAGAACCAGGGAACCTCCATCAGAACCAGTAAATATCCATCAGAACCAGGGAACCTCCATCAGAACCAGGAAACATCCATCAGAACCAGGGAACATCCATCAGAACCAGGAAATATCCATCAGAACCAGGAAACATCCATCAGAACCAGGGAACCTCCATCAGAACCAGGAAACATCCATCAGAACCAGGGAACCTCCATCAGAACCAGGAAACATCCATCAGAACCAGGGAACCTCCATCAGAACCAGGAAATATCCATCAGAACCAGGGAACATCCATCAGAACCAGGAAATATCCATCAGAACCAGGGAACCTCCATCAGAACCAGGAAACATCCATCAGAACCAGGGAACCTCCATCAGAACCAGGAAATATCCATCAGAACCAGGGAACCTCCATCAGAACCAGGAAACATCCATCAGAACCAGGAAATATCCATCAGAACCAGGGAACCTCCATCAGAACCAGGAAATATCCATCAGAACCAGGGAACCTCCATCAGAACCAGGAAACATCCATCAGAACCAGGAAATATCCATCAGAACCAGGGAACCTCCATCAGAACCAGGAAACATCCATCAGAACCAGGAAATATCCATCAGAACCAGGGAACCTCCATCAGAACCAGGGAACATCCATAAGAACCAGGAAATATCCATCAGAACCAGGGAACCTCCATCAGAACCAGGGAACATCCATAAGAACCAGGAAATATCCATCAGAACCAGGGAACCTCCATCAGAACCAGGGAACATCCATAAGAACCAGGAAATATCCATCAGAACCAGGGAACCTCCATCAGAACCAGGGAACCTCCATCAAAACCAGGAAATATCCATCAGAACCAGGGAACCTCCATCAGAACCAGGAAATATCCATCAGAACCAGGAAACATCCATCAGAACCAGGAAACCTCCATCAGAACCAGGAAACATCCATCAAAACCAGGAAATATCCATCAGAACCAGGGAACCTCCATCAGAACCAGGAAATATCCATCAGAACCAGGGAACCTCCATCAGAACCAGGAAACATCCATCAGAACCAGGAAATATCCATCAGAACCAGGGAACCTCCATCAGAACCAGGAAACATCCATCAGAACCAGGGAAATATCCATCAGAACCAGGAACCTCCATCAGAACCAGGAAATATCCATCAGAACCAGGGAACCTCCATCAGAACCAGGGAACCTCCATCAGAACCAGGAAATATCCATCAGAACCAGGGAACCTCCATCAGAACCAGGAAATATCCATCAGAACCAGGGAACCTCCATCAGAACCAGGAAACATCCATAAGAACCAGGAAATATCCATCAGAACCAGGGAACCTCCATCAGAACCAGGAAATATCCATCAGAACCAGGGAACCTCCATCAGAACCAGGGAACATCCATAAGAACCAGGAAATATCCATCAGAACCAGGGAACCTCCATCAGAACCAGGAAATATCCATCAGAACCAGGGAACCTCCATCAGAACCAGGAAACATCCATCAGAACCAGGGAACCTCCATCAGAACCAGTAAATATCCATCAGAACCAGGGAACCTCCATCAGAACCAGGAAATATCCATCAGAATCAGGGAACCTCCATCAGAACCAGGAAATATCCATCAGAACCAGGGAACATCCATCAGAACCAGGAAATATCCATCAGAACCAGGGAACCTCCATCAGAACCAGGAAACATCCATTAGAACCAGGGAACCTCCATCAGAACCAGTAAATATCTATCAGAACCAGGGAACCTCCATCAGAACCAGGAAACATCCATCAGAACCAGGGAACATCCATCAGAACCAGGAAATATCCATCAGAACCAGGGAACCTCCATCAGAACCAGGAAACATCCATCAGAACCAGGAAACCTCCATCAGAACCAGGAAATATCCATCAGAACCAGGGAACCTCCATCAGAACCAGGAAACATCCATCAGAACCAGGGAACCTCCATCAGAACCAGGAAATATCCATCAGAACCAGGGAACCTCCATCAGAACCAGGAAACATCCATTAGAACCAGGAAACATCCATCAGAACCAGGAAACATCCATCAGAACCAGGGAACCTCCATCAGAACCAGGAAATATCCATCAGAACCAGGGAACCTCCATCAGAACCAGGAAATATCAATCAGAACCAGGGAACCTCCATCAGAACCAGGAAACATCCATCAGAACCAGGAAATATCCATCAGAACCAGGGAACCTCCATCAGAACCAGGAAATATCCATCAGAACCAGGGAACCTCCATCAGAACCAGGAAACATCCATCAGAACCAGGAAATATCCATCAGAACCAGGAAACCTCCATCAGAACCAGGGAACCTCCATCAGAACCAGGAAATCTCCATCAGAACCAGGGAACATCCATCAGAACCAGGAAATATCCATCAGAACCAGGGAACCTCCATCAGAACCAGGGAACCTCCATCAGAACCAGGAAACATCCATCAGAACCAGGGAACATCCATCAGAACCAGGAAATATCCATCAGAACCAGGAAACCTCCATCAGAACCAGGGAACCTCCATCAGAACCAGGGAACCTCCATCAGAACCAGGAAACATCCATCAGAACCAGGGAACCTCCATCAGTTCCAGGAAATATCCATCAGAACCAGGGAAAATCCATAAGAACCAGGAAATATCCATCAGAACCAGGGAACCTCCATCAGAACCAGGAAATATCCATCAGAACCAGGGAACCTCCATCAGAACCAGGTAATATCCATCAGAACCAGGGAACCTCCATCAGAACCAGGAAACATCCATCAGAACCAGGGAACCTCCATCAGAACCTGGAAATATCCATCAGAACCAGGGAACCTCCATCAGATCCAGGAAACATCCATCAGAACCAGGGAACCTCCATCAGAACCAGGAAATATCCATCAGAACCAGGGAACATCCATCAGAACCAGGAAATATCCATCAGAACAAGGGAACCTCCATCAGAACCAGGAAATATCCATCAGAACCAGGGAACATCCATCAGAACCAGGTAACCTCCATCGGAACCATGAAACCTCCACCAGAACCAGGAAACCTCCATCAGCACCAGTAGACTAGGGGACCTCAATCAGAACCAGTAGACCAGGGGACCTCCACCAGAACCAGGGAACCTCCATCAGAACCAGGAAACCTCCACCAGAACCTGGGAACCTCCATCAGAACAAGGAAACCAGGGAACCTCAATCAGAACCAGGAAACTATGTAACCTCCACCAGAACCAAGAAATCTCCACTAGAACCAGGGGACCTCCATCAGAACCAGGAAACTGCCACTAGAACCAGGGAACCTCCACAAGAACCAGGAAACCGGGAAACCTCCACCAGAACCAGGAAACCTCAACCAGAACCAGGGAACCTCCATCAGAACAAGGAAACCAGGGAACCTCAATCAGAACCAGGGAACTATGTAACCTCCACCAGAACCAAGAAACCTCCACTAGAACCAGGGAACCTCCATCAGAACCAGGAAACCTCCACTAGAACCAGGGAACCTCCACAAGAACCAGGAAACAGGGAAACCTCCACCAGAACCAGGAAACCTCAACCAGAACCAGGGAACCTCCATCAGAACCAGGAAACCAGGAAACCTCAATCAGAACCAGGAAACAAGGTAAACTCCATCGGAACCAGGAAACCTCCACCAGAACCAGGGAACCTCCATTAGAACCAGGAAACCTCCACCAGAACCTGGGAACCTCCATCAGAACAAGGAAACCAGGGAACCTCAATCAGAACAAGGAAACTATGTAACCTCCACCAGAACCAAGAAATCTCCACTAGAACCAGGGAACCTCCATCAGAACCAGGAAACCTCCACTAGAACCAGGGAACCTCCACAAGAACCAGGAAACCGGGAAACCTCCACCAGAACCAGGAAACCTCAACCAGAACCAGGGAACCTCCATCAGAACCAGGAAACCAGGAAACCTCAATCAGAACCAGGAAACCAGGTAAACTCCATCGGCACCAGGAAACCTCCACCAGAACCAGGGAACCTCCATCAGAACCAGGAAACCTCCACCAGAACCAGGGAACCTCCATCAGAACCAGGAAACCGGGGAACCTCCATCAGAGCCAGGAAACCGGGGAACCTCCATCAGAACCAGGAAACCGGGGAATCTCCATCAGAACCAGGAAACCGGGGAATCTCCATCAGAATCAGGAGAAGCAGCAGGATGAAACAGGAAGTAATTTAACAGTTCCGGGAACTAATGTTTAGTTAATTTTCAGTAATTCTTCTGAGGAGATGTTAGAAGATAAATGTCAAACATCCCAATTATAAAAAAAGAAACCAACTGTTTGTCTTTTGATTCCGTCTGAAAGATTTTATCTTTTTTTCCCCTCCATTTATTAACCCTTTATCTTCGGCTGATCGCCTGTGCTTAGTGATTTTTATCTGTTTTAGGTTTTTCCAAAACTTTCAAGGCATCCCTATTGGCCTGAGATGGACTGTGCTCAAAGCTCGATGGGAGCCAAACAGAATTCTCCCATAATGCAATAGTTGCCTGGAGGCCATGTCCAGACCCTGTGAAGCTCTGTGGGAATCGACGCTTTGCTCCCATTCATCTGAATCCAGCTGGAGAGTCACTGCAGATGGCTGCAGAGCGCTAGGCTAACCGTCCTATAAGGACAAACATTCCAGGTTGATGTATTCACATTATTTTTCTTTTTTTTTTTCATAAAAACAAACTTTTTACATATATTTTATGTTTTCTGTTGTTTTATTTCATTTCTCTTGTTCAGGTTGATGAACGTCCTTCTTTTCTTTTCCAGCTCTCCTCTGCAATGAGGAGCAAAGCTGCATTTCTATTGGTCTGTTGGACTTTTCCATTGGTCCAAGCGAGCGTTTGGATTGGTTAGAAGTGGAAAGAATGTGAGACATAGTTTGAAAAGAATGCAATTCATGAAACTCAATCTGAAAAACAAAACATTTAAAAAATAAAATATTCCAGCCATTCTGGAGTCCAAAGTGCACTAGGAACAGGTCCAAATTAATGCTCGCAATGCAGACCATCCAAGGTTTGTGGGCGACAGTGGCATCAGCTGAAGGAGTTTGCCCTGCAACCGGAGAGCCGTCGGTTCAAGCTCTGGCTTTCAGTGTTGTTGTGTCCTCGGGCAAGACATTTCACCCTACTGATTGTGGTCAGAGGGACTGGTGGTGCCAGTGTACAGCAGCCTCACTTCTGTCAGTGAGACAAGCCAAGGACCAACCAAGGGCCAACCAAGGATCAGCCAAGGAACAGCCAAGGACCAACCAAGGGCCAACCAAGGATCAGCCAAGGACCAACCAAGGGCCAACCAAGGGCCAGCCACGGACCAGCCAAGGACCAACCAAGGGACAACCAAGGACCAGCCAGGGACCAGCCAGGGACCAACCAAGGGCCAACCAAGGATCAGCCAAGGACCAACCAAGGGCCAGCCAAAGGACCAACCAAGGGCCAGCCACGGACCAGCCAAGGACCAACCAAGGGACAACCAAGGACCAGCCAGGGACCAGCCAAGGACCAACCAAGGGCCAGTTAAGGGCCAGCCAAGGACCAACCAAGGGCCAGCCAAAGACCAGCCAAGGACCAGCCAAGGGCCAACCAAGGACCAACCAAGGACCAGCCAGGACCAACCAAGGACCAGCCAGGACCAACCAAGGACCAACCAAGGGCCAGCCAGGAACCAACCAAGGACCAGCCAGGGACCAACCAAGGACCAGCCAGGGACCAGCCAAGGACCAACCAAGGGCCAACCAAGGACCAGCCAGGAACCAGCCAAGGACCAACCAAGGGCCAGCCAAGGACCAACCAAGGGCCAGCCAAGGGCCAGCCAAGGACCATCAAGGAAACTAGGGAAATTTTGAATGGCTACTACAGTATTTAAAGGCCTCAATGTGGTGCTTAGTTTGGTTTCAGTGATCGGATCATCTCAGAGGCCCAGATGCCCCTGACAGGCTCCTCCAGAAATAAACCAGGGCAAGACAACCAGGGCAACCAGGCTCTGGGTGGCAGGTCAGACACAGAGCGGCTCAATAAGCCAAGTAACGTTGCCCAGTACTGCCAAGCAGGGATCTGACCCAAAGAAGTGATGCCAGGCTACTACCCACTGGGCCCACCACCATGAGGGACCGGAGAAGAGAGGCGCAGGTGACCCGATCTACGGACGCTTCATTTGAACTGCAATGACTGACGAATTATACCAGTGTTGTAATTCTACCAAACTCCCTAAAACCTTACCTTATTTTAAAGATTGGGACATTTACTTTTTTTGTATTTTATTGGAAAAAACTGATGCAATCTACCTTGCACCTGGTTAGTAGATCAGTTTGTGCATGCTGTCGCTATCTGATCCATCCCGGAAGGACGATCCGTCCTGCGCTAACAGAATAATAATATCCGGATTGCCAAAAAACTTTTTTATATACTTAAAACATTACAGAATGCAAAACTACATCGTATAGAAAATATTGAAGACTTCTGGAAGTTATGGATACGTTTTCCATTTTCTCCATTGTATAGTGTGACATCATCATCGGTCATGCTCAGAGCAGTCACACTAACGTTCCCAAGGCTGTTTAAGCATATTGCTTTTTTTTTTTTAAGAATATGCAATATTTACAAAATATTCAAAATGTACTCCCTGCCAGAAAAAGACAAAAGAATAAAAAAGTAAAAAAATCGAAGTATATAAGTTGTTTTACTAAGTCTTCTCTTTCATCCTGATACTTCCCATCAAGTCCGTGTGAGAACATTAATACAGCAGAACCTGTGCAGTAAAACCCAGACGTTCCTCCATGGGACGAAACTTTACTTTCTGTCAAACCTGCAACTACAGTGACAAATGGGCTTGTTCTGCCCCATTGTTTTACACTTTACTGCCGCTGCTCTGAGCCCTGATGGATGGAGACATGCTTGACTTTATCATCAGCTTTGTTTTTCCCCCATGTTTGTTTTTGAAGAAAAAAACCCAACAATCATCTGGGTTGGTTCTGCAGATCAGAGTAATGAACAGCAGAGGTTTCCTGGTTCAGCTGATGCTTTACAGGCTGAGAGTAAAATAATGTGGAAGCATGACTCGTTCTAATTTTAAAGTCTTTTCGGTCAATCTTTAACATCAACAAAGGACTGAAATCTCTTTCTGTATTATAGAGAGCTGTTCCTATCATCACTCCTACTTTAGGAGCGATCCCAGAGAGGCCGTCAGGCTCTGCAGCCCAAGCATGAAAGGCAGAGAGGGCGCTTCAGCTAAACAGCTGAAGAACAACCAAGACAAGTGAACAAGTAAAAGTAAGTAACCCGATTAAAAGAACATATTTCTACAATTCTGGATGATAACTTCCTTAGACTTAATTTTCTTAGTTTTAGAACTAATGGTAACAGAGTCACTTTTAACTTTGCATCATCTTGAAAACTATTTATTTTGGTATGTGGTGAGCAACAAGTTGGGGCAGCACCGAGTCCAACCACAAAGAAATTAATAATTTAACTTTATTGATTGAATTCCCTCTCTGCCTTTAACCCATCCTCTTGGAGAGCAGTGGGCTGCCATTGTGTGGCACCAGAGGAGCAGTGTGGGCTTAAGGGTCTGGCTCAAGGACCCCGAGTGAGAATCTCTGGGGCTCGAACTCAGAACCTCAAAACCTCCACAATTGTCTGGATGAATTAAATATATTGATGTTGTTTTTTTTTTTAAATACCAACCGGCTGTAATGAAAATAAGTTTAAATGAAATATTTTTAAAATGTAAGGAATATAAAAAAGAGATTATTGTAAAAACATGTAAGGAGAACAAGTAAAAAGTTGAGTAAAAAAATAATTACTTCAGTAAAGTATAAATATACCACATTTCTACTTAATTAAGCTAACAAAGTATTTTTACTTTGTTAATTGACGCCTCTGGAGATTTTAATGGGAGCATAAAGCAAAAGCATGAAACAAAAAACTAGACAATCGTTGGACATCTTTAAGGCAGACTCCCCTCTTCAGGTCGGTGGACAGTCCTTATCTCAAGTGGAGGAGTTCAAGTATTTCAGGGTATGTTCACTAGTGAGGGACGGAGGGAGCGTGAGCTCGATAGACGGATCGTTGCGGCGTCGGCAGTGATGTGGTCGCTGTTTCGTACTGTCGTGTCCGAGCTGAGTCGGGGGCAAAGCTCTCAATTTACCGATCGACCTATGTTCCCACCCTCACCAATGGTCATGAGATCTGGGTAATGACCCAGAAAGATCTCAAATACAAGAGGCCGAAATGAGTTTCCTTCGCAGGGTGGCTGGGTGCTCCCATCCAGATCGGGTGAGGAGCTCTGTAACCTGGGAGGAGCTCGGAGTGGAGTCGCTGCTCCTCCACGTCGAAAGGAGCCAGCTGAGGAGGCTTGGGCATCTGTATCGATTCATCAGCCCTGAAAGATGGTTGATTGGCCGATACTCCGATGTGAAAGCGATCCTCTAACGAGACGATGTTATTGGTTTGATGATTTGCTTCCACTTCTGATTAATCAGCGATTGGCCCTATGCCTCCAGATGTTTTCTGAACAGCCCCGCTGTTACGCCTCTAACAGCTATAAGACCCATTAACCCCCGAAAAGAGTCCCGATTACAGATTTTCATAAAAAAAAAAAAGTCAGATTTGTTTCAACTGTATTCCATGCAATCAAATCATCCACCACAACCTGACAATGAGTGAAAAAACAAAAGGAAAACTGATTATAGTCACACACACCGTACTGCGACTGCACAACTACGGGCCCCGCAGGCATGGATGGACTGGGAATCCAGGGCTGTTGGCCAGCCTCATTCATTACTCAGAGGTTAATCTTCTCTTTATCTCCAGAAATCAATAACTATTTTCTCGTGATAACGAGATAATTATCTTCTTATCTCGAGAAAACAATGGTTTAACTGTGATATTAATCTGCCAGTGGATCATCAATGCCTGGACTGATAGATCAGTCTCAACTGTGGTCCGAGCTTTCAGGAAGGCAGGAATAATCACTGAACTGCCAGGCAGCAACATTGACTTAAATAATGACGACTTTGACGAGATGGAGACGGCCATGTTGGATCCCGCATTAGCCCAACTGTTCAATTTGGACACTGAAGAACTGAAGAAAAAGAATTTGGGGGATTTGTAGATGAGAAATGAACGGATAGATTTGAATGGATGTGTTTATTTTGTGTGCTTACAGCTAAAGAAGGTTGGTCATAATATAAATCATATTGTAACGCCGGTGAGTGTTACAACCTATCAGGCTTTGTTGACTGTTTATCAATGGTGTTTATTTATTCTACAACAACTCCGCTAGGGATGCAGCACAACACTTCAGTAAACACAACAGCCTTATCACTCAGGGTGAAACTCACATGCCCTCAACACACACCCCCCAAAACAACATGAACTGAGGTAAATACGAACAATAAACAACATGAGCAACAACCAAACAGAATAACAAGGAAATAAACAGGTGAAACAGACCAAAACAGTGCCCGATAATGCACCTCTTCGTCCAGCCGCTACAATATATTAATAAAGTTGACTTAGGCCTACTTATCTGACTGTTTTATTGACATTCTTTTTAGCGCAGCTGCATCTAGTGGATGCATAACACAACCCCAACCACTACTGTTTTCACGTTGAGTGGAGGTTTTTAAGGACCTAAATGCAGAGATCACGAGGCAGAGATGAATTTTGTATGTTTCGTGAGTCAGCTGAGGCAAAAATCCAAAATAAAAAACAGAAAACATCAAGGAAAACTCAGGTGGGGAGCAAGAGAAAAACATGTACGGCTTTAAGCCTTCTACACCAAACCAAGCTTCTGCCGCCCTGGCGTCCTCTTCCACAACATCTTCATCCCCGCTTTCCTCCTCTAAATAAAAAATGGATGATGGAGGAGACTCATCCACGACCTCCGACACAAAACTCTCCTCCTCTTGCGTGTTTCCTCTGTCCATAGCGTTCCTTGACAGTGCTGTTTCTAAGTCACCTATTTAGTGCTACTTGGTCCCAATGGAATTTCCCATTGGGAACCTACTAGCACTAATTTGCTAACCGGTTAGCAAGATGCTTCCGACAAACCGGCCACAATTAAACTTGCTTGTGAACCTTCCGCCACAACAATCCGGCCCCTTGATAAACGACCAATCATATTCACTTTATTCACTCGTGTAAAGTCGGGCACCACTGGGGAGAATTCAGGAATGCAACGGTTGGAACAGCCGCTTCCCTACGATTTTAAAAAGGAACTGTAGGGGACCAGCCAAGGGCCCATCAAGGACAGAGGGGAACTTTTGAATGGCTACTACTGTAGTTACTCTAAACTTGATGAAACAGTTATTAGCAGCTGTTATTCGCCACAGAAGTCAGACCAGCAGGCGACTGTATGTTTCTTTTTGCTGTTTTCTCACGTTTCCTCATTAATTTTAGCAGATATGTCAATGGAGACGTGGCTTGGTGTCTTTACTTTTCTTAGAATATCTTTGTAAAAAATATCAATAAGACCGGTAAACCTGGATACGTTCCCTGTCTTTAGCAGAAATGAAATTCTTCATTTTGCAGGAAAAGTAACAATATTGTTTATTTAAAATCAGTAAGGATTATCAACTCTGTGAAAACATCGGGATGCTTTGTTTGTTTCTTTCACACGTTTGAAACCCTTAGACTCTGTTTCCTCTAGCGTTCGGTTAACTGGGCTTTCAATGCTCTTTATTATTTTATTTCATTTTAATTGTCTGAATTGTTTCCAGGGTTTTAAGCACTTTTTAACTTATGGAAAGGTGGCATATAACAAACCTCCCATTAATAAAGTCTGAATTTGGCTCCTGAAGCATCTAACAGGTCATTACTAACATGGAACCTCAGATGTGTATTTTTATACATTTAAACATCATAACCCTTTTCAGAGCCATATATAGAGTCGAAGCAGATCTAATGAAGGGAATCCGCACGTTCAAAACAAGGAAGTGAAAGAACTGAAAATGACAGCTCAGGATGACTGGCCAAACCAGTGAGTCCAGATTTCAACAGTCCCACTGCTATATGTAGCTCCAGCCATCCACCATCCTGTGACGTTTGAGCAGAGCAGATGAAGGTTACAGAAGAGGGGATGTTTCACAGCGACTGTGACGCACTGGGAGTGACTGACAGCAATTACAAATAGCTGCAGGAATAAATGAAGTATCACTGAGGTGTGATTCTAAACCAAGAGCCATGGGACCACAAGTGTACTCCATATTTATTTGTATTTGTATTTGCTTAATTTTAACTGAATTTAACTTAATACTTTTTTGCCCTGTAAGCTGCTGGTAACCTTAATTTCCGGAGGGAGTCTTCCCAAGGGATCAATAAAGTTAAGTCTAAGTCTGTTTTCTCTTTTGGTTAAAGGGAAACTTTTTTTTTTTTTGCTCTGGTGCCAACTTGGCATAGGGCCTTTGTTCTCAGTGTTAATTAGACATTTTAGATCTGATTGACAGCAAAATGGAAGAACATTGTCCAGCTTGTTTTAAGCTTGTTTTGGCCTCAAATCCTGATCTAAGAGTCAAGTCTTAACATATTGAATTTTATGAAAGGAAGAGTGAAAGGCAGCTGCAGTTTTTTAATTATGAGAAGATGGGCTATTTTAAGGCTAGGCTTAAAATTTCCTTTTTGATAAAGCTTATAGTTAGAGTGGCTCAGGTTATCCTGAGCTATCTCTATAGTTATGCTGCTATAGGCTTAGACTGATGGAGGACATAGGGACCCCTTTTTCATCATTCTGCTTCATTCTATCTCTATTCTCCCACTCTGCAGAATCTGTTAGTTCAATCTCTACCATTATGAACTCTCTCATTTTTATCAGCATAATAGCTTCATTTGGTCTAATTAGCTGATTGGGAGCAGGTGTAGGCAGAAGTCACTAGAAGGAGCTAAGGGGAAAGGAAAGGTCACCAGGGGGCAGCAAAGAATCACCAGGGGAACAGGATCTAATGGTAACTAGAAATAACTTAAATGAGACTAGAGGGAAACATGGCCTTTAGCAGCGGTCCCTACTGGTCTGTGGGTCATGGTACCGTCCGCACAGAATAAATGAATAAATATATATATATATATATATATATATATATATATATATATATATATATATATATATATATATATATATATATATATATATATATATATATATATATATATATATATATATATATATATATATATATATATATATATATATATATATATATATATATATATATATATATATATATATATATATATAATTTATTGACGACCAGAGTCTGAGTGATGTTTTATTTTGAAGAATATAAAAAATTGCGGTAGCAACCAAAACAATGCTACGGAGCAGACTGAACATCAGGAGCACACTTCATGTGTCATTGTCTCAGATTACGCCTAGATGGGACCGGCTTTTTGTTTTATTTTTATGCTGTTTGTATTTGATTTTATGCCAGTCGTATCATTTTACTTGATCGTCTGTTCAACCAGCGTTCCAGGTTACTGGTTGTCTGAGAGCTGATTGGATCAGTCCGATAAGTCTGATAAATTAGTTTTTTGGGTTACTCTTAACCCCACACTGCTCCCCGGGCGCCACACAATGGCAGCCCACTGCTCCTCTAGGGGATGGGTTAAATGCAGAGAGGGAATTTCTCCAATGTGGGACAATAAAGGGATTCACATTAAATGTTTTGCAGTTTAAACTCCTCTCTGTCATTCTTTATTCTGGACGATCGGATGTGGAGTTTAGTTTCATACATGTGAATTATGTCACTTATGTTTTTGATAGATTTTCTTTCTTAGTCTGGATTTTAAAGCACAGTCCATTAAAGCTCATGGTTCACCATCATCAGGATTCTCTTAAACATCTGGCCAAAGGAGCCGGTCGGTCCCCATCAGAGGACGCGTCTGATGCCACCACAGGTAGCTGCTGTTTCGGGTTATTTCACTTGATCCATGTTGGGGAGTCGTTCTTCATGAAGACGCTCCTGTCTGATAAATGGGTCCATTTTCAGTGCTGTGATGTTCCTCCTGGAATGATCTGTCATTTAGCAGAGATGAGCTGAACCTCACACTGAGAGGACCGAGTCCTGAGGAGATGAATGAGATCATTATCAATCTATCGCCAATATTTCCACATCACTGAGTCTGCTTGTTGGAACAACCCAAACAGCAGCAGAGCTCAGAGCGCCCCCATCAAAGGTCAGAGGTCAAAGGCTTTTGTTCAGCTGCAGGTGAAGATTAAAGCTGGTTCTTTTTTAGCTTTTTTAGCGATATATGCTTCCTTTTGTCTGCAGGTCAGGCAGCTTTTAGGTCCCTGCTGGTCCCAAAGTCCTGTTAAATTTCTGTTTGAGGTGTTTACGTCTACATTGTAAAACTTAACAATAAATAATCAGATCAGTTTTGCACGACTTTCAAAGTAAAGATGACAGCAATATTCTGTGAAACATAGAATAATTCAGTATAATTTAATATCTGTGATATTGCAATATATTGTTGTAAAAGCACAGCTGTATGCTGCAAAGTTACGGCAGCAATGACAAAGAATTTACCCTAATATTACAATACATTACTGGGGAAATTAGCATTTTGCTACACATCATTACAATAAGGTCCTGGACTCGTCTTACAGGACGCCAGTCTGCGCAGGGACACACAGAGACACAAACTGATGCGCACACACCTCTAAGGACAATTTAGAGACAATCAATCAACCAGAGGAAACCAGAGTAAGCTCAGAGAACAAACATGTGCACATAGGATACGTTCAAACTCATGGGCTCAGACTCGGACGATTACGTCATAGGGCGGCGCCCAGGTCCGATCAGATGCCAAGCCTCCCTGTCTTCGAATTTTGGAATATTTCACAAAATAAGTAAATGCACCATGAAGACTGCGGCTGCTGACTGCCACTACCTCGACGGCAGAGTGTTTGCCAGTTTTTGGGTACTCTAGCCAAGCTGAGTATTGCTGAATCAAACTGAGTTTTTGTCAACCTGAGTCTTCACATTCTTTTTTTGTCTTTGCCTCTCGACAGGAAGTCATCCTGCAAACTGGATTTTTCGGACCTTCTCTCCCTGGAAGGATCAACTGAGCTTCAAACTGAGCTGAGGAAACGAACCAGAGGTTTGGATCCACTTTTCCCCGATGAAACGTTAGAGCTTCACACTGAGCAAGGGATTCATCTGCACAACAGTCCGTTCAAGTACCGCAGGAAATCTGAGTGGCAGTCAGTCTTTCTCCGTTCATCTACAAGCAACCGCATTCTGGGTAACCCTGTCCGCCCTCCACCATATGAGACAAACACCGGAACACATTCCTCACCTACTGGAGTCTAAGAGTAAACCTAATCTCTGGAAACGTGAGTCTGCCAACCTTTTGTCCTCTTCAAGTTCGACAATCAATTCTCCCACTGAACCTGAACTAACCGCAGTGTCTTCCCCTCACCTTTCAGTTCCAGTTGAGCAGTGTTCAGAGCAACACTGGAATCTCCACAAAACTTCTCAATAAACCTGTTAAAGTTTTTCCCTTGTCTCTCTGTACTGGTTTATCTGCATTTGGGTCTGATCTTTAGTTAAATCATGGCAACTATCTACTTACTAAATGCCAAAATAGCAGAAGTAAAGAACCCTGACCCAGGAGTACTGGTTCTGTGAGTAGAACTGGGCCAAAACTCACCCTCCCATCATTGTCGCATTTAGCAGACAGAAAAAAGTTTGGTGATTCTAACCGATCAAAAACCAGTAAACCTCTGTCTAACTTAGAGGCAGGAAGTGAGGAGAAAACTTTATGTATGCAAGCTCATCATATGTCTTTTAATATGTGGCCTCAGAGGAACAACTTAGACTTCATTTCAGGTTTTATCAAATCATTTCACCAAACGGAGCCCATGGAAAAGCCTCATACTTTTATCAGTAATCCTTTTATCGTGTCTTTGTTGAGGGCTAAAGTTTTCCAATCAGAAAACATCTTGGTTTTAACAAAATCTCTCCAGGTTTTGAACTCATCTACATTTTTCTGAATCCTCCAGCTTTGATTGGGGAGAAGCATCCTGCTAAATAAAAGGAAAGAGATCTTCCCTCAGTGCTTTTCTCCTTCTAAATGCCAACGTTTCACATTCTCATCTAGATCTTATTACACCCCCCCACCCGTCTGCAGGGAATGCCCTCCACCATTTTAATCACTGTTGTAAATGTTTGGTGCACAAAATACTTTTACTATCTGATCTGGTGCTGTGATCAAATGCAGGATTTCTCGGAAGGTTTTTTTACTTTTTCAAACTAATTAGCAAAAATGTTGCCTTCTTTTCCATAAATCCTGAAACAGAAGCTGACCTGATTTAAATTCCTGCTTCAGCTCCACATGTTTGATGCTGCAGCTGAGAATAGATCTTTATCACCCAGACTCATCCTCCTTCTACAGCTGTGCTTAAAAGTTTATATCCCCTTCCTTTAAACAAACGAAATAAATCAGCTGCCAGTAAAATAGAAAATGACAAAAGTAATAATCATCACTTTGATTTTGAATATGTATTTATATACGTATGTATGTTCAATAATAAATAACAGAGGTAAACCAGCCTGATGGAGCTCCTGAACTGAATGTTGTTGAGCAACACTTTGAGGTAATAATTGCTGAAATCAGTTGTTTTCTGTTAAGTCCAGCCAGGGGCAGACCTAGGAAATTTGAGGCCCTAGGCAAAGCCAGGCAGGGGGCCAGCGTTTTCAACATGGAAATACCGGTGTTACGTCGAGCTGCGTTTCCCCATCAGATACGCTTTCCCCTGCATCTCCACACAGCGCAGGCGGCACGATTCACCGCGCAAGCGACAGGAAACGCGCATGCTCCCTAAAGGTGCATAATAGCCGCCCTGTGCTCGCGTAAGGGGAACTCCAGAGAGCGTGAAGGATTAAATGTTAGCCAAATGGAGAAAGGGAGAAATCTAGATGGATGGATGGATGGATGGATGGATGGATGGATGGATGGATGGATGGATGGATGGATGGATGGATGGATGGATGGATGGATGGATGGATGGATGGATGGATGGATGGATGGATAGATAGATAGATAGATAGATAGATAGATAGATAGATAGATAGATAGATAGATAGATAGATAGATAGATAGATAGATAGATAGATAGATAGATAGATAGATAGATAGATAGATAGATAGATAGATAGATAGATAGATAGATAGATAGATAGATAGATAGACAACCCAAACACACAGGATTTCAGAATCAGACATCCCCAGTTATTAATTTCATACACTGACTAGATCTGATCGCCCTGTTAAAAAACTTCACACCCATGAGTAGAGGTAATGCAGCCTGATGATATTTACACCACATCAGATAGCGTTCCCCCCATGTTAAGAAGAGGGAAACGCTATCTGACTGGGTTTATAGGCCCGTCAGATAGCGTTCCCCCCTGATGTCATTTACGTTGAGTTGCAATAAATGCTAAACTCTCTGCAGGTTCTTGTCTTTGTCATCCGCTCTATTCAGCTGGCTTTGGAAACACACGGCGAGAAGGTGGGGGCTAGGGGGTGAGGGTTACGGGGGCGAGAAACGCAAAAGTAACGCTATAGCTACTTTCACTAGTAACTAGTTACTTTTATTGTGGAGTAACTCAGTTAGTCACTCAGTTACTTTTTGGGAGAATTAACTAATAACTATAACTGAGAACAACACATAAACAAACCCATTCTAGATAGAAAAATGTTAATAGAATAGACGTCCATAATTTGTTCTAGGTTGTGTCCCTCTCTTCTTGTCCCTTTTCTTCTTGTTTTCCTCTCTATGTTTTGTACTCAGCTGACTTTTCATGCTGTCTCTAAAGGAGTGAAAGATTTTTTCCAAGCACTAAGCTCACTTAGCTGATTGCTCCTTCCTGTGTTTCCAAAAAGGCCAAAGTAAATAACCCAGTCCTTCTTTTCACTGTAGACAAGCCATGATCTGCTTCTCTGTTCTCCATTTTTCATTTGGATGAAATAATAGCTGCATGAATCATGACAGCAGACAAGATAGAGGAGAGCAGGAGGCGGTGTTACCAATCTACTCGCTCTGGAGAGCAGAGTTCGCTGCTTTTAGATGTTGTCTCTAAAGTCTCCAGTAGCAGAAAAAAGTCGCTAGATTTGGCGCTAGGCGCTTTTTAGTAATCAAAGTGCTAGAGGGGTCTGAAAAGTGGCTAAATATAGCGACTAAAGCGCTAAGTTGGCAACACTGCTCTTTGCATAGTTTGTTTTCAAATGGTTTGCTGCTGTCTGTTTGGACCTTTCTGAACATGTGCAGCAAATGGACTGATCCAATATGGTGGACACTGAAGGGGGGGGGCTGAGACACACTTAATATTATCAGCATTCTGATGGCGTTTTAGCAAAAAGATTTTTTTATCAAAAACATAATCAATGTGCACAAATAAGGAATAGCTGCATTACATCTAAATGGAGTTTTATGGGGCCCCCAGGAACATGGGGCCCAAGGTAGCTGTCTAGTATTGCCTGATGGTAAATCCCCCCCTTAGTTCAGGAAACGTTCAGTCAGACTTTTTGCTTCTGGTGGCAGAGATGTTGGTTCACTGTTCATCAGAAAGGAGCTTTCATTAGTTTGGGGATGTGTTTAAGTTCAGGATTACTTTCTGAAATGAAAATTCAAAACCACTTTATTTGTCTAAAATTTCCGTTTTATGTTATTTGAATTTCTAGTGTGAGTTTTAAAAAAAGGTGCGACTAACAAATGTCCCCCTTCATTGTATTTTAGGTGGGAAATATTCTGACATTGTTTTTAGCTATAAGATGCTTTATTTCTCTGATCCTGTGTGGGGGGGGGCCTCCAGGCCTGACCCAGGCCTGTTTGATGACCTCGGCTCTCTGGGGTTAGGGCTTCATGCCAGATGCTTTAAACCATTAAGAGGAAATTAGGATGAGAGTGAAAATGGATCATCCAAAGGACAACAAGCTCTTCATGTTTGAGAGAGGAAGTTCAAAGGCTGCTGGGATTTTATTGGACTCTTCATAATATATCGCAAATGAAACTAATCCAGGCGGTGAAGGAGATAACCATGATAATGACGACAGTGATCGTAATTATCCCGGTAAAATCAGCCAATAATAGAGCAGGATTCAGGTCAGCGATTAATGAAACTAGGACATTAAATGTTCAGACTTCCTTTGTTTTATTTTACTCCCTTCTGTCAAACATGAGGCTGAGGAATAAAAATCATTAACACATGCTGTGTTCTGGCGCCTCCAGGTGGTATAAAAATGTTACTGCGGTTGGAAAGGTTTTGTTTGTGCTGCCATTATGAAAAGATTTAAATATTTCCATTTAATCCAGATCAGGGAAGATTTGCCTCAAAGAAAGATATTGACCTGTGAACTGAAGCTTAAAGACATAGGGAAAACATATTTAAATGTCATATAATTCTGGCTTAAAAATGTATATAAATTTACTCTTTATCAGACCATATTGTCCCAAATTTTAGAACATTTCTATTTTAAAAAAATCTTGTCTTAAAATCTTTGTTTTTTTTTCATTATCTTATGCAGGCCAGTTAGTTATACGTCAGCCTGAACACCTAAATTCGGCCAATCATATATCAACGGTCATCTGTCAATCATATTTTTTCGGTCTTGATTCATATGTCGCAGCTAATATACGCAACGGTTGAAATAAGAAATCAGAATAATTTCCTTTCCCATTGAGCTCCGTCCCAGTGTTCACGGGGATGGACGTCTGTGTCTTCAGCAGGCGTAGAGCTAACAGAACTGGCAGCGTTGCGAGGCAAGGGCTCAAACATGTACGGCTGGAAGCCTTCTACACCAAACCAAGCTTCTGCCGCCCTGGCGTCCTCTTCCACAACATCTTCATCCCCGCTTTCCTCCTCTAAATAAAAAATGGATGATGGAGGAGACTCATCCACGACCGCCGACACTAAACTCTCCTACTCTTGCATGTTTCCTCCGTCCATAGCGTTCCTTGACAGTGTCGTTTCTAAGTCACCAATTTAGTGCTACTTGGTCCAAATGGAATTTCCCATTGGGAACCTATAGCACTAAGATGCTAAGTGGTTAGCAAGATGCTTCTGACAAACCGGCCACAATCAAACTTGCTTGCAAACCTCCCACCACAACAATCCCGCCCCCTTGATAAACGACCAATCATATTCACTTTATTCCCTCGTGTAAAGTCGGGAGAAATTCAGGAGAAATCGGAATGCAACGTTTGGAACAGTCACTTTCCTATGACTTGAAAAATTAAATTGCATCATCTCTGCATCATCTCTCTTTCATTCTGTTAAAAGGGAGTTTTTCCTCTCCACTGTCGCTAAAAGCATGCTTGGTGTGACATGGGAGCTGGCTCGGAGCTCGTCTGTCTGGCTGTGTGTTTCCTGGACGGAGCCGCCTGTGGAGCTGGTTGACAGTTGCCTTTTGTATCTATGCTTCTTTTTCTATGTCTGCTTCTGTCTCCTTGAACCCCAGTCGGCCTCAGCAGATGGCCGCTCACTCTGAGCCTGGTTCTGCTGGAGGTTTCTTCCTGATGATCTGGTTCATCTGGATCTATAAAGTGACCTGAGATGAAATGAGGTGAATTGGAGCTATAGAAATAAACTCAATTGAATTGTGTGTGTGTGAATGGTTGTTTGTCCTGTCTGTCTCTGTGTTTCCCTGCGATGGACTGAAGAACTGTCCAGTGGAACCCCCCAGTAGAGAGCTGGAGATAAACACCAGTAGCCCTCACCACCCCAGTAAGGATGAAGCGTGATGGGAAAATGGATGGATGGATTTTCAGACCATGTGGGGAACAAATATCTAGAATGAGTGGTTTGACATCCCAGCTTATACAGCCGCGTCAACCTCAAGACTAAAACCAGTCTATCATGTTAACCTAACAGCCTCAGCAGCCAAAAAACGAAAAGCACAACATAAGGAAAAGAAAATGCTTTTTATTTTCTTTTGTATTCAAAAAATGTCCACGTTTGTGTCACCATATTTTTCTACAATTTTTTTGCTGCTTTAAACACCAGAATTCCCTCATTGTGGGACAATAAAGGTATTTTCATATTCTATTCTATTCTATTCTATTCTATTCTATTCTATTCTATTCTATTCTATTCTATTCTATTCTATTCTATTCTATTCTATTCTATTCTATTCTATTCTATTCATTTAGCCAGCAGGGGGCGACATTGTAACTTTTGTAGGTTTGTTTCCAGTCGGGTGATTTACCGGTGCACCGTGATGAACTTCCGTTTCGGTGTTTCCAGCGCACGTGTGAGACCTAAACAGGAGGAAAAGCTGCTCGCGGTTTAATGTTCAGGTAATATTATAATTTAAAAGTTTCAGCAGAGCTTCAGTCTGACCAAACATGGCGGCTCTGACCTCCAGCCTCATTTCTGGAAGCTTTTGGTCTCTAAAACAGACCCTGTTTGTATCCCAGCAGGGAGAAGATTCATCTTCCTGTTTGGTTACAGATCAGAACTGTCTCTGTTTTTATCCTTTAACCTTAATCCTGTGTTTATCCTCTAAGTTAATTAACTGATTTTTTAGAATAAAAATAATAATTAAATAAATAAATATTATTTTTTTTTAATAAATAATAAGGCCTGGATGTGGGATTTATAAACAGTCAGAAAAGCCGATCAGAGCTGAAAATATCTTTACTTTCTCTCTGACTTCCTTCCTTCTGAATTCTCTTTGGTTCTTTTCTTTCCAGGGTCTAACTGATAAAACCCTGAAAAGGTAATTAACTTTTTATTCATATTTATTTATAATTATTTGGGACATTATTTAACTGAGGCCATCAGCAGTCTTCTTTTAGGACCGATTATTTTCTTTAATTTGAACCTAAATCATTTAATCTGTCTGGTTTCTGTTCTTCCCTGTTTGCTGAATAAAAACTCACTTGAATCAACCACCAGATTTTTAGAAATCACAAATTAATTTAGACTTTAGTTTCTCTGTTTTATTTATTTTGATGTTTGAAGCTGAAATATACTCCTTTCCATCAGACACTGATTTTATCTTCAGTCTGATGCACACATTAAAGGTTTGAGTTTAATTTGATTCAAACAATCATTAAGTTTAAAAACACAGAAATAAAACAAGTAGAGAAACAATTAAAAGACAATAGAGGCAGATCTGTCTGATTTTAGCTGTTTATTCATCCATGGCAGCTTCATCTGTTTACTATAAAAAGGTTTTCATGTTGTTTACCTTTAGATTTGTGTAACATTTGTTATCATTGTGTAATTTTTATTATGTAAACAGAGGAAGAACAAAATATTGGCAGCACCCGACCCGTCAGTGATCGGTTAGACTGATGTCTGATAATGGGCCTTAAAAAGAACCTCAATCAGTCTCAGGCTGGTTGAAAAGTGTGGAACCGGTTTAATGCGGTTGGTTTTTGAACTGGAAGCTGAAGATTCTTCTCAGGTTTTGAAATGTTGAAACTGTTGATTCTTCGCCTCAAGGTTTTCCTCTCCACCGGAATATTCTCAGTATTTTTGATTCTTCCTACTTTAAAACTCCCATCAGGCTCGTTCTACCTGAATTTGTAAACGCACATATAAAAAACGTTCGCTGTGTTTTTGCCACAATTGAGTTAAAAAAATTTATTTTGACTATTGCTAAAAAGTAAATTGATTTTTTTTTTTTTGTTTGCAGCAGGTTTAACAAACAGGAAATGATGCAGGAATAAACAGATTTTATCAGAGGAAAATAATGTTAATGTAATGTGCATCTGTTACCTGATTTTTAACAAACAAATAACATGAATTAATGTAAAATAGGGCTCATAATTACACACTAATTACTGCGTATTAAAACTGATATTTATGTCCCAGCAAGTTATAAAGATTATTAGAAACTAGGGTTGTCACGATACTAAACTTTACAACGCGATACGGATACTAAGTAAAATATTCGATACTTGATACCCTTTTCGATACCACAAGAATAAAAACAAAGACTCTAAAATTCAACAGAAATATTTTCATTACATAAAAAATACAAGAAATAAATAAAAAAACAATAAGAATAATATTTTGAGGTTGTATGCTGTGCACAATATTAAGCAAGCTTGATAAAAAAATTACAAAATTCAAATTAAGTGTTCCTTCCTTGGCTATGCTTTGCACACATAACAATGACGCTAGCCAAACCGGTTAAAAAACAAAAATAATTCTCAGCAGCTGCACCTCTTACAAAAAAAGTCTGAAAGTGCATTTTCCACTATTCTGCACTTTAGATGGCTGTATCGATACTTTTGAAAATGAGTATTGTATCCGGATACAACGTTTCAGTATCGATAAATTTTTTGAGTATCGATACTTTTGACAACCCTATTAGAAACAGAGTTTCGTAGCATGAAGTGCGAGAATTAAGGTGCTCAGCAGAAGCAGACATTGACAGCTTTTGCTGTAGGTGGAGAGGAAACGCCAGTGGTTCCGGGGATAAATCCTCTGATGGGCGGGGCTTTATGACGAAAATCTAACATCACGATGTATTTGGGCTATAATCGCGATATACGATATACATCACCATATGTTTAAATTACTTTCAAAAACAAGAGTGCAGAAAATTGCACTGATTTACTCAAACCTTTTGTTTTTAAATTTTAATTTATTTTAACCAGCTGAAAGCTATTCTGCCCCATGATGTCTTTGGGTGTCAGAATTAGACCTTTAATAAGATCCCAGCAACCAAACAGGAAGCAAAGCAAAAACACACAATAATAAATAAAATGCAAAATAAAAAGGGCTCCTTTGTACATAATCTAAAAATAAAAATGCAGAATGAAAAAAGAAACTGAGCTAAAATTAGAAAGCAAAAGTGGAAATACCGTCCAAAAGTTAAAGCATTATCATAGCATCTATTAGCATTGATCTTTACCTGCTTGGATTTTAAAGAAACACTAAAAGTTGGAAAATTGAGAATGTTAGAAAAACGTCTGTAAAACCTTTGATCCCATCACAGCTATTAGAGCATCTAAAAAACATTTCAATAAAGTCATAAATGCCGTCTGTGATTTCCCTCCATCTCTTCCTGTTTCTCTCATACGGGATCGCCTTTTCAAACGACGCCGTCGGCTTCACAGCTGATTGATTGAACGTTTTAATTGGTGGGCGGGGAGACGCTGACATGCAGAGTTTACACTGGATGGTGGAATAAATCTGTTCTGCTTCCTTTGCAGCCATGGTTTTTGCGGCACGTCTTAAAAATTAGCGCCTTTTGTTTGACGTCCTCGTCGTGAAATCCAAACCGCTGCGTTTATCGCTCAGCTGAATCACCTGCTGTCGCCATGTTTAGTTTGCAGGTTGCTGTAGAGCGTGTGAAAATAATCCTGTTTGGAGGAGGGGTTTATGATGCATTCAAAGTGCGTGGGAAAAATAAAATCAGTGAAATGGATGCAGACGGCTTAATGTCGCCATGCTTGTACTTGATGGTTGCGATGGAGTCATTTTACATGTTGTGTGGAAGGAAACATGAGATATGTCGAGTTTATTCGATATATCACTCAGCCCTAGTCATGTGGTCTCTGCTGATAAATATCATCCACTTTGTGCTTGACAGAGAGCAGGATGGATGGAAAAGAGAAGAAACAGAAGAAGCACCAGCAGAAGCACAGCGGACCGAAGGCAGAGAAGAAGAAAGCCAAGAAACAGGGAGGATCCGTGGAAGAAGATGAGCGTAAACGGAACCCCAAAGCGTTTGCGGTGCAGTCCGCCGTCCGCATGGCCAAGACCTTCCACAGGTTCGTCTCTCCCAATCCGAACATCCGTTTGCTTCAAATCCTCCTGGTTTGCTGAAGGTTTTGTTTTCCTGCAGAGCCCAGGACCTGAAAACCAAAAAACACCACATCCCTCTGGTGGACCGGACCCCCCTGGAACCGCCCCCGGTTGTGATTGTGGTTGTCGGACCCCCCAAGGTTGGGAAGAGCACCCTGATCCGCTGCCTGATTAAAAACTTCACCAGACAGAAGCTTGGAGACATCTGTGGACCCGTGACCATCGTGTCCGGTTAGCTCAGCCTCTGCTCCTCCTGCTCGCCGCCACTTTGGTTTTCTGCCAAAATGATATTTCGCAGTGTTTTTCTTTGTTCTTCTCACCCGTATTTCATTTATAATATAGAAATAATAAGAAACAGAGCAACTTACAGAACACAGCTGGTCAGAAATCATTATTTTACTTTTTCCAAAGATCTTCATAGTTTGCTTGTTGCAGCCTTTTTATAAAAGGTCTTTCCATGCTGGGAATTTCTTCTACAGCCTCCATCCACTTTTTAACTCTACGGGGTTAAATGTGTGTGTGACGGCCTTTTTTTACCGCTGCCAACAGAATTTTAAAGAGTAAAGATCCTTCTTCTGAATCTCTGCCCCCTTTAAATGACTAAAATATAATGTCAGTGTTGTTCTTGGGGGGTGAACTCCAAGATCTTATCTATTTCTTTGGCAACATTTTCCCAAAATTGGGACAAATTGCAGCACAGCCAGAAGATCTTTGCAGGAGGGGGAGAGCGGAGGAGGACAGAATGTGTGCTTTAAAGACAGTGCTTCCTTTTTTATCCTCTGGAGAAATAAAAAACCCAACTAAACTTTTCCAACTTAAATTTTCCAATTCCTAGAACTAGTAGTGGGAACCTGCGATTTACAGATAGTGTCCCACATGTCCTCACTTATGTCTTCACCCATTTGTCCCTAATGGGACAGCGTTGAGGTTTTCCTGTTAACTATTAATTCTTTATGCAGCGTTCACTTTCAGCCGGGAGAACTGGGCTTTCCCCTTTTAGTCCCGTACCTGAAGGTACATGCAAAAATCTCTCTGCAGAGTTTGGAAAACTAAAATGTATTTCTTCTAATTTTCCTTAAAATTCCTCTTACCGTTATTTGTCATCATAGATTGTGCATGATCTATGTTACCCATTTCTATTTGTTTCCACTTTGTCATGTAGTGTGAATTTCTCCAAACTATTATAGCTGCGCTGCATAGAAATAGTTTTTTTAAATGAGGTTGAAAGTGTTTAAATGTAATTCTGCTTTTAGCGACATTCCAAATAAGCCTAGAGATATTTTTTTTTCCCAATCTATGGATTGTTGCTCTTTATTGACGCTGGTAAAGCCTGAAGATGTCCAGGATTCCAGGCAGCACATTCATCCCGATAGCTTCAGATCAAAGTTTTTTGGGCTTCAGTTGTTTCTGTGTTTTTCTGCGTCGGTTCATTAATCAGTGACCCGATCCATGAAGCGTCTCCTCTAACCTCTTCTTCTGTGGTATAAACCTCAGTGTTTTGTCCCCTCAGGTAAAAAACGTCGGCTGACGTTCATGGAGTGCAGCAGCGACATAAACACCATGATCGATCTTGCTAAGGTGGCAGACCTGGTGAGTGTTTAATGTTCAAGGAAGCAGGAAACCGGTAAAAAATAGGAAAGTCCCTTTAAGGTCAAACACATCAAACGTAAAGTGGAGGATTTTAGAAAAGACCCGCCCTCTCCAAAAAGGCCTTAAAGGGGAACACTGTTTTTTTTTTCTTTTACATTGGGCCCTTGATTTTACGTTATTCCATCATGTTCTACTCACCCATATTAGTTTTGTGTCATTTGGAGCCGTCCTGAAGATATTCCGTTAGGTTATATCCAAGTAACGTCTTCCTTTGGGCAACGACTTGAAGGCACAAACTAAACTGATCAGAATTTATTCTTTATGGTACGCCAGCATTCAGAACATGTAGGCCAATCACTGTCCCCCAGATATCCGCCGTTATATTTTTTATATTTATATATTTTTTAAACAAAGCGGCGCGTGTATGACGTCATCCGCGCGCCGGACTGGAGTAGTGACAGGCAGCTGAGGCCACAGGCGGCTACGCTCTACCCCTTCTATTTGTTCAGCTAGCTAATCTTAATCGTTCAATTCCATCTGGAGAGCGAGATCATCTGTGGTAGTAGCTCTAGACATCTTCCAGGCATGTGAGTAAAACTAGCAGCAGTTCAGCGGACAGGATGAATGAACGGTAGCCCGCGCACGCAGTTCATCATACGGCCCTTATTGCACGGGAATCAGCCCTGTTCTGTTCGTTCCCCCTTACTTAAAACAACGGAAAGTAGTCAGAGTCAAAACAGACACTTTGGTTAAACAGAAACGTTATGAATAAACCTTAAGAAAGAACCAGACTTGTTATGGGAATAGTTGCAAACGCTCCTCACTCAGACATTGCGCGGCCTTTCAGGTGAAACAGAGTAAAAACTGCATAAATAGCATACCTATATCTATGAAATAAGAGAAATCAGAGTTTTCTGTCCACAGTCATTAAAATTAAGGGTCCTTCTGTGGATGTATGTAAACGTAGACATATCAATGCCCCCTCAGACTGAAGCACGGTGGTGGCAGCGTCATGTTGAGGAGGGCTGATGTATTTTTGTGTTAAATGAATCTGATTATTAGAACCGAAATGTTTTCTTGCGTGGCTGTCAGGAATAAAGCGGGTGTTCTCCTTCCTGCAGGTGTTGATGCTAATCGACGCCAGCTTCGGCTTTGAGATGGAGACGTTCGAGTTCCTCAACATCTGCCAGGTTCACGGCTTCCCTCGGATCATGGGGGTCCTGACCCACCTGGATTCCTTCAAGAACAACAAGTCTCTGCGGAAGACAAAGAAAAACCTCAAACACCGTTTCTGGACGGAGGTTTACCAGGTGAGACGACCGTGGTTCTGACGGCGGGCCGTGGTTCTTTTTTTTTATTTTTTATAGTAATATCCATCTGTATATTATATTCGGTACATATCCAGCTGTAAATTTAGTTCATAACACTAGTGATCTATATATTATATTCATTATTTATCATAGTATTCATCTCTATACTCATTCAGTAGAAAAACCCATGTCCTGTATTTATAGAACCATTATTTATCCTGCACTTCTGGTTAGACCTAAACTGCATTTTGTTACCTTGTACCTGTACCTGTGTAATGACAATAAAGTTGAATGCTGGTCTGGGTCTTTCAGGGAGCCAAGCTGTTCTACCTGTCTGGGATGGTGTACGGCGAGTACCAGACGCAGGAGGTGAAGAATCTGGGCCGCTTCATCTCCGTCATGAAGTTCCGTCCTCTGGTGTGGCAGACCTCTCATCCTTATGTGCTGGCTGACCGGTGAGCGGCCGCGCTGGAAACTCACCTCCCCAGTTTGTTGTTTAATCCACAGCTGTAGCACAAAGGACTCGGCTTCCTACCGTTGATCTTCTAACCAGAGAGAAGAACAAGTTGGTCATTCTTATTGGTCCAAATCATTGAATGTAACCCTAGAAAGCCTCTAAAATAATTGTAGTTGAAGCCATTGATTGACAGGTTTTCTGACCTTTACTGAATTCGATCTGATTGGTGGAAAAAATCGGTTTCATATCAAAGTATCGGCCGATAGACCAGCCAACCGATTCTTCGGTTTCCTTTCATAAACACGCTGTCAGTCTGAACATCTCATCTTAGCATAATAACTTCAGTAGAGCTCATCTCCATCTGATCTCCACCCATCTGGGTTCTTCCTCGTCTCCCAGCATTTCCTCACAGGAGGAACAGCTGGACCGACTGGCACCAGTCCGTTTGTGTCGCATCAACCTCATCGGTTAAAGCAGCAGTTATGTTCACCAATGCTCATTTTTCTATTTCATTGAGTTTTCTGTATTTTTTTCCAGTATGGAGGATTTAACTGACCCTGAGAAGATCCGGACGGATCCCAAATGTGACCGGACTGTGTCGCTGTACGGCTACCTGAGGGGGGCGCATCTGAAAAACAAAGGCCAGGTCCACATCCCAGGTACACGCAGTGGAGCCGTAGCTCTGGCTGTTCTGGTTCCTGATTGGACCGTTCTAAACGGACCGGCACCAGTGAACCATGCTGTGCTACTGCTGGCATCCCTTGAACAGCTGACTTGTATTTCAAACGTGTTTCCTCTTTAGGGTGGGTTGCTGATTGCATCCAGTCATTGATTGGATGCAGAACCCGTCCAGTTTTTGACTTAGAGAAGGTTGCAGAGACGCAGCAACCAGGATAATTCTATTCAGTCTATTTCTAGAGCTCCTATTGAGAGACTATTCAACAAGATCATCCAGTCAAATTGAATCAAAGTTTTCTATCTAAGGAAAATCAGCTGATTACATCGACTCATTGACTCTTCAGCAATCCCTCACACTAAGCATGCTTGTAGCGACAGTGGAGAGGAAAAACTCCCTTTTAACAGGAAGAAACCTCCAGCAGAACCAGGCTCAGTGTGAGCGGCCATCTGCTGAGGCCGACTGGGGTTCAACGAGACAGAAGCAGACATAGAAAAAGAAGCATAGATACAAAAGGCAACTGTAAAGGCGGCCCCGTCCAGGAAACACACAGCCAGGCAGATGAGCTCCGAGCCAGCTCCCATGTCAGAGGATGAAGAGAGCACATCCAGTTAGTCACATTCAGAGAAACAGGACTACACTGAAAAACAGGCCAAGCTCCAACATCTAGAAACAAAGGTGTTGATGGCAGCAGCACAGCTGATATTTCTCTCCAGGATGGAGTCACAGCCAAACAGGAACAGACCAGATGAAGCTACTATGAGAAAAAGCAGAATCTGTCCTTAAATTACAACCAAACAAATTTCCACAGTAACAGTTAAAAATCTTTCAATAAATCAAACACTACCGCCACACATCTGACCCAATAACCATTAAAACAACTATTTTCATTTATTTTAGACGGAACTATTCACAGAGTGGATTATATTAAACTGCACTTCCAATATTCACCACTGTTCAGCGTTATTTCCCTTTTTCCTCTGAGCACGGAGCAGCCAGCTTGCTTGGACTCGCAAGGAATCCTGGGAAAACCAAGGATAGCGAGGATACATCAGACCTGTCCTTCAAAACGGGCTAAAAGAAGGACGACCTTTAAGCTTTTTACTGCTACCTAAAGAGCTGGAGTTAGAAATTTGGAATTTTAATCTTGCTAAGTTAATAGGACTGAAAAAGAGTGATTCTGCGATTTGAAAATTACACTTTATTTAATTGTGATTTTGTTGCAGCCCTACTGAGCTGTGGACTCTGCAGCAATCCTTTCCACTGAGCATGCATGAAGTGGCAGTGGGGAGGAAAATCTCCCTTCTAACAGGAAACCTCCAGCAGAACCAGAACCTCCATGTCCTGCTCTGTCATTCAGAGCATCTCCTCCACACCTGGCAGGAAACCAGCATTTGCACTGAAATGTTAGCTTAGGTAGCAGCTTGCTCTGTTCCCACCAGTTTCTGATTCCTGGTTGATGGGACAGGTGTTGTGAATGAAACGGTGTCCAGCTTGAAAGAGCTCCTGTGTGTCTCTGAATGTGAGCATTGATGACTGAAAGACATCTTCTGCCTCCATTTATCTGTTTACTACAGTGTGTTGAATTCATGTTAATGTGGATTTAAAGACATTTTAATTAGTGGAAAAAACTGCAAGAGGGAATATAAAAAAAAGTTATCAACCAAAACTTTGGTGACCACCATGCGGTACCTCCGTGGACCCCTAGGGGTCACGGACCCGCTGTTGAACACATCTGTTTTAGGGAAGCAGAACCGTGTTGATGAGTCTGAATGTCTGTGTTCATCAGGTGTTGGAGACTTCCAGGTGAGTGACGTGAACTTCCTGCCCGACCCATGTCCGCTGCCAGACGCTCAGAAGAAGAGGGCTCTGAACCAGAAGGAGCGTCTGCTTTACGCCCCCATGGCTGGCGTTGGAGGACTGGTTTATGACAAGGACGCCGTCTACATCGACCTGCCGGCCGGCCACGTCAACCAGCTGCAGGTACGGAGCGTTTCCACGGCTTGCCTACATGAGGCAGAGCGGCCTCTCACAGTGTTCCTCAATGTGTTGAAGGAGGAGCTGCGTCCCACCACCGAGCTGGTGCAGTCTCTGATCGACACGCACGCCACCCTGGACACCAAGATGGCCGCCAGTAAGGTGTCTTTGTTCAGTGGCTCGGCCACTCTGGATTCCGCAGGCATCAGCCAAGAGGCCAGGTCAGTTCTGATGCAGAAGGTGGAGCTCCACCTGTGTGGCGCCTCGGGAGATGATCCAGCCTGTGTTTGTTTGCAGGGAGGAGCAGGGCTTCCAGGAGGAAACGGTCTGGGATCCAAACACCCAAAGAGAGCGAAGGAAGGTGGTCTTCACTGAGGATGAGGACGACGACAGCGGCGGCAGTGACAGCGAGGACGACGACAGCGACGGCAGTGACCAGGCTGATGATGAAGACGAAGAGGAGCATCCGCAGGCGGCAGCAGACTGTAAAGAGAAGTCAGCAGGTGGCGCTCCACCGCAGAAGAAGCAGAAGGTGGAGGCAGAGGCGCTGAGGACAGGAAGCTCAGCCGAGATGCCAGCTTTTGCAGACAGCGAAGACGACCTGGAGATGAGCGAGGAGGAAGAGGAGGCGGGGTCACCTGGTGACTCTGGGCACAGTTCTGAAGATGAGGAGGAGGAGGAAGAAGAGGAGGAGAGTGAGGATAAAGGTGGTGCAGCTGTAGACCTGGAGAAGCAGGAGTCTGACGAAGAGGAGGAGGAAGAGCAGGGTATTTTCTTTTTCTTTATTGAATTAACTGATTTTTTTATCTTTTTTTATTTAAGTTTTTGCTTTGAGGCTTTAAAGAGACTTATTTACCTTTGAAGCGTAAAGATTTGGGATAAAAAAAGACAATTAAAAACAATGTTTTTCCTTTTTTGGAATGTCTATGACCTGGATGAGTGAGAATGTTTGGGACATTCTCCGGGTTTGTCTGCAGGAGGAGCTGATGACTTTAATCTGTCCGTTTTCATCCTCAGGGGCTCTTAGATGGAAGGAGGGCCTGCAGCAGAGGGCAGCCGAGGCGTTCCTACGGCAACAGGAAGCTGCTCCAAACCTCAGGAAGCTGGTCTATGGTTCAGGTATGCAGAAAGGTGGATGCACTGAAGCAGAGCCGGTTGCCTTAGCAACAAAGAACAGCTGCATTTGAACCATCTGAAGGATATTTCAAACCCAAGTTTGGTTCTTGTAGTTGTGGAGGCGAAGGAGGAGGAGGAGGATGAGGAGGAGGAGCTGGGCGGGCTGTTCAGAGTCAGCCGGCCTCAGAAAAGCAAAAAGGTCCAGGCCAACGCCCTGGACTGTTCCCGGTTCCAGCCCGACGCAGGACGCGACTGGGACGGCGAAGAGGTGAAGCTCCGCCCACTTCCACGGTCCTCTGGCTTCCTGATTGATCGGGGCTCTAATGAGAGGTTCTGTTTCAGATGCTGGACTCCATCAGGGATTGTTTCGTCACAGGGAAGTGGGAGGAAGGCCAGGATGCAGAAACTCTGCTGAAACAAGACGGTGAGTCCAGATTCTAGAGCAGCAACGTTTTATAGATCCATGGATCATCAGAAAAACGCATCACTGTTCCTCACTCAGTCAACCCTGATTCCAACAAATTAATCACCTTTCCTAAAAACGCCGCTTCATGGCGTCCCGATGGAGCGGGTCACTTCCTGTCTGTGGCCCGTTCTGGACCCGGTTCAGATCGACCAGGATAAAATCTGTTCTACAACCATCACCATGCTGATGAGAAGATGCTGAGTTTTAGGCGCCATCTTTGTTTTTCTCCATAGTTTCCTTTCCTGCCACTAAATTACTGTAACGATCATAAAAAGACGTCTTTCCTCTCTTTAGAGGAGCTGTATGGTGACTTTGAAGATCTGGAAACAGGAGAAGTCCACGTCAGCCACCCTGAGGTACGACATGCAGCGCAGCGATGTTTGGCTGAGCAGAGCTTTTAAAGAGGTGGTTCTGCTTCCTTTCAGAGGACAGTTAGAACTTGGATCCATGAAGGTCGATGTGTCATCCCTGCTGATCCGTTCACGTCTCTGATCAACTGTTTAATCTGCAGAATACAGAGAATCAGGCTGATGATGATGATGATGATGAAGAAGAGGAAGAGATCCAGGTGAAGGTGGATGATGAAGAGGCTCAGAAGAACAAACGTTTGGAGAAGAAGCGTCGGCTAAAGGAGCGCTTTGACGCCGAGTACGACGACGGCGGCGATGCTACGTACTTTGATGACCTGAAGGAGGAGATGCAGAAGCAGGCGGAGGTACAGGAAGTGCAGCAGTTGGAGCGTCTCCCAGCAGACGGCTCCCAGTTTCTGATGCCCCTCTGTCTCTCCTCTCGCTGCTCAGCTGAACAGGGCGGCGTTCGAGGACATGGATGACGAGAGCAGAGTTCAGTACGAAGGCTTCCGGCCGGGAATGTACGTCCGAGTGGAGATCTGCTCTTTGCCCTGCGAGTTTGTCACGAACTTTGACCCTCATTACCCCGTCATCCTGGGTGGACTGGGCTCCAGCGAAGGAAACGTGGGATACCTTCAGGTACGTCCATTAGAACATCCACTGACGTCTTTACTTCAGCATTGTTTCACGCATCCGTTGGGTTTATGTGATCGGATCCTGCAGGCAGATTCTCACATTATTGACACAGAAACTGGGCCTTAAAGATCAATAATCCGATTGGTGGATAAACTGGTGTCTAATATTTAGTTTCAAAACTAAGATCCATCAATTTCCATAACCGATAATAATGTGCATCGTTAGTTATTATAACAGCTGTGAAAGACAGCAGGAAATGCAAAGACAGTTTGGAGCCTGGATGCCATAAAGCAGGGCTAACCGATAAAAAGTCAGAATAAAGAAAATCATCAACCAGTAAAGGTCCGGAGACATTTTTAATTATAATCTGTTAGTTTAAACAGAATTAAACACTGAAATAAAAAGCAGTTTTTTATGTATCCATGTTATACATTGAACTTTTAACTAAAGATTTAATTTTTCCACTAGAGAACAACAATAGTTCAGTTTAGTATATAGAAAATTCCTGATTCCCATATTTTCTCAAACACCTGAACTGAGCGTTTATTATTTTTCTTTCTTTTTTCTGTCTTAATGTTGGCAGTGGGCTTTATGCTGCCCTGCAAGGCTTTAAACCTGGTTTGAATGGAGACTAAGCCGTTCTAAAGCTCATATCAAGGAGCTCATTATGAGCCTGGATCCATATTTATTTTTGATTCTGTTCATGGAGGAGAATCCTGCTTCACAGCAGCAGGTTGAGCCAAACATCCTCTAAATGTTCAGGGTCATCTTTGAGCACCATTTCACTTTTCTTTCACCAGTTCACCACAGTTCTTCCAGCAGTCCACACTTTCTCTGCTCTCTTTTTCTCATCATCTTCTCCTTCTTTCCCATCGCCCGGCTTACTGCAGGTTTGCCTGCTGTGTCTAAAAGTAGCAGCAGCAGCAACCCAGACTGAAAAAATCCACATCCGGCTGTTTCTTGGTCATAAGGAAATTATTTGTTGTTGTCTGGGTAACAAGCGGCTAAAAAAGCGTCATGATTATGACATGAAAATCAGCAGACACACTGAGCGAGAAACCTAACCCAAACTTATCTTTTAAAATCATCACTTTTTTTTAAATCTAATCTTACATTAAAGTTATTACTGGAATAAATCAGAAAAATAGAATAATATGGGGTAAATTTTGATCCTTTGTTGTTTCAAATAAAAACAAACCTTTTTGTAAACAGAAATAAACTTTGAGAATTACATTATTTATGTTTTTTAGAGTGAGTTCTGCAGATTTAGCTTTTTTCAAATTGCATCTTGTTTTCACTTCCCGCCCAATCCAAACAACAACAAGATAGTTCTTTCTAACGTTCAGCAGACCAATAGAAACGCGTCTTTGCTCCTCAGCTCAGAAAACATCCCGCCCCCCCAGGAGGGAAGAACGGGATCTGGGAAAACCATTGAACTCAATCTGATTAATAGAAAATTCAGGCATAGGGGGAAAAAAAATATTTAAAAACTAAAAAATAAAGGGGAAAAATAAGAGAAAAATATTATTATTTTTATTAAAAAAGATAAAGGAAACTTTCAATTTCTTTTAATTTTCCATTTACAAAACGTGTCCATCAATAATTGAGCAAAATTCACTCCATATAGCACTGTACTTGATGTGATATTTGGTTTAGGCGGCTTTATTAACATATCCCACCGTATTTTTCCACCCATGTTGAATACGAGGGGCGCTTAGTAAGTAATGCCCCTGACCCACTTCGAGGTGTTTGATCTAGCTGACATTTATTATGTTTCATTATTTATATCTCTATATATTAGGTGGTGAATTACGGCTCTGGTCTGATTGTGGTTTCTGATTGACAGGAGTCTGAACTGAGCCTGTTGAGCGTCGAGCAGCGATCCACACACCACAGGAGGCTTTAGGTACATGAAAGTTACTTCTGGTGATGATGCTGCATCATGTGACCTTACAAAAACCAGATCACTGCTCGACAATCAATAGGCTCCATTTCAGACGTGACTCAGTTCAGACTCCTGTCAATCAGAAACTACAATCAGTCCAGAGCCGTAATTTAACACCTAATATATAGAGATAGAAATAATGAAACATGATAAATGTCAGCTAGATCAAACACCTGGAAGTGGGTCAGGGGCATTACTTACTGAACAGCCCTCGTATTTTATTACCGTATTTTCACGACCATAAGGCGCACCATACTAAAAGGCGCAGTCTCAGTTATGTGTCCCATTTCTGTATTTAACACACACATAAGGCGCACCGGACTATAGGGCGCATTTTTTATATACAGGTACATGTCCTCTACTACCTTTAAATACCTCTACTGCGTATTTTAAAAATACAGCGGGCCCAAAACTGAGTATGACTGTGCTTTATTCATGTATTTATTACAAAGTATTATTCAAACCCATCAAAGTCATCATCCTCTGTTTCTGAATTAAACAGCTGCGCTAAATCAGACATGCCAATTTCCCCTTCTTCGCTGTCAGAGTCACTTTCCGTGCAGCGCAGCTCCCCAGAAATAATGCCGGCTTTTGCGAAAGCTTGAACAACAGAGCCAGCAGACACGTTAGTCCAAGCATCTACAATCCATCCGCAAACGGTGGCGTAACTTGCCCGGCGCTGCCTTCCACTTATCCTGAAACTGTGGTCTCCGTCTGTCATCCATCGCTCCCACGCCGCTCGCAGCCTTACTTTGAACGGCCTCTTCACACTGATGTGGAGCAGTTGAAGTTCCTTTGTCAGACCCCCCGGGATAACGGCGAGCACAGCGTTCATTTGATTCACCTTTTTTTTTTCACATCGGCTGTGAGATGGGCACGCAGCGATGGTGATGCGTGGAAAAAAGCACCTGGTCTCCTCACATACACCTGCCTTTCATCATCTCCAGCCTTTTTCATTTGCGTTAATGTCATCAGAGCGCTGTGTCTGTCTCGCTGTCAGCTCCCAGATCAGCTTCTCTGATTGGTTGATGCGGCGCGTCCAGCAGCAAAACTTAAATTTTTCCATCTTGAGCAGCAGCAGCGCGTTGGCGGTGCGTCAGATGCTTAAACGCTCCCGACGTGCTGCACCTGCAGCTCAAAACGCGCTCGGGACCTTTTGCTGCGCCTATACGCGCATCAACCATTGACTTTGCATGTAAACTCGCTGCTTCTGCTGCACCTGCTGGGTCCGGTTC
The DNA here is from genome assembly GCF_016077235.1 of Cyprinodon tularosa. NCBI lineage: Eukaryota > Metazoa > Chordata > Actinopteri > Cyprinodontiformes > Cyprinodontidae > Cyprinodon > Cyprinodon tularosa. The sequence goes on from NW_024039254.1 coordinate 93,153, forward strand.
ACACCGATGTCGAGCGGTTGAACAGCGAGCACAGCGTTAATTTGTTTCCCCGTGTTTTTCACATCAGCTGTGAGATGGGCACGCATGGAGTCACAGATTAACAGCGATGGTGATGAGTGGAAAAAAAACACCTGGTCTCCTTACATTCAGCCACTCTTTCATCATCTCCTCAGGTGGTGGAGACTTTTGAGACCACCTGAGGTGGTCTCAAAAGTCGCAGTTACAACACACATAAGGCGCACCGCACCAAAGGGCGCACCGCACATTTTGAGGGGAAAAAAAGACGTTTAAGTGCGCCATATAGTCGTGAAAATACGGTAACTATATTTCCCTTCTGTCTCCTATTTCTGTTTTATTTCCAGTGTTTCCTCTTTCTGTGTTCCTGCCTCTAACCTTGAATTAAATTCCTGCTGATAGTTTCTCCTCTTTCTGTCCTGCTCTGAAAAAGGCCTCAGGTGTAAAACCCCGTGATGATCAGGATTTATTCCCTTTGATCATTGTAACCATGAATTGCAGCGTTCCTGCCGTTAACGACCTGCTGGTGTGTTTTTTAGATGCGGCTGAAGAAACACCGATGGTACAACCGCATCCTGAAGACGAAGGATCCCCTCATCTTCTCCCTCGGCTGGCGTCGCTTCCAGACCATCCCCCTGTATCACATCGAGGATCACAACGGCCGCCACCGCCTGCTCAAGTACACGCCGCAGCACATGCACTGCGGCGCCTCCATCTGGGGTGAGGCTGATGTAATACGAACTTCTCAGACTGTTCCTTCAGCGTTCGCTGGATGGACGGTTAGGAGTCTATCCAGGGTAGGAAAGGAGCTAGGGGCTGCTGAGGCTAATCTGAAGTAGGGCTGAAACAATTGATCAGATTAATCGATTTCTGAAATAGTTTGCGAAGATTTTCAGTCATCCTGGTCAAATTCATTCCGAAAAAGTTAACGGAAGTTTTCAGGACTCTCACTGGGGTCTAACTGGTTCAGTAAATAAAACGAGATCAGTTTGACCCCAAACCGTTGATAGCTTTCCTTTTTTCTTGACGTTTGCTTCATTATTGTTAAAATGCTAATTAGTTTAAGCATAAAGATTTAACTCATTAAAGCTTAAAGGTCGTGGCCCGTTGTGTTAAATAAAACTGAATGGAATTCTTGGTCAGCAGGTCAGTTTAAATTTAACTCTGATGCCAGCTGATTGCCTGTAGAAATCTGGAGTCCGGAGCAGAAGCCATGTTTTTAAATTCCCACTTTCTCTGATGTTTTGTGGTGCCATGTCCTCTGCTGCTGGTCGTCCACCATGTTTCCTCAGGTCCAAGGTCAACGCAGCCTCCAGCAGGAGCTCTAGATGCTTCCTGCTGAGCAGAAAGGATCAAGGTTTCCCTGTTCTTAAACGGCCATGAGTAGATCCCTATTGGCATGGAAATGCTTTTAGACCTCCAGGAGGAGCCGAGGGAAATTTCCCTGTTTTACCTGATTTACTGATCCAATATTGTTCAACGTCCAAACCAGCTTTAATGAAATGTTCTTCTCTGTTTGTCCTCTCCAAGGTCCGATCACCCCACAGGGTTCAGGTTTCCTGGCTGTGCAGTCGGTGGCAGGAATGAAAGTAAGCAGTAATCCTCTGAGATTCAACTAGAAACTAACCTCTGGGATTAAATTAGAAACTAACCTCTGGGATTAAACTAGAAACTAACCTCTGAGATTCAACTAGAAACTAACCTCTGGGATTAAATTAGAAACTAACCTCTGGGATTAAACTAGAAACTAACCTCTGAGATTAAACTAGAAACTAACCTCTGGGATCAAACTAGAAACTAAACCTCTGAGGTTTAAACTAGAAACTAAACCTCTGAGGATTAAAATAGAAACTAAACCTCTGAGGATTAAACTAAAACTAAACCTCTGAGGATTAAACTAAAACTAAACCTCTGAGGATTAAACTAAAACTAAACCTCTGAGGATTAAACTAGAAACTAAACCTCTGGAGATTAAACTAGAAACTAAACCTCTGAGGATTAAACTAGAAACTAAACCTCTGAGGATTAAACTAGAAACTAAACCACTGAGGATTAAACTAGAAACTAAACCACTGAGGTTTAAACTAGAAACTAAACCTCTGAGGTTTAAACTAGAAACTAAACCTCTGAGGATTAAACTAGAAACTAAACCTCTGGAGATTAAACTAGAAACTAAACCACTGAGGATTAAACTAGAAACTAAACCACTGAGGATTAAACTAGAAACTAACCTCTGGGATCAAACTAGAAACTAAACCTCTGAGGTTTAAACTAGAAACTAAACCTCTGAGGTTTAAACTAGAAACTAAACCTCTGAGGATTAAAATAGAAACTAAACCTCTGAGGATTAAACTAAAACTAAACCTCTGAGGATTAAACTAAAACTAAACCTCTGAGGATTAAACTAAAACTAAACCTCTGAGGATTAAACTAGAAACTAAACCTCTGGAGATTAAACTAGAAACTAAACCTCTGAGGATTAAACTAGAAACTAAACCTCTGAGGATTAAACTAGAAACTAAACCACTGAGGATTAAACTAGAAACTAAACCACTGAGGTTTAAACTAGAAACTAAACCTCTGAGGTTTAAACTAGAAACTAAACCTCTGAGGATTAAACTAGAAACTAAACCTCTGGAGATTAAACTAGAAACTAAACCACTGAGGATTAAACTAGAAACTAAACCACTGAGGATTAAACTAGAAACTAAACCTCTGGAGATTAAACTAGAAACTAAACCTCTGGAGATTAAACTAGAAACTAAACCTCTGAGGATTAAACTAGAAACTAAACCTCTGGAGATTAAACTAGAAACTAAACCTCTGAGGATTAAACTAGAAACTAAACCTCTGGAGATTAAACTAGAAACTAAACCTCTGAGGATTAAACTAGAAACTAAACCTCTGGAGATTAAACTAGCAACTCGTCCAGATCTTCTGTAACTTTCCAGGGTTTAACCAGTCAGAGTTCTATTATCTGGTCTTCATGGTCTGTCCGTCTTCTCTCTGCAGTCCAGCTTCCGTATCGCGGCCACTGGAGTGGTTCTGGATCTGGATAAGTCGGTGACCATAGTGAAGAAGCTGAAGCTGATCGGATATCCCTTCAAGATCTTTAAGAACACCTGCTTCGTTAAGGTGGGGGACGTGCCGCTTCCTCCCAGACGGCGGCTCTGCAGGCGGCTGCTCAGTGTCTAAGGTTCTGATTGTGTTCCTCAGGGGATGTTCAACACGGTTCTGGAGGTGGCCAAGTTTGAGGGGGCCTCTGTGAGGACGGTGTCGGGCATCAGGGGTCAGATCAAGAAGGCTCTGTCTTCCCCAGCGGGAGCCTTCAGAGCCACGTTTGAGGACCGGCTGCTCATGAGCGGTTAGTTTTTTCCTGCATGTTCCCCGTCAGCATCTTCAGAATCCTGGAGGAGGAGAGTGAACGTCAACTCGTTTTGGTTTTGCAGACATCGTGTTCCTTCGCTCCTGGTACCCGGTGTCGGTTCCTCAGCTCTACAACCCAGTCACCTCCCTGCTGCTGCCTGCTGGTGAGAAGGACAGCTGGTCAGGCATGAGAACCCTGGGAGAGCTCAAACACGACCTGGGCATCCGGAACAAACCCAACCCAGACTCTCTGTACAAGGTAGCACCCACTGAACCTGCAGACACCTCACCTTCCACACAGGAGGAAACATGAGTCCTAAGATCAAACCTTCAGGGATCGGATCCCTGAGCCGCATTAGGATAACCTCCATCACGCCGGCTGATCCAAACCTCCAGTCTGAGTCTGGATTATAGGAACGATTTCCTCTGGCTGGTGAATGGGACAAGCAGATTTAACAGCTAGATATTCATCACTGATGTCTGCAAAGCAATGTCTCGGTCCGACATGAATATTTGAAATCAGTCTGTTAGCCAAAAAAATCAATTTGGGCCTGAATCTGAAACCTGTGATCTGAACAAGCGATAGAAAGAGCAGCTTCTGGAACACGTTGGTCAGTAGTTAAAGGACCGGTTGTTCTCATTCCTGTTGGTGTTAACCTGTTTGGGTTATATCACGTGACGAAGCCTCTTCCAGTATAAAATAAGCAGGGCTTGAAGGTTTTCATGATCAAGCTGCAGCCAAGATGGCAGTGAGGGCAGGGAATAGCGGCTTGGAAACGTTAGCAACACTTGGCGGAGGCAACGTTTGTGAATCCTGGAGGAACCGTCTTAACCGACAAAGACTTAAAAAATAATGGGGCTAGAGATGGATGGAAGAAGTTGGCCGTGACACTCGGTAGCTTTCCTGTACAACCAATACCCAGTTTTAGTCCGTGAGGCGGACACTCTGTCTACTTTTAAAGCTGGGCATACACTCTGCGATATTTCCAATCGTTGCGCACAGCTACACCTCAAACTGTACAACAATCCACAGGGTTTAAAAGTTCGCAGCTCATGATGTTTGTTCTCACACTGTGCGACCCGAAGCTCTGATGCGAGCTTACGTCGGCCGACTGAATTTCAAATTTGTTTGATTTTCTCCTGACCTTAAGATTCCTAAAGGGTGGTCGTTAGAGGCTGATCGTCCCTCGGTACCCCCCTGTACACTACACCACACAGGAAGAGGTTGAAACTCGGACCGATATAATAATTCTCACACGACTGGAAAATCGACCCGAAAAGAGCAAAATATCGTACAGTGTATGTCCAGCTTAAGGCAAGGCTTAAAACTTCCCCCTCTGATAAAGCTTATAGTTACCGTATTTTCACGACCATAAGGCACACCGTACTAAAAGGCGCAGTCTCAGTTATGTGTTCCATTACTGTATCTAACACACACATAAGGCGCACCGGACTATAGGGCGCGGGTTTTATATACAGGTACATGTCCTCTACTACGTTTAAATACCTCTACTGCGTATTTATAAATATAGCAGGAGCAAAACTGAGTATGATTGTGCTTTATTCATGTATTTATTACAAAGTATTAATCAAACCCATCAAAGTCATCATCCTCTGTTTCTGAATTAAACAGCTGCGCTAAATCAGACATGCCAGTTTCCCCTTCTTCGCTGTCAGTCACTTTCCGTGCAGCGCGGCTCCTCAGAAATAATGCCGGCTTTTGCGAAAGCTTGAACAACAGAGCCAACAGACACTTTAGTCCAAGCATCTACAATCCATCCGCAAACGGTGGCGTAACTTGCCCGGCGCTGCCTTCCACTTTTCGTGAAACTGTGGTCTCTGTCTGTCATCCATCGCTCCCACGCCGCTGGCAGCCTTACTTTGAACGGCCGCTTCATACCGATGTCGAGCGGTTGAAGCTCCTTTGTCAGACCCCCCGGGATAACGGCGAGCACAGCGTTCATTTGTTTCACCTTGTTTTTCACATCGGCTGTGAGATGGGCACGCAGCGATGGTGATGCGTGGAAAAAACCACCTGGTCTCCTCACATACACCTCCCTCAGCCACGCTTTCATCATCTCCTCATCCATCCAGCCTTTTTTATTTGCCTTAATAACGTCTCCAGCTGGAAAAGTCTCTTTAGCCAAAGTCTTTCTTTTAAAAATCTCCATAGGCAGCAGTTTCTGTCCATTTGCGTGGCAGCCAAGCACAACAGTAAACGGCGCCTTTTCATACCCCGTTGTGTGTATCGCTACCGTGCTGGTCCCCTTCTTCTCCACCGTGTGATTCACCGGGATGTCGAAAGTGAGCGGCACCTCGTCCATGTTGGCTGGATGCGTTTGTCAGCGATGTGTTTGCTGCAGTTGGAGTGAAAGCTCGACAGCTTTTCATTATAATCCGCCGGACGTTGCTGAGCAACTGTAGTCCTGGTCCGGATGGAAAAATTGCACTTATAGGCATGTCTCTTTGCCATTTTCAGGGTTGTTATGACAACAATGTTCTGCATAAAGCACATACCTGTTCTTTTTTACACAATCCACGCCCACACTTCCCACTTTAACGTTCTCATGATGGTCTCAACAACGTCCGCAGTAACACTTCTCCCTTTAACACATAGGGCGCGCCGCACATTTTATATGCGCCTTATAGTCATGAAAATACGGTAAGAACAGAGTGATGTGTGCTTAGTCGCTGGATAAGTAGAGACATAGGTGTATGTAAAACGAGAACAGCCCAATCCGGCAGGGTTAGAATCTCAGTCCAGATAGACGTTTCTCCTTGGCTATATACCTTTTTTTTTTTATACCTCATCCAAAACACTTAGTTTATCTTGCGCTATTTCCTCCATTTGTGCTGCTATAGGCTTGGACTGCTGGAGGACATAGGGACCCCTATTTCATCGTTCTGCTTCATTCTTTCTCTATTCTCCCACTCTGCAGAATCTGTTAGTTCAATCTCTAACGTTCTGCTCTCTCTGCTTTTTTCTCATAGTAGCTTCATCTGGTCTGTTCCTGTTTGGCTGTGACTCCATCCTGGAGAGAAATATCAGCTGTGCTGCTGCCATCAACACATTTGTTTCTAGATGTTGGCGAATCGGCCTGTTTTTCAGTGTAGTCCTGTTTCTCTGACTGTGACTAACTGGATGTTCTCTCTTCATCCTCTGACATGGGAGCTGGCTCGGAGCTCGTCTGCCTGGCTGTGTGTTTCCTGGACGGGGCCGCCTGTGGAGCTGGTTGACGGCTGCCTTTTGTATCTATGCTTCTTTTTCTATGCCTGCTTCTGTCTCCTTGAACCCCAGTCGGCCTCAGCAGATGGCCGCTCACACTGAGCCTGGTTCTGCTGGAGGTTTCTTCCTGTTCAAAAGGAGTTTTTCTTCTCCACTGTCGCTACAAGCATGCTTAGTGTGAGGGATTGACATGTGAATTGCAGCTATAGAAATAAACTGAATAGAATTGACCAATAAACACTTATTCCAGATATTTGTAACTGTATTGTTGCTGTAATGCGTCTCGTTTCAGCCGATAGTCCGAGCAAAGAGGCACTTCAACCCGCTTCACATCCCCAAGGAGCTGCAGAAGGCGCTCCCCTTCAAGAGCAAGCCCAAACAGCAGCAGCCCAAAGGGAAGACGCCCAGAGACCTGCAGAGGCCCAGCGTGATCAGGGAGCCCCAGGAGAGGAAGGTAAGCCTGGTCCCAGTCTTTCTCACAAAGACCAGCACCTCCTGGCTGCCTGTGGAGGAAACGGGCGTGTTATACAGAAATCAACCAAATCCTGATCACATTGGCTCTTCTAGAGTTAAATCTAGTTACAGTGGAGCTATAAAGAGGGACATCTAGGCTGCTGCTCCTGAAGATGTTCAGATATTTACCCATTCAGATGTAAAAAGTAGCTTTTTTGTGGTAGCTTACGCCACCTGCTGGGATGAATGGATAACTGAATCTGACAATAATCCACATATAGCGTCGGATGAAGTGTATGTATGGGGTGAGCTTTGCTCCATTATTTTTACAAGAAAAGAACATGTTATTAAATAGAAAGCAGAAAAAATTTACAAATGTTTTAAATAGAAATGTATATATATATATATATTGAAATTGAATAAAAAAGTAAACATGCTGTAAAAAAAATTTTTTTTAAAGGAAAATTTGAAAAAAAAAAAAGTTTTGTAAAACTTGTGAAAACCTTTGTAAAGTTTCGTATCTGGATGGAAATTTTTTTTTCATATCTTACAAAATATGCTCTTTGCTGCAACAATAATGGAGTAAATTTCACTCCATACAGAGCTCAGAATTTTCAGCAGGGATTTTTCAATCATCAGTTCATCTAAAAGCATTTTATTGAGATCTGATCTTTGTTCTGGTGTCGGAAGCTGACAGTTTCCTTCCGCTCCCATAGGTGGCAGCACTGCTTCAAGCTCTGAGCACGGTTCACAATCACAAGAGGAAGAAGGCCCATACGGCGCAGCACGCCAAACACAAAGAGTTCCTGCAGCAGAAGGAGAAGGAAGAGGAGGCCAAGCTGAAGAGGCAGAGGGAGGCGAAGAAGAAACTGTACCGAGTGATGGGTCAGATGGACCAGAAGAAGCAGCGGTCCAGCCTGAAGGGGGCAGCAAAGGACGACTAGTGACCTGGAACCAGACTCGTCTGTGGAGACTCTGTAGACCTGCAGCAGGAAGTTCAGCAGCTCTGACCGCTGGGATTTAATCCCTGCTGACATAATCTGACAGTTGCAGATTATCGTCTCTGCTTTGATTCATGTAGTAAAGAAAGTTCTTCTTTTTTGGAGGATTATGGTGCGCCGTTCTGCACCAACTTTGGACGTCTTGACATCTTGAGCCTGAACTTCGGTGCCGTTATGGAAGCAGGTCGACTTGTTCTGCCTCTACTGCAGGTCTGGACTAGGAGAGGAAGCTAGCAGGGCAGAATGTCGCAGACGGCATCCATCAACGCCTCAGGTCCTACTGTGGGAGTCATACCGGCTCTGAGTGAGCCAATCAGTGAGCGGGGTTGAGATAAGAGCTGTGTAGAGGTCAGAGGTCATCGGTTCTGTTAGCAGATCAGTAGAGAAACCGAGCCTCTTTATCTGAGCTGATTAAAGCTGCTCCACTGACCCACAGAGAGAAAATAGGAGATATTATCTGGAAAATGGGATTAAATTCCTGTTCTGGTTGGGAATGGATGGGACTGATCAAAGGTTCCAGTTCATCCAGAAAGACTCACAGCTCTGAACTCTGCCATGTTTGGTTCCCTCTTAACAGTTAAACTGATTTTACAGGAACTTCCTCATCATAGAAATGTATCACCAATATGAACCTAATAAAATGTTCCCACCCTATGGTTGATAATCAGCTCTCCCACCTTCAGCCAGTTCGGACGCTCTTTGCAGAACATCTCAGCTCCACCAGGTTGGATGGAACACGCATGAGCAGCGTTTCCTGATGTTCAGTCTACACACTAGCAGGGGTGGATTTAGGAAATGTGGGGCCCTAGGCAAAGACAGGCAGGGGCCCCTCTGAATGGAGAACACATAAAGCAGACCCATTCTACAGATAGAGAAATGTTAATAGAATAGACATCCATCATCTGTTCTAGGTTGTGTCCCTCTCTTCTTGTCCCTTTTCTTGTTGTTTTCCTCTCTATGTTTTGTACTCAGCTGACTTTTCATGCTGTCTCTAAAGCAGTGGTTCTCAAACTTTTTCTGTCATTCCCCACTTTGGACAAGGGGGGATTTTCAAGCCCCGCCTGTCCCCATCGCCCCAACACAATGCTTATGAAATATGCAACAATCTTAAAATGTTCCAATTTTATTGAAGTAACAAGTAGTATCTAAATACAAACTATCTACATCAAATAACAGCAAGCTCAAAAATAAAGAAAACAAAAATGCAGCTGTGTCAAAATTTGTATTAAGCTCAAAGATAGAAAAAAATTAAAGTGCCAATCTGCAATCTGTTAAAAAAAGAAAAGAAGTGAAATCCATCTGGCAAGACAGGTCTATTTATCCCTGCATTAGTGGCTGCAATTAGCCTGTTTCGCATTGCACAGTTTCTCAAAACGGAGTTGCAGGCTTGATACTGCCACTCTCAGGTCATGCTCAATGTTCAGCTGAGATCTGTATTTTGTTTTCAGTGAAGCAACAGCTGAAAAGCCCATCTCACAGAGATATGATGTGGCAAAGGGAAGAAGAATGCACACAGCTCTCTGCCCGATGAGGGGATACTCCCTCTCCACTCCAAACCAGAATTCACTATGAGTCTGAGCATTAAACCTGAGCCTCAGGGTGGAGTCAGACATCATGTCAATAAACTGGTCCTCCTCAGCAGACCTAAAATCAGCAGGTGCTGCAGACAGAATAGAAAAAAATAGACTTACTTTATTTTTCAATGCATAATAAACACAAAGAAATCAGTTTGACAACAATCCATTCCAGCTAGTAGCATACAACAGAAATAAATTAATGTATAATATATGAGTATAATATTCAATAAAATGTCAAAATACCAACCTGCTGCATTGAATGGATCCATAATAACCCAGGCATACTGAGCACTGTTGTTTGGGAATTATTTTTGAAACAATCCACTCAGGGAAGAGAGGTGCTGCTTAATACATGGGATCACTGTGGTGGCTCCAATAAGATAAAAATTGGATAAGATAAAATATTTCAAATTCAGTTATTTATGATCAACCTGCGCCGTCAATCCCGGCGCATGTGCGCTTTATTTGCAGTCTGCGTGCTGTGTCTCTGACTGCAGCGCTGAGAGGGACTCCTGCAATAGCGGGGGAGAACGGGGTGGGGACAGAGGAGGCGCCCCACGGCAGCACCTGACGCTGGAGGACAAGAAAAGGAACGAGACGTGCTTTCCCGTAAGAGTCTCCAAAAGTCCCTCGATTTGTCGCTAGTCGCTTTTTTGATAAAGAGTCGCTGGAGGGGTCTGAAATATAGCGACAAAGTCGCTGAGTTGGCAACACTGGGGCGCGAAAGTTTATTCCGTTACAAATAATATGCTGACGTCACGTCAATCATTATTTTGGCACTTCAGTTCCAGGTGAAATTTTTCTCATATCTAATGTTCTTTTAATTAGACTGCATGTAGACTAGTAATGATTACTTTGTGGGTTTGATTGGTCTAAAAAGCGGCAACATACAGCTATAAGGACAGTTTGCTCTCACACGTTCTACATTTATAGTCACACACACACACACACCGGAACTTGGCGCGCCCCACCTGTCACGTCTCAATTCCCCACCAGTGGGTCGCGCCACACACTTTGAGAACCGCGGCTCTAAAGGAATGAAAGATTTTTTCCAAGCACTAAGCTCACTTAGCTGATTGCTCCTTCCTGTGTTTCCAAAAAGGCCAAAGTAAATAACCCAGTCCTTCTTTTCACTGTAGACAAGCCATGATCTGCTTCTCTGTTCTCCATTTTTCATTTGCATGAAATAATAGCTGCATGAATCATGACAGCAGACAAGATAGAGGAGAGCAGGAGGCGGGGTTACCAATCTACTTGCTCTGGAGAGCAGAGTTCGCTGCTTTTAGATGTTGTCTCCAAAGTCTCCAGTAGCTGGAAAAAAAAGATGCCAAATATATCTAAAGCGTTAAGTTAGCAACACTGCTCTTTGCATCGTTTGTTTTTAAATGGTTTGCTGCTGCCTGTTTGGACCTTTCTGAACATGTGCAGCAAATGGACTGATCCAATATGGTGGACGCTGAAGGGGGAGCTGAGACACACTTAATATTATCAGTGTTCTGATGGCATAAAAACCAAAGGATTTTTATCAGAAACATAATGTGCAGAAATAAGGGATAGCTGTATTAACGATACATGGAAACAGAGTTTTATGGGGCCCCCAGGAACTTGGGGCCGTAGGACTGGGCAACTTCCCAATATTGCCTAATGGTAAATCTCCCCCTGTATGCTATTAGCTAGTGCGTAGTTTTGAACAAAATCACTTTGTTCCTGTAATCGGTGACAGAGATGCATCTCATTCGGAAGCTATACACCATTTCTTTGTATAATGTTTAAATATTAAACGTTTGGGAAAAATTTCTAGATCTATAAAGATTGCTATCTTTTTTATTGCTACCAGTGGTTCTAATAACTTCCTGGATGATTCCTGGAACTCTGTGGAATCCTTTTTATATTAATAAATGATTTAGTTTTTCTTACCTATTGGGGAAAAAAGGATTATTATACAGTAATTATCAGCGGGACCTTTGAAAAAACATCAGCCCCACCATCAACATTACTACTAATACAACAGTTTTATCAAATGAGTGTTTTAAATAAACCAGGAGTCTACAAAGTTTTCCAGGCCAAGGACCCCAAATTGATGGTGAGATGGAGCACAGACTCCCTAATTATATATATTATATGAAATAGTGTTCTATCAAACTGGTCCTATAGTCCCTCTATTGCAGATGGAGTAATGTAACTAAAGTAATTTCTCCCTGGGATTATTAAAGTATTTCTGATTCCTGGTTGATGGGACAGGTGTTGTGAATGAAACGGTGCCCAGCTTGAAAGAGCTCCTGTGTGTCGCTGAATGTGTGCCTTGATGACTGAAAGACATATTCTGCCTCCATTTATCTGTTTACTACAGTGTGTTGAATTCATGTTAATGTCGATTTAAAGATATTTCAATTAGTGGAAAAAACTGCAGGTAAGAACTTTAAAAAAAGCTCTAATCAACCAAAACTTTTGTGACCCCCATGCAGTACCTAGGACCCCCTAGGGGTCACGGACCCCCTGTTGAAGACCTCCGAAATGAAATAGAACAGCCTAAAGTTGATAAACAATTTTTTTTTTTTTACAGTGTAGCATCAATCGAAACACGGTACATGATATATAAAAAGGTCTCCTGGACGGATCATATCATATATGGTTTATTACTCATTTTGCTAAGAAGGGATCACTATATTCATAAATATATGTATATATGTGTATATATATATATGTATATATACATACACATGCATATACGTGTGTATATATATATATATATATATACATACGTGTGTGTGTGTGTTTGTATATATATATATATCCAGTCCATGCTGGGACTATGTATATTGTAAATAATCCCATTTTTAAAACCATTAATCCCTGTTTATCCTCAGATTCTGGAAGGAGCCTTGAAGCCGAACAGCTGAGCGTTTTGTTGCATCAGCAGCTAATCTTTAAAGATAATGTGCTGTTAGCGATGATGACCTGTTCAAACAAGGTTTCGCCCTTCAGGAACACCTCGCTGTGATTGGTCAGCTTCAATGGCCTGACCCAGGCTCTGCCCACTTTCCACATTGACTCTACTGATAAAAAAAAAAAAACCCAAAGTGGCTTCAGCTGCTTTTATGTGATCCTTCAGTGAAGGATGCAGCTCTACCTTCATCAATTAAACAGGAATTGTCTTTAATTATCAGTTTCATACATGAAAGGAAATATACTTTGCATTTACTAAAGAGATTGTTTTAAATCTGTATATGGATGTTTTACACACACACACACACCTGAGGATTTAGAGAAGCCAATTCAACTAACAGTTACATTTTGGACTGTGGGAGGAAGCCGGAGTACCCAGAGAGAACCCACACATGCTCAGGGAGAACATGCAAACTCCAAAGACCGTGGGTCGGGAATCAAACCCAGAACCTTCTTGCTGCAAGGCGGCAGTGCTAACTTACTGTATGCACCACCAAAATACATTTCTTCACAGTCAAAGTAATACATATATGGAAGTATATGGAATTCTATAATTCATTGCTAGACATCCAGAATATTTCTTCTAGATGTGAAGAATGTCATTTTGTTTAAAAAAACTTCATTTTGACAAAGAAAAAATGTTATTTCAGATACCAGAAATACCTATCAGACAAACTCATAAATATCAAAACGGCTTGCCATAGTGGCTGAGATTGCATGACAACATTACAGAGTTTATTTCTTGGATGGTAGTGGATCAATGTATGTATTTAGGGGAAATCTCCAGTCAGCAGGTGAAAATAAAGATTAAAAACGTTGATCTAACAGGAAGGACCTGTTCATCATCTCATGGGTTCCTCCTCATGTTGATCCTGTCTTCCAGGAAATACTCAGTGTCTGTCTGACTGAGCAGGTGTTTTCTATGATGCTATGTTCTCTCCCTGATATAATCCAGCTGACGGATCAGGTCTGGATGTCTGATGGATTACGGGGTGAAACGGTAGAGCTGATAAAGAGAACTTCCTGAATACAAAGGACATCTAGATGCACTCTGACAATCGTCTCTATAAATTTTACATTTCCTGTGAATTAATGCCGATCATTCTTTGATTGGATCCTCATCTAAAGGATGTGATATGTCTGTATCACCCAATGTCTCTAATGAACATAGTTAATCATTTCCTTTTTATTGTTTATGCAAAACTACGAGTGAATGAGCAAAATGGAAATATAGACATATGTTGATATAGACAGATTTATTTGTCAATTTGTTTACACAAGTGTAAAACAAGAAAATTTCGTTTGGAACCGCTCTCTGGACAATTCTTTTTTTTTTTTTTAAGGAGGAAAAGGAAAGGAGGTGCAGCTTTAATGCTAAATAAGCAAAATGGAAAGGAGGCTCAGCTTTTAGCTCCTAAAGGAGGGACATCCCTCTATCTCCCCTCTTTAAAGAAAATATAAACAATATTTTCGTTGTAAGAAAAACTGATAGAGAACGAACATATATTTTGTTTCAGCAATTAACACTTTGCTGTAAACTGATTTTAATTAAAGGAGAAAGTTGTACAAAAAGTTGCTTTTTAGTTTTTTCTTTAAAGTAGCTAAACAATAAAACTGCATCTTTAATTAGTTTCTAATTGAGCATATTGTTCATAAAGCAGTAAAGAAATTAAGGAACCAACTGATTCGTTTCTATTTATTTATCTTAATGCTTAAAGTTGAGAATCAATCCAGAAACTCGGATTCAAGCAGATCCGTTAAATTTCCACAGTTTATTGAGCAGCACTGGTTTTGTCTGCATGTAGAACTGGACTGATTGCTGCCATGTGACGACCTAAATCAGGGGCCACACAACATGAGGCCCTAAGGACCACATGGGGGCCCGAAGCACCTTCTGAAAACAGAACAACTCACCAATGGGCTAAGTTTGAAAGTAGTGCTCCACTTTCTCAATCATTTAAAAAAGAATTTAGTTTTGTTTATCATATAGAGCAGTTCATCTTTAAAGACATTTCTAAATGAAAATATCTAAAAGAAAATTAGCAATTAAAAGAAACAAAAAAGTAAAAAAAACAATCCACTGGACTTTGTTTCCAAGTTTGAAGACGTTTCTCTTCCCATCCAGGAAGCTTTTTCAATTCAATATGTAAGAAATATATTTTAAAAAAAAATTCCATTTTAAAATCTAACGTGTATTTTGAAGTATTTTGAGGCACACTTAATATTAAAAGTGTTCTGATGGCATTTTAGCCAAAGGATTTTTATCAAAAACATAATTAATGTGCACAAATAAGAAATAGTTGTATTAACCATACATGGAAACAGAGTTTTATGGGGCCCTCAGGAAATTGGGGTAAATCCCCCCTGGCTGGGTTGATAGATAATTAGCTGTAGCAGCAGGAAGAAGCCATCCATCCATTTTCAAACACACTTATCCCTGCTGGGGTCCCGAGGGGAGTTGGTGCCTATCTCCAGCTGTCGATGGGTGAGAGGCGGGGTCCACCCTGGACAGGTTGCCAGTCCATCGCAGGGCAACACCCAAACAACCATTAACACACACCTAAGGGGACTTTAGAGAAGCCAATTAACCTGGAGAACCCACGCATGCTCAGGGAGAACATGCAAACTCCCTGCAGAAAGACCCAAGTGCGACCCACTGTTCCACTGCCTCTGGTGTGATGGACGAGGCAGGCCTGGACTGAACAGCTGCTCTGGCCATTAAAGGACAGACAGACTGATCTGATTAGTTTTGATGAAAAACATTAAATGTAATAGGATATGGAGGCCTGATTTTTTTTTTTTGAACAGGCATAAATGAGTCTTTTTTTCTGAGATTTGAGACAATTTAGGAAAGCAATATTAGTTTTATATAGATAAATTTTTCCTCACCATTCAGCCCAGCTTCTTCTCTCTGATCTCTGCTGCTGCTCCTCTCTGTATCTCTGGATGTTTTATGATGGATGGATCGCTTCCTGCTTCTATGGAAAGATGATGTTTTCAGTCGCCATTTTATTCTCATTGTCGTTTTATTTTATTGCATAATTATTTTATTCCAAATATGCATAAATATCCCAGTGGGGCCCCTTACAGGCGGGCCCCTGCTGGTTGAGGCCCCAGGCGGTTTCTATGATACATTTACTTTAGTAACTTTTAGATTAAGTGCATTTTACTTTTTTTCCTGAAGTAATATTTTGATGATGAGTGATGATTTATAGCTACTCTAACTTTGGTCAAATCCTTGGCTACTCTATGCACTGCAATTATATTCACTGAAAACAGAGGAAACACATTTAAACCTAAAATACAGCAGAAACAGGAGGAGTCTAAGTTTAACTTACATTAATCTTAATCTTAAAGTTGCCTTTATCTGCTCAGGCTCTTATGATGTGGAGCTTAAGGTAATATTCAGTAAAAACGAACATATTGTCAGTGGAGGTAGTTTACTCTCTTCCTTCTTGGATCCTTTAGGAAATCTTTTTATGTGTTATACGTCAAAAATTGATTTTCAGGAAGGGTTTCTTCTAGCTGAATAGTTTTTTCTATTTTTTATTTGCATTTATTACTTTCTTTCAGTCATTAAAAACAAAAGGAATTAGTACTTAACTTTTTATTGTGTTTTGTCTGATTTAGTTCATTTCTGTTAGTAAAACAGTAACTCGGTTCTTCAGCAGCCTTTTTACCAAACAGCTTTTTAATCAGTATCTAACTGGACGGCTGCATTTTCCTTTTACTTGAGTAAAAATATGTTGAAGTCGAGCTACTTTTAGTGGAGTACATTGTTTTTAATACTCTAACCACCTCTGCTCAGAGTTAAACTACAAACATTTCTGGATTAATTCTAATTCAGTCCCATTAAAATTACATCCACCAGATTAATTAGAGATTGAAATGTATTAGAATATCAACCTATAAACCCAAACTACTGACTTTTTCTAATAATATCACAGATCTAAACTTTATTCACTGGGAAAATCTGATGAAAATATTATTATTTACAAAAAAACAAAACACAACAAAACAACCAAAATCTAAAGAAAGCCACTTTGAAATCTTAATTTTGATTGGCATCTGGTTTAGCTGCTATTGCAACTAAGCCAAAACATTCTAGAATAATAATAAACCGACAGATATATTTCCAGAATGTGCCTCTAGAGATACAACAATTAGAATATTGCTGATGTTATGATCTATTATTCCGTGATTTCCCTCCATAATGTCATATTTCCTTTTATTTCTGTTTACATTGTGTTTAGATTTGGTGCTTTGGTAAAGACGGTGTATAAGGGAAGATCAAAGACGAAAAAAAAGAGTTTAAAGTGCTATATTTACGAGATCATAAAAATGCTAATTTTGAAGGGAACAAGCAAATGTCCGAGAATAAATAGGCAAATTTACTAGACAAAACTTTTATTATAGAGATGCAAATTTAGAAGGAAAATGTAGAACATTTACGACACTAAAATGTGCAAATTTAGATTATAAACATGCAAATATGTTGTATCATTAAGTTTTTCCATTAGGCCATTATAACGTCTCATTCCATTTCCCTAAATCCCCCTAATTAATGATTCATTTGCATGTTATGTAGCGTCGTTTAACGTGTTTTATAATCTCACATTGCTCCGCAAATTTACAAGTTTAAATCTCCTTTAAATCTACTTTCTTCTCTTAAATCTACGAGTTTTTTTTACTTATTTGCAATTTTTTCTCTCATATTTTTGTTTTAAATTTGTAAATTTACATGTTTATTCTCGTAAAAATGTGACTTTAAAGTCAAAAGTTAAACTCCAAATAGTTTTTTGGTCTTTAAATTACGGAAGAGGATTAGGGCGACTGAAAAAAAAAAGTTTACAGATTTTTACATTTATTTCAGTTTAGTATTGGAAAAAGTCAGAATTCCGACTTTTTTTTCTCAGAATTCCGACTTTTTTCTCAGAATTCTGACTTTTTTTTTTTATTGTCAGAATTCTGAGAAAAAGGTCGGAATTCTGAGAAAAAAAATTCGGAATTCTGAGAAAAAAAGTCGGAATTCTGATTTTTTTCCCATACTAAACTGAAATAAAATTAAAAAATCAGTTAACTGTTTTTTCCCCAGTGGCCCTAATCCTCATCCGTATTAAATAGCCCTACGTACTTTAGTAAAGTCATTTTGTGGAATTCATCAGACATGTTTGAACCAAATAAAAAGAAAACTCCCGCCATGCTTTTACTTTGAAGGGCTGTGAGGGGAAGCGGTAGGGGGGCACTTCCGGAGTGTGAGGAGGAAAACTTTGGGGGAGCAACATTCTCCTGCGGGTCTTCAGACGGACAGTAGGGCCGCTTCTTCGGCCTCCAGACTCCCGCATGGCTCCGACTAACGTCCGTTACCAGCTGCCTGCTGCCGCCGGTAAGTATTCATCCCCCCACCCGGTCTGCCACATGGTCCGCTGGGAGTGTGGGGGGGTAACAGGTCAGCTGAACATTTGTTGAATGTTCAGCTGACCTGTGATTGAATAAATCTGTATTTTCCCCTCAATCTAAGGAGTTAAACACGGTAATTGTCCTTCTCCTGAAAAATAAAGACAGTTATTTACTAGAAATAAAATATTAGAATTTGTTTAGTCTCTCTATGAGCATAGATCTTCTCCATCAATCAGTTGATTGTTAATTAGTTAATATTTTTACTGCTAAAATCAGAGGAAAATAGACTTTATTGTCTGAAAATAGTTGGTGTTTAGCAGTAAAGCTCCATGGATTAAACTGTTTTCATTTTATTCTCAATCTGTTGTTTTTCTATGCTAAATATTAAAATATGAATATTTTAATCTTTGAGAATAAATCTGGATTACTCGGTTCTTTAGTTGATCCTTATAGTAGGGATAGATTTCTCACCAGATGCTGAATCTGAGCCTCCGTTTGTTTGCAGATCTAATAAGTATGAGTGGATGTGTTGGATATCTGCTGGTTTTAGTTCTCACTGAGTTCCTTCTGTCCAGGCTGCGGCTCCGCGGTGGAGGCTGAGCTGCGAAGCTTGCTGCAGCAAAGGATCATGGTCCTAGATGGCGGAATGGGAACGATGATCCAGCTGGAGAAGCTGGAGGAGGAAGATTTCAGGGGAGAAGAGTTCAAAGATCATCCTCTACCTCTGAAGGGAAACAACGACCTCCTCAGCATCACACAGCCTCACATCATCTACAAAATACACCAGGTAGTGGATCCAGACGGATCAGAGCCGCTGAGCCTCAACAGGTCACTGAGGTGACTGGGATTCTTCTGCTGTGTGTTTGAAGGAGTATCTGCAGGCCGGCGCCGACATCATCGAGACCAACACCTTCAGCAGCACCTGCGTAGCCCAGGCGGATTACGGCCTGGAGCGCCTGGTAGGACCGCGGCTCACGCTATCAACACAAAGGTCACGCACTCACAGCGATGACTCATTAACCACAGATGAGCTCATTCTGAGAAACTCACCTGGATCTGATTCTGCAAAGCGCAGCTGAACGGCCGTCGGCCGCTGTGACCCGACGCTTATCTGACACTGAAAGCTGTCAGCTGGTTTCTGTTCTCATCACCAGAGAAATTAGCCTGAATTCATGGACAAACATGAAGGTGACCTCAGTCCTTCTAAAGCCCTGAACACACCGGCTGCTTCCCACTTTTAAATCTCTGATCCGATTTTTTTCCATATCCCACTGAGAGAGGCTCTGACTAGGCAGGATGAGCAGATTATTTTCCCTCCTGTGTCTCCGTTATTCACACATTAAAGGGGTCATAGAATGATTCTATAGGGTATCTGATGCTGGTACTTCAGGTCTCCTAATAGGGTGTGTAACATCGGTTGGGCTGAAAATGGCATATTTGCTGTTCTATGAGCCCAAAAACAAGCCTGGTTAAAGGACCTAAAATGAAACGACAGGCTTTCTTCCTTCTATGGTATGATCATGAATATTTAGATGAGCTGTGCACTGATTGGTTTGGTTTACAACGAGCCAAGCTGCTGAGCAAAGATGCATCATAGCAACAAGCTGCTGAGCAAAGATGCATCATAGCAACAAGCACTCACTCACTGAAACATCGAATTGTTGATATGGTAGGGTGACCAGACGTCCTCTTTTTACCAGACGTGTCCTACTTTTCACACCTAAAAAAATGTCCGAGGGGAATTTCAAAATCGTCTGGGATTTTGGTCGACTACTGTGCAAACACCACCCCCCCCACCCCCCACCCCCCCGCCAGCCGCTGCCACCGAAGGCAAGCGCCCTGCACCGTGTCCCATTCATACACACTTCATCGTTCTTCACCTTCACTAGACGTGGACATACTTTAGTGTTTTCTGCTGTAAAATTTGTCTAATATTTTCTTGTTTTACTGGTGGATTCAACCTATTTCGCAGGATGCACAGCTTTAGATGGTAACTAGGTGACTGTAAGAGAGTAAACCGAAACTTATTGGCTTATTTATATGACTAACTGGAATGATGTTGATCAGAGCATCGCTTTGGACAGATACGCTGCGCAGGTTTCACCAGCGACCTCCTCCTCACACCCCGCGCTCTTGTTGTCTGCTGAATCTCAGTAGTTCTAATCCACATGATGTATGCATTATTTTACTGCCCGCACGCCCTTACTGGCATTAAAAAAACACTACCTCGCATAGTCTAAAATCCGGGATCATTTATCAGACTCGCAGACATCCGGTATCAAATAAGGCAACATCCCAGAGTTTACGTCGACTCGGTGCTTCGTTTGGATTCACTGTTTTATGGTGGAAGTTTAGAATTGTGAGATTTGCAGAGAAAGGAGGTGTTGATGGGTTTGAACTTCTCTGTACGTCCATTTCATCCACTGAACTATCGTTATTCATCTATGACAATGGAAACTGCATTCTATCACCCCTTTAAAACTATTTCCCATATTTGACTGAAACTGATTTTGAAAAGTTTTTATAAACTTTATAAACACACATTTTATAAATTGGAGGTCTTCCACTAGGGGTCTGCGAGCCCCAGGGGGTCCACGAAGGTACTGCATGGGGGGTCCGAAAGTTTTGGTTGATTAGAGGTTTTTTTATATTCCCTCCTGCAGTTTTTTTCCACTAATTGAAATGTCTTTAAATCCACATCAACATGAATTCAATAGACTGTAGTAACCAGATAAATGGAGGCAGAAGATGTCTTTCAGTCATCAATGCTCACATTCAGAGACACACAGGAGCTCTTTCAAGCTGGGCACCGTTTCATTCACAACACCTGTCCCATCAACCAGGAATCAGAAATACTTTAATAATCCCAGGGAGAAATTACTTTCGTTACATTACTCCATCTGTAATAGAGTGACTATAGGACCAGTTTGATAGAACACTATTTAATATGATATATATAATTAGGGGGTCTGTGCTCCATCTCACCATCAGTTTGGGGAAACATTGAAGACCCCTGCTATAAAGCAAAGCTCTTCTTAACAAGTCTGTGCAGCATCTAGAACCAGAGCAGATAGAGAATGTTAATCTATTAAAACATAATGAGATCTACGTCTAAAGAAAAGAAAAACGCAGCAATAAACGGCGTGGGACGGTTTCTATGGTGACTGAGGCAGAGAGGTGATTCTCAGAGAGATCTGGGAAGTTTATCCAAGTTTTTCTTTCTTTTTTCCTAAAGAGGTGAGAGAGATACGCTGCGCTGACCTGCTCTGTCTGCTCCTCCTTATTCTGGTTTCTGTGAGGCTCAAAGAGAATCACTACTTTATCGGTTTTCTGTCCTCCTGAACTCCCATCATGGGGAAAGTTTCTATGTTAAAGTTTCATTCATTGTTTTTGCTCCAGTCTGTCCTGCTCACTATAAACACGATGTGCGACTCCAGACTGACTCTTTTTCCATCAGATTAACAGATTTTATTTAGTATTTTCCTCCAAAGCGGATGTGTTTGACTTTGTAACAGCATCTCTCTTCCTGTCAGACCCCTTAATTGCTGCCTAATTGCTGCATAGTCTGACTGAAATAGACCTGGGCTCTATCTCAGTGTGACCTACGCTGCCCCCTGCAGGAAATCATCCCCACTGACTTTCAATCAGCGCTAAAAGCCACGACCTCTAAGGCACGATTTTCTGTCGGATCAGACGCTAAATCAGACTGGATGTGTTCTGGGCTTTAGTCTGCAGCTTCCTGCTGTTCTGAGAAAACTGAGGATGTAGAACATCTGTCCTAACCTCCTAAAAGTAGTTTGATATTTTTTGGCTTCAGCTGCAGCAGCAACGTTCAAAATGAACCTGTAGTCCAAAAACAACAACAAATATAAAATCCATTCAACTGTAGAAAAGTAAATATAGAATAAATCGGTCAAATAAAACTGAAAAAGCTTCCCTTTTCTAAAAGGACTTTCCATATATACTATATTTATATAGAAATTATTATGCTGGAACAGAGACGTACCTAGAACATGCGGGGCTGGGGTCCCTGGGGTGGGCACCTCTGGGCTTAAGGTCTCTATTTGTGCTGCAGGCCTACCGTCTGAACAGGGCGTCTGCAGAGCTGGCCAGGAGGGCCGCCGATGATATCACCAAGCAGTCAGGTAAGCTGAGCGCCTCGTTCAGGACGACGTCCCGTCCAGCCGGATGAGGGGACCAACATCTGCTGTGTTTGTTCTCAGGGTGGAAACGCTATGTGGCGGGGGCCCTGGGCCCCACCAATAAAACCCTCTCTGTGTCGCCTTCAGTAGAGAAACCAGATTACAGGAACATAAGTAAGAGTTTAGCTGCTCTCTTTGCTCTGAGTGCGCATCGCTGCTGATCCGGATCCAGATCCGGATTCTGATCCAGACTGTCCTCCTTGCTGTCTCCTGATGCAGCGTTCGATAAGCTGGTGGAGGCCTACACCGAGCAGGCCCGCGGTCTGCTGGACGGAGGAGCAGACATCCTTCTGGTTGAAACCGTCTTTGACACGGCCAACGCCAAGGTAACCTGAGAATGAAGTTGCCATGGAAACGTGGAAGAAAGTTCCTTTTCACACAATTAAGTAATAATTCTCTTTATTATGTATTAGAGGTTTTCCTTTCAACATTCCTGTAAATATTTTGACCTTCTGGGAGCCATTTCAGTAAGATGGGTTACAGACTAAGCTGTGGGCTAACTTTCTGTTTACCCTAGCTTCTATGGGGCTAATGTTGTTCCATTATTGTTGCAAACAAATAACTTGTTTCGTAAATTGAAATTGGGGGGTGGGGGGGATAGATCCAGAAAAGAAAAATGTAAAAACTTCAAAAATTCTTTTAGATGAATTAGCTGTTTTCTGTTATTCAGTTATTCTTTTTATTATTTATTTCTTTTTCATGTTTAAGTTTTCTTTAAAATTGCTTTTTTTTCCCAGAGAAATTATAATTTCTAATTTCTAAATATGGAAGACGATAACGGTCACTGGAAAATGATACAAAAAGTTTACAGATTGTTTTTTAATTTTAGTTTATAATGGGAAAAAATCTCAGAAATGTTCTCATATTGAACTTAAAATCAGTTAGTCTGCAAAAAAAAAAAAAAATTCCGGTGGCTATAATCTTCTTCCATAGATAAGTCTTTATTTTTATTCAAAATTGCGTTTTTCCAGATCCCATTCTCTGGAGTGAAGAGCCATTTTTATTGGGGGTTTTATTTTAAGCTACAAAAGTAAAAAAAAAAGAAATGTACAAAGTTTTTTTTATTTAGGGGATGCAGTCGCTGGATTTGAACTCACAGCCAGTTTGGTGCGAAGAAAAAACAAAAACTCTTGAGCTCTGCTCAGTCTGTGTCATGTGATGAAAAGCGCGTAATTTGATTGGCTAAAAGCTGCCGACTCGGTCCGGTGCCGAATGCTCTGACTCGCACCAGAAAGTCGACATGTTTACATTATAAAGGGGGATTTTTTAGCAGTTGAAAGCATAAAACTCCTGGATGAAAATCCACATGACTACCATTAGACAGAGCATCCAAAACACCATACAAGCTTTTCTAACTTTAGTGATCATTGTGGCACTGATGTAATTTTTCCCTCTCTCTGCCCACAGGCCGCTCTGTTCGCCATTGACCTGCTGTTTGAAAAGACCCACCGAAGGACACCCATATTGGTACGTCTGTCGCTTTTTACTCTAATTATGACCTGAAGCTTCCAAACCACTGTATTTAAATCCGTGAAAGTTTGTCAAAGCTGTTTTTCCTCAAACTGATTTTTCAGCTTTTCCTTTTTCAGTTTAATGGTAGAAATGTTGTTTTCGTCTCTAAACCTTAAACTAATTTTTCTTTTAAGGCATCTTAGAGCTCTGAGTCACTCTATGACATGTATAATAAATGAGTTTAATAAATGTAGAAGGTTATTCTTTGGCCATAATGTATGGAGTGAGTTTTGCCACATTATTGTTGCAAGATCCGTTTTTGTAAAAGGAAATTTGAAAAAAAAAAAAAAGTAACTTTGCTTTTATTTCTCTTATGTTTTTCAAATTTCTTTTTCAGATTGAATTTTATCATATTTCATTCTTTTCAAGTTGCATTTCACATTTTCTTCACTTCCACCCCCATCCAGATACTCCCTGTCCAATCAGAATGTTGTTGCTAACGTCCAGTAGACCAATAGAAATGCATTTCTGCTCCTTACCCCAGAGGGACGTCTATGGAGAGAATTTAGTCATTTGTAAATAATTTAATCATTTGTAAATGTGCATAACTTCAGGTACTTGAAGATTGTTGTTCAAATATAGACTCTGAAATTATGAAAACAAAATAAAAATACAAACATACCATTAAATTCTTGCGCACAAATTGCATGAAACACGCAGACCAAACCACAGTAACACATTCATAGGACTTCCTGTTACATGGTGCGTTTTAATGCTGGTGGAAAACTGGGTCATGAAATATATAAAATAAACTTGAAAAAATAAATTTAAAAAACACCACTTTAACAACCTTATTTTGATTAAGAAATTTCCTCACTGATTGCATTTTTTTTGCTACATTTCTCTTTACAAAACCTGTTTTTTCCTTGTTCTTTGAAGTCTATGTTAAAACCTGTTAGTTTGGAGCTGCCTTTGATGTTAAACTGTTAACTCAGGGATCCTTAGTTTAAGGTTATGGTCCAACTGTTTGATTTGCTTTACTACCTGCTTTTGTTTTTTCTTCTATTGCAGTTCTTTAGTGTTTAATTAATATAACGCACTTTAAATTGTGCTTTAGAAATAAACTTGCCTTGCAACAATAATGGAGCAAAATTCCCACCATAATTTGAAGTGATTATTTGGTAAATATGTTTTTATTCTAGGGCTGAAACTATTATTAAATTGATTAATCTGTCTATTTTTTCCCCCATTTATAGTCTGATAGCCAAAGGCTCCTTAGAGAGGATTTTTTTTTTAAGTTGGAACCAGGTGAAAATAAAACTTTCCCATTTGAAGAGTTCTGGATTATAGAGCCAGATTGACAGATGAAAACGATTCTTTCCTTAAAGCTATAGAGGAGGATCTTTTATTTCCGGGTGGATCATCTCAATCAGTGGTCCTCCTACCTGTCAATCATTCTGGTAATGTTCCCGTAAGGCCGTCCTACATTCTCGTCCCGTTAGCTATCTTTTTCTTCCAGGCGTATATCTGTGTTGAGCTACGGTTTCAGACGGTCATTGAAGCTCACCTTTCTCACTGCGGTTCTTTGAAAATGGCAGAGGGTCGGAAGAGAAAGTGTCTACGAAGTGGATGAGAAGTAAAAGGCCTCAGAAGAGGCAGATATATCCCAGAATGCTTTGCGTTGAGAGCTCTCTTCGCAAAGCATTATGGGATTTGCTGTCACAGCGGCCACTAATAAAGATGATGCAGGTGTAGCGTATATGCATGTTATCAGAAGACAAGGTTTCCGTTAAGGAGGTGTTTTTAAAGTAAATATTGACACTGAGGCAGATCCTTATATTTGGTGTTGGTACCATATATTATGTGAAAACAACAACAACCAAAAATATTTACAATCTGCAGAAAAAAATACATTGGTTTAATACATTGCACTTTAGAAAACCTCGGTTTTGTAGACTCAGTAGTTCACAGAATTAACAAAATACAGAAACAAATTCTGCAATATTAAAAGATGAACGCTAAATGCTTCATCGAGATGAAGAGAACAATCACTTGGATGCAAATAGTCCATGATCCAAGTTTTAGCAAATGGCCATCACTAAGTGTGTGTGTGTGTATAAATGACAGTGGAGGAGGTAACCAAAGTTGCAGCTTCCTACCAGACCCTCATGGTGAGGATGTTATGAGACAGATTCTGTTCCAGGTAGTAGCTCGCCATCGATTGGTAACCAGGACCCATGGGTTAACAAGTAGTCATTTAAAATCAGTTACAAGCTAATTTTAACTTGTATATTTTATGTTCTCTGTACACAACATTCAAAGTAGGTCATAAATTGTTAAAATGACAAAGACTTGTAAAACATTACTTAATTGTTATAAACCTTAATTATTAGGAGTATACATAATATTCCATTCAATACAATTGTTAATTTTGGTTTTCAGTGTATAAATAAACCATTTAAATACTTAAAATCACAGCATCAAGAAAAAACTGCTGGGTTTGCATTACTAATTTAACGCATTAAAACTCAATAGGAGAAATTGGAGAGCAACTGCTACTAGCATTGCTAATGCTACCTGATGGCTTATGCCGTTAGCATTGAGCTAGCAAAACATTTCAACATAATAGATAGCATGGCTAATAGCAACATTCTAGTAGACAAACAAATAGACTCACAAATTCCTACAGATATTCAACACAGCGCAGCACCAGTTGCTTTTTAAATACCACAGTACTTGGCACTATAAAAATCTAATCGCATGCTAGAGTCAAACAAGCATTTAAGATGGAAAATAGCATCGTTTGTGTACAGAGACATACCATGTGCCACTGCTTTCCGCTCACACTACTGATTGGGGGAACTCACCTCAGCTTCTAAACTCTGCTTGATTGGTTAGACTCAAGTGTGTCTTGTGGTGTGTTCAGGTGACTGGGAAAAAAATGGGACCATGGAATTCTAACCTGGGTTACACAGGCACCCCACGGTGGAGGAGGAGTTACATGATGTGGAGTTAGATAGCTGAGATGTAGGCATTTCTTGCAAGAAAAAAGGTTCAAATTTATTGAACGTCCTCAGACGGAGAGATAGAGCTCTGACAGAGGCAACCTCAGTACAATCATTTATACCTTACAATTTCCCAACACCCACACTCCCCCCAGGGGAACCAACCCACCCCCTGCCTAAAGAACTTTCTCACACTTTAAAATTTGGAGGAAAAACATCTTGAGTTCATCTTCGCTGTTCCCTGTTAGGTTAATATATCTTTCACTGGTCAGATGGATCTCCTCTAAACAGCAGTTCTCCCCTTCATTCCATGAAGGAGTGATTATCTGAACGGCTTTGAGAACAGCAACTTCTATATAGAGCGTGCACGAGGAGAAATGGGCTCATGCACACTCTCACACACGTTTGAAGGAACAGTCTGGTCAGCAAGGAATAAATATAATGAATTTATCCTTAATCAGTAAAAAAATGAATATAATTTTCGTCATGACCACTGAGTCTGGGAGCGGCCATTTTTGTCCAAATATAGTAGCCCCTCCCTCCTGCCATCTTCCAGCAGTGACGTCACGGTGCGGTAAGCCTAGCGCCATTCTCCCCGCTTTACAAGCAAAATCAATGGGAACTACTAAACACATCTGCAATCAACAACAATTATTGAAGATTTCCAGAGGACTTCACCATTGAAATTCACCAGAGCTATAGTGAAACTGACAATAGCTACGTTTACATGCGCAAAATTTCCCTGATCCGATCCAAACCTTGGTTGATCGGAAATTCAAAATCTCCGTTTACATGGACACTAAATGAAATAATCCGATCATGACGTGTGTATACATGTACCAAGCGTTGGATCAGATTAAATCTTTTAAGCATGCGCAGAACTTCCTGCCAAACTTGGCAGTTCTGTCTGCGTCTGGTTTTTGGGAGGCCTGACAAACGATGCGCTCGGAGCGAGCGGAAAGAAAAACGGAAAGAGGAGGAAAAAAGCGCTTGGCAGCGAAATGTCCGAGAGAAAATGTAGAGAATGAGCGCTTGAACCGGCGTGGGAGAGCGAGTGGGCTGTGGAGAGGAAGAAGAGGAAGAGGAGGAGGATAAATTCCTGCTTCCTGCAGCTTTAAATGAACTTGAGTGTATAAGTCGGCGTTCCTAGACTCCTCCCGCCATGTTGTTCACAGCGAGAGCGACCGGTGGTTTCCTGTTGTTGACAAGGCGGAAAAACGTCACGCTGACGTCGCACACATGCGCAGTGAAGATTATTTTACTCTTAAGATCCGAATGGGTGTTTACATGGACGCCAATCAGAATGGCGATCGGCAAAAACCACCTCTCTCTTTCGGAATTAAATTTATTTCCGATCGGACCGAATCGGATTAGAATCTTCAGTCTGACATGTTTACGTGAAACATTTTTGATCTGATCAGGCCTTCAATCCGATTATTTGTGTCCATGTAAACGTAGCTAATGCCAACGTGCATGGCAGCTGGATGTTGGAATACATCGGGTAAAAGTGGAAAAAAAGAGTTATTTCACCTTTCTGATTCCTGATCCTCCACGGACGGGTTGGTCGTTGGATCGCCAACTTGAAGAGGGAGGATTTGCCATCGAACTTCTGGCCAGAGAAAAAACCCGTAATATGTAGCCAACATTTGGAAGAAGAATGTTTTCAAGATGACTTGGATAATAGCGCGTCGTGACAAACAGCAGATACAGCACTGGGACTTGATCAACAGCCGATACCGCACCGTGACGTCACTAACCAGTAGGTGGCAGTAGTGTTCTTTGACAAACATGGATGCCTCCAGTAAAGCACATTCACATGAAAATGACTCTGAATTAAAAACATTTATCCTTTATTGGACAGGATGTAATAATTTCATATTTAATGAACCTTTCAGAAGTTTGAATTCTGAATATGAGAGGACTTTTCCTTTAATAAGGATTCTCTCTCTGGAGCTGATGGATCCGCTCTGTCAGCCAAAGGCATGTTTTAGAGTCTCTATACTCCAGTTAAAGTTAATTGATTGCTAAATTAGTTGAGGATTATTTCAATAATCGATTAATCTGATTCATAGTTTCAGTTCTAATTTATTCCTTCCTAAATCTGATGGAATTTGAGCGCCGTTGCTGACGCTGGGATGTAAACCGTGTTGACATGAGCAGTTTTCCCTGCAGGTGTCGGGGACCATTGTGGACCGGAGCGGGCGGACGCTGTCCGGTCAGACGGGAGAGGCCTTCGTAGTGAGTGTTTCCCATGCTAAACCTCTGTGGTGAGTTTACCTCTGGAAGAACCAGCAGGGGGTGCTGTGGGGTAATCGCCTAAACGCAAAACCAGCATAAATCTGTCACTGTGTTGCAGTATTGGCCTGAACTGTGCTCTAGGGGCCACAGAAATGAGGCCTTTTATTGAGGCGATTGGAAAAAGCACCACAGCTTTCGTCATCTGTTATCCCAATGCAGGTGAGCCAGAATTAGTTAATCTATCTGACTGTTTTTACATATGATGCCATCACCAACAGCAGCAACTAAAGGCTCCAAGGGGACGCTGGAGGTTCCTCTGCAGTCTTTTAGTTCTGAGTCATTGTTAAGGTTTTGTTTACCTTTAATGACCTGAAGACCAACAGTGACCCGTGTTCTGGTTCTTTCTGCCTCATGATGCGTTTTCTTTTTTTTTTTCCCGTCAGGTCTTCCCAACACATTTGGAGGTTATGATGAAACGCCGCAGGTCACCGCCTCCAGTCTAAAGGTTCTGTTCCTTTACACACGTTTACAGAGCAGTTGAATTAGCAGCCTTAAGGCCTGAACACACCGGCTGCGTACGACTTTTTAGACCCCGATCCGATTTTCGGAGCAGCCAGGGCTAACGTTAGCCCGTCTGCAGCAGCCCTCTCTCTGCGTAGCCGTTTGTGAAATACCGCTAGCTCTGATGGAGGTTTGATTTTTATTTGACAAATTTTTTATTTGATTTGTGTTTATCTGACTGTGTTCATTATAATTACCCCAATAAATGAAAAACAGACATAATTAATAATTTAGACTAATAATTACAGAAGGTGAAATGCAGCTCCAGACTATCTTTGAATGTGGTGATGTCATCAGTATGTTTATGTTCCAATTGACCCACATTTATTCTGCGTGCTCCCGTTCTCCCCGATTCCAGACTTTCATGGGTTCTTCTCAAGAACATACTTGGCAAGAACACCAGTCCATACTGGTTGATTAAAGGCCTGATAGCTGATGTTGCTGCTCTTGACATTTCTGTTTGGAGTATAAAGATTTGCCCGCATTGATTAACTAACTAAAACAACAGCAAAATATATATAAATCCAGAGTTAAATTCAGAAATGTGAGCCAATATGGGGAGAAAAGTGAGCTATAGCTTATGAACTAAGGATAACTATAGGAACAGGCTGATGTTCCCACCCTGACGTCCTGGGGAGCTAACCATGCTGTATAGCAGCATGTTAGCAGGCTCTCTGCGGACAAACGGGTCTAAACCTCCTGATGCTGATGAAGATTCTCAGTCATCCAGGTCAGAGTCATTCCGTAAAAGTTCAAAAAATATCCACTGGACTTGGTTTCCAAGATTTGAAGACGTTTCGCCACCTCTCCAGGAAGCTTTCTCGAGTTTGGTCATTTGGTTCCATCGTTGGCCTGTAATTTCTGAAACCTGTCTATGATTCTGAAGGTCGGTCATTAAAGGGGGGGATTGTCTCCTGTAATACCTGAAACCTGTCTATGATTGTTAAGCTTCCTGGAGAGGTGGTGAAACATCTTTAAATCTTGGAAACCAAGTCCAGTGGACATTTTTTGAACTTTTACGGAAAACCTCCTGATGATTCTCCAGATAAACATCATGAACTGGTGACTGGTCTGACCAGATTAAACTAGGATTGCTGGCAGGAGGAGGATCACATCATCAGCATAGAGGGAGTATTGTTTTCCAATGTTGCCCAGGAGGCCTGAACGTCTGAGTAAAGGTTGGACCTGCATGGTTTACATGAAGGTCAAAGGTCACAGGGTCATTCCTGTGAGTTAGATTATTGTTGTTAATACATAAAGCTTGGCCTCAGTTTTTACTCTAGCCTCCTGTTTAGGTTGAGTTTAGGTTTTTAAGTGTTGTGCGTCCGCCAGCTGCCTGCATGCCGCTCAAATGTTGCGTCTTCTGCAGGAGTTTGCTGCGGATGGATTGGTGAACATTGTCGGAGGTTGCTGTGGGACCACGCCTGCACATATCAGGTCAGAGTGGTGTTCCTGGGAGCCGGAGGTCTGATGCGTCAGCAGGTTTTAGTGATCTTTTGTCTGTTTGCCCCCCCAGAGCCATATCAGAGGCAGTGAAAGCGTGCAAGCCAAGAGTTCCTCCTGCGGATGCCTTTAAAGACCACCTGCTTCTCTCAGGTACAGAAACTGGAGAGATACTGAGAACTGAACAACTCAGATGATTCATTTTTTTTTTAAGATATCAGGATTGTCATGATTCTGAGATTTCAAACTCTATATTGATACCCAGTAAAATATTTAATACTCGATACCATTTTCAGTACCGTGGGAATGAAAAATGCCATTTAATGAAATGCATTATAACATTAACATCTTTTAGAATGTTAATGTTCAATCTTAACACTGACTGATCTTTCTTAGTTAAGGTGTTTAATAAATAAACCAAATATCAGAATATGAGAATATTTTTAGGTTTGATTGATTGAAATGAATCCTTTATAGGGCAAGTTACAGTTTTTTTGATCACTTGCCTTACAAATGGAGTCCACACCCCGTCCCTCAGTGAGCTCTAGAAGCACAAGCTCTTATTTTGGCATTTGACCAATTTGATGAGCCCTTCAATGATTATTACCTACTGGAAATTAAGTTGGACAAAAAAAGTTAATAAGTCAAGAAAAAGGGGAAAAATGTAATTGAAAAGTTAAAAAGTGAATAAGCCTAGTTAACAATTATATTTAGGTTTATAAACTAAAAAATGTCAGTGCCAGTATCAGCATTAATGCCTCTAAGGTTATGTTGGACCAAAAAATGTGTTTCTTTCACCGAGTGTTTTTCATGAATTTCTTCTAGAAGCACTTTTGTTATTTTTCTTAACATATTCGGGGAAGTTGGCGTTTCTTGTTATCTATCACATTCATTCATTTTTATCCATCAAAATATCCAAAGTTTTTGAATGTTACAAAGGTAATAAGCTCTTATCCTGGATTCCAAGAACACTATTGGCTGGAAATGTTGATTTTTAAAGTATTTCACTGAGGCCCTATAAAGGGTTAAGAACAGCAAACATATGCAAACAACACTTATATTTGGTATCGATACCATGCTAAATTACTAATGTAATCGATTGCAGTGTTTGAATATTAATACTTTAAGAGTATCAATACTTTTGACACCCCAAACCGATATAATTGGAGGTTATTGGAGGCTTAATTAGCACCACTGGAAGCATTAAGGCCTGTTTGTCACATCTCTCCTTGAAGGCAATCCTAAACGAAAGGAGAAATGACTCCCTTATTTAATATTTGGAGCTACAAGCCAAAACCTAATAAATGAACATTAAATGGGCGGTTACCTCTGACACCATCTTTCTCCGATCATGCAGGTCTTGTCCCATTCAGTTTTCCTTTAACTACCTCTTATTAGACCTAAGCCTGGAAGTCTATGCTCATAAAACAGCAAAACTACTTCTAATAACTATCTGAAATTATACACTAAAGGTCCCCAATCAGTTATAAAACATCTTCAGATGAACCCTTGTTGATCCCTGGAGAACCACTGTACCAGATTAGCTCCTGACAGTTTTCAATCATTCCTTATAATTTTTTCTGAGTCTATTTCCTCCTGCCAGCTGCAGCCAACGGTCTGTCTTAGTTATTGTTGATTAGCTTGGTTTATGCTACATTTCTGGTCCACATCTTTAGTAAAACAAACACATTGAAGACCTATTTTTTTCATTAACCAAACATTTATCACAGGGATCAGCAGAATCAACATCGAATGAATCCATGCCAATCGCCACAACAAAGGGCACCTCCTTATCACCTTTTTATGGACCAGGGTTCTGTCAGAGAAGCATACGCCGTCAGACCAGCATACCCAGAGTCAATCTCTGTTTATCTCTTTAATTTTTCACTCTAGTTTAGTATTGAAAATAGACTTAAAAAAAAACGATAGATACAGAAAAAATTTTTAGACCGTAGGAATCAGCAGGGTAAATAAATATGCTAACTTTCATGTTTCTATCAAAAACTATTTGGCCACGGTGACGATGTAAAAATGTGTTTAGTTTTGAAAGATTTCAGTCCGATACTTTTTCCCAAAACCATAATTTTCCTATGCCTGAACAGCTTAGCTAAAAAACTAAACCATAAATGATATTGAAAAAAATAATTTCAATGTGAGAGCTAGAAGGGTCTGGAGATGTTCTTTACCAAGTTTCATGTTTGTACATCAAACAATTGAGAAGTAGCAATGATACGAAAACATGGGTGGTTTTTCGATTTTCGGCTGTGATTTTTGGAAAGTCTCTCATTGGATTTCTATTGGGACTTCTTGGTGGTCTGTGCCAAAGAAAAAATGTGTGTAAATTTTCAATCCCAATTTCAGAAAAACTGCCAAAGATATCAGAAGCTGAGTTAAATCGTAATAGCTGAATCTTTGATGAACATTTTAAAAGTTGAATGGTGTTTCTAGCTGAACGTATGCTGAAGTAGTTAAAGGTCAAAGATGGTGAAGTTTTAGCTGAATTTTGCTGAAATCTCAGAATTCTACATGCATTTCAATGGGACAAAAAAAGGCAGAAAAAGCAGAATATCGCGAAAACTACCTAAAAATATCTTTACCAAAAGACATAGCAGAATTCCCCTGAACAAGCTGAATGTTTTGATACCAAAATTGTTGAAATCGGTTGAAACTGCGGGACTAGTTAAAGTCAGAAAACTAAAAAGAGCAAAACAATAAGTGGGAATGCACATTGCTTTCCCACTTATTGTTTTGTTGATGGTGCAGATCTGGTCGTGACAGTAAGGATTAGCATTTACATTACCTAATTCTAATGCTAATGAGCTTAGCATTAGAGGACGATGTAACTGACTGCCAAACGTTCCTCATGGAGAGCAGGTTAGCCTAAGTAGCAGGGAAGGAATTCAACGTTAAAAACGTTAAATTTATTGAATGACATCGTTATGTGATGTGTTATTGGAGGCCCAGGCCAGGAGCCGACTGCGTTTTTATGGAAAGCAAGGGTTCTTTCATAAAATTTGTTCAGTTTTAAGGTTTGAGCCTGTTCTTTTAAAAAAAAATTTATTGCAAAATAATAAAAAAAACAACAACCCACTTTTAGGATTGGAACCCTTTCGAATTGGACCGTACACCAACTTTGTGAACATCGGCGAGCGTTGCAATGTGGCGGGGTCACGGCGTTTCGCCAAGCTGATCATGGCCGGCCAGTACGAGGTGATTTCCTCTCCTATCATTTTAATAACAGCATCAGTGAAGTCTCAGTAAAGCCAGCAGTGCAGGCAGCAGACGGTTTGTTCTCAGTGGGTTCCTCTGTATGTTCTCCTCAGGAAGCTCTGAGCATTGCCAAGGCCCAGGTGGAGATGGGGGCCCAGGTTCTGGATATAAACATGGATGAGGGCATGCTGGATGGGCCCACAGCCATGGCTCGGTTCTGTAACTTTATCGCATCGGAGCCAGATGTTGCACGGGTCGGAATTTCTTACTTAAATTGTACTTTTTTTCCCCAGTATAGAACCATTCTAACCACTGAGGTCCATTTCTCCTGCAGGTTCCTTTGTGCATCGACTCCTCCAACTTCTCTGTGATTGAAGCTGGGCTGAAGTGCTGCCAGGGGAAGTGCATCGTCAACAGCATCAGCCTGAAGGAAGGAGAGCAGGACTTCCTGCTCAGAGCGGCCGCTGTGAGGCGCTACGGCGCTGCGGTGGTGGTCATGGCCTTTGATGAGGAGGGACAGGTGAGGGTCTGTGGTTGCATCCCCGCAATTGCATAATTTCTGGTATCTTTCATCTTCTACGACCCACTTTTCATCATCACACTTTAAATCATGGGTCTCAAACCCGTTCCAGAAATGGCCGTGCGGCTGGAGGTTTTCTTTCCAACCAAGCAATAGCACGATAGACTCCAGTCATGGAGCTACTGGAGACTTTGGAGACAACATCTAAAAGCAGCGAACTCTGCTCTCCAGAGCCAGTAGATTGGTAACCCCGCCTCCTGCTCTCCTCTATCTTGTCTGCTGTCATGATTCATGCAGCTATTATTTCATCCAAATGAAAAATGGAGAACAGAGAAGCAGATCATGGCTTGTCTACAGTGAAAAGAAGGACTGGGTTATTTACTTTGGCCTTTTTGGAAACACAGGAAGGAGCAATCAGCTAAGTGAGCTTAGTGCTTGGAAAAAATCTTTCATTCCTTTAGAGACAACATGAAAAGTCAGCTGAGTACAAAACATAGAGAGGAAAACAAGAAGAAAAGGGACAAGAAGAGAGGGACACAACCTAGAACAGATAATGGATGTCTATTCTATTTTATTATCTTAGATGGAGATCCTTATCGCAGTCACCACAGTTACTTCAGTCACTGTGAAAACTAAAACATATACCACATATACAAATATTAGAATACAAAACATCAATTTTCTATCCAAATAACTAAACATACCTCGCTGCTTTCACTAAGGAACACCAAGTGTTGATTGGTTGCTTGATGACAAACAGCTTGAAAGTTCTAGTCATTCATTAGTACAATGATTCCACCAGCATTTATAGGGCCTGCCCTCATTTGCTACGGCAGCCTGTGAGGTCCAAAAAAACCTTAAACATTACAAGGTACAAATACCATTAAACAAACCACAAACAATGCTAATCAAAACAGACAAACATCCATAAACAATCTGCAACATTTACAAAATACACTTCCAATAATTTACATTAAAAATAAATTACACAATTCATTTTCAATAACTCACTATCCATTACACTGTATAATGGGTCTGTTTTATGTGTCGTCTTCTGCATTCAGAGGGCCCCCTGCCTGTCTTTGCCTAGGGCTCCAGATTTCCTAAATCCGCCACTGTTAATGCATAAAAACCCAATTTAACCATTACTGAGGTAGTGCATGGAAGTATTTATAGGGCTTAAATATCATCACTAACTGGGCCGGTATCGATATTCTCCCAAATACTCTGTTCCTCTGCGAGCCTTTTCAAAGCCGAGCGGCTCTGATCTCATCAGGGTTGCATCATTGCTGCTGCAGCAGTGAGCTGGTTGGCTGGAAGTAGATCAATGAACCAG
This sequence comes from Cyprinodon tularosa, assembly GCF_016077235.1. Lineage (NCBI taxonomy): Eukaryota > Metazoa > Chordata > Actinopteri > Cyprinodontiformes > Cyprinodontidae > Cyprinodon > Cyprinodon tularosa. The sequence continues at coordinate 129,104 of NW_024039254.1, forward strand.
TGAAGTGATTATTTTAACAGAACCACCAGAGTCTGGTCCGTCTTCTTTTATCTACTCACTCCACCTCTGTCGTTGTTAAGGTTCAGTTCTCATATTTATCACGGCTGTTGATAAACTGAATGAACAGAGTTTTGTATTCCATAATAGTCCAGGAAATGAGATCCAAAACATGCACGTTGATTTTACCTTGTAAATCCGACCGGTGTTCTGTCAGACCAGCATACCTATAGTCAATACGCAGCGCAAGACGTCACATTTGAGTTTATCCCTTTAGTTTTGTACGAAAAATAAACTTTAAACTCCCTCGATGGGTGTGTATCCCTTTAGTCATGTACATGTACAAAAAAAACTATTAAAGATCAGATCGCCATACGCTTCAAAAAACACCAAAAAGTAAGTAAGACATTTTTTTTTTTTTTTTAATACATGACTAAAGAGATACACGCCCGTTGAGGGAGTTTAAAGTTTTTATACAAAACTAAAGGGAAAAATTAAAGAGATAAACGGGTATTGACTGTGGGTATGCTGGTCTGTCAGAACACCAAATCTGGTCCGTTTTTCTTCCTGTCTGTATAATCCGTTCTAAGCAGCCGCCTGTTTTAGAGAAACAGTCAGCGGCCGGCAGTTCTGTTAAGCCTCAGACACCCTCTGCGGCGTTTTAACCAGAGCCCCTCTGAGTGCTGCGATCAACGTGATGACCCGGCAGCTCCACTTCAATTTCCAGCAGAACCAAGGAGTTAGAAATCAGCCATGTTGGCTGAATCTTAAGCATCATCGTCATGATTAGAACATTAAACAAAGTTCTGGTATCTGAATCTGCAGAAATCCATGTATGGTTCGTTCTTTGTTTTTTTACGTTTCAAAACAAAAACGAAAAAACAAAACGAGCTTGTGGTTTTTTGTTTTTCCGTTTTTAAAACGAAATAATTAATTAGAAAAACGGCATTTGCAAAAATGAAAAAAGGGTACGTTTTGGGATTTTTTTAATTGCAATGGTTAAACCAAAGACAAACTTTTATTTTGTTGTTAATTCAACGGACCTTATGGCAGAACCAGAAATGAAGACCTGAACTCCCAACACATAACATTTTTAGTTACCAGTAGGTGGCAGTAATGTACGCCTTCAATTTCTTGCCAACCGCCATTACAATCCACAAGAAGAAGAACGCATCACTGATTTCCTCTGTGTTTTTTCTCTCTCAAAAAGTTCGATAATCAATGCAGAAAACGGTTCAAGTGCAGCCATTGCCTTTTGTTTAGAAATGGTTTGTTTTGATGCCGTCTTCATCCACTGTAAATTATTTTTCTTTGGCGACTTACTTCATTTCCGGTACCGCTACATATTAAAACAACAGCCGTATTTTATTTTCATTAAGATGGCAAAAAAAAACTCAAACGCTGTTGATTTTCTATTAATTTGATTTTTCATTTTTTCGATTTAGGTTTTAAAAATGGAAAAAAAAAAAAAAAAACACATTCTTGTTTTGTTTTGTTTTTTGTTTTGAAACGAAAAAACCAAAGAAAGGACCATACACGGAATTGAAGATTTCCATAAGACTGAATTTGTTGTTTGGACATCCGACGGTTCCAGATGCTCTGCAGTTTCTATCGTTTCGGTGACTGACTCAGCCCAGCAGAGCCAGTTTCCACCTCTCCAAGGTGCGTTTGCTGCTTCAGGACATCTGAGCGCTGCCAGAACCAGTCCCAACATGTGGGAGAATTTCCCATCTTGACAGAAATGCAGACCTGTTGTTTCTGCAATCTGCCCGGCCCTGTCACAGTTCCAAAGGTTTTCCTAGAACTGAAGTGGCTGTCGGAGCGTTTCTTTGCATGTTTGCAGTAAACGGTGATGTTGCAATTTTTTAGGCATTATGACAGCATGCATGAGGAAGTGTAAAAGTCTTGATTTTGTTGTTTTGTGAGCAGAGGAAGATGTTTCTGCTCCACACCAGAGATGTAAGCAGTAGAGAAGCAGACGGAGCTGTGATCGACTGCTTCACTGCTGCTACATAGTTAGCAGAAGCCAGGCTCAGACTGGTTATCTGTGATAGCGGGTTTTTCTCCCAATGGGCCGGTCCTAATTTCAGGGTGCGAGGGCCGGCCCTCCTTAAATCAGGCCCCAACACTTCTCTCTGGCCGAAGCTCCTACCTGTGACAGTTAATAACTCAAGGAGCTCAAGAAGTAATCCAGTGTTAACTCCCTAAATGATGCATGCAGTATATATAGCCCTTCCTTGTCATGCACATCCTTCTGATGGTTGGCATATGGTGAAATATACCAACTGCCAGGGGCTGTAAATCGTTCCCAGTCCATCCCTGGCAGAAGCTCACAGTTTTCTCTTTCCCTAAGACTGTCTGCTGATGATGTAAGGCTGCTAAACGGTGTCATGTAACCTGCAGGCCACAGGGACGGAGCGCAAGGTAGAGATCTGCACTCGGGCGTACGAGCTGCTGGTCAGCAAGGTTGGATTTGATCCCAACGACATCATCTTTGACCCCAACATCCTCACCATCGGCACGGGAATGGAGGAACATAACGACTACGCCGTCAGCTTCATCAGGGCCACCAGGCTCATCAAGGTACTACGACAGCTCTGCAGGGAGGTTCACTTCTGCTCTGACGATCTGGAAATGATCGGGGGTTCAACATTCGAAGCCCATATCCTGCAATTTAAAGCTCTACCATAAAGCAGTTTGCTTCAGGATTTTAGAGTTTTCCACTGTATCCTCTGTTGGGTTTCCCATGATTCATTGCAGTTCCAAGCAAGCCGGCTGCTCAGAGGAAAAAGGAAAATGGTGCAGAACAGTGGTGAATTTTGGAAGTGCAGTTTAATATAATCAAAGTCTGAATAGTTCCATCTGAAATGAATGAAATAGTTTTCTTAAAGGTATAGAGGAGGATCTTTAATTTCCGGGTGGATCATCTCAATCAGTGGTCCTCTTAACTGTCAATCATCCTGGTGATCTGTTTCCGTAAGGCCGTCCTACGTGCTCGTCCCGTTAGCTATCTTTTTCTTTCAGGCGTATATCTGTGGTGAGCTGCGGTTTCAGACAGTCATTGAAGCTCACCTTTCTCACCGCGGTTCTTTGAAAATGGCCGAGGGTCGGAAGAGAAAAAGTGTCTACGAAGGGCATGAGAAGAAAAGGAAGGCTTAAGAAGAGGCAAATATTTCCCAGAATGCTTTGCGCTGAGAGCTCTTCTCACAAAGCATTATGGGATTTGCTGTCACAGCGGCCCGCTGTCGCCAGAGGCTGCCGCTACCCGACAGCGGAGACTAATAACAAAGATGGCGCAGGCACCGCGCGGTGGTGGAGGAGTTACGTGACCAATAGAGTAAAAAGCAGCGATCATCTGTCTGAACGGTCAGTGAACTGAGTTCACTATAAAGTTCACTATATAGTCCCCGCTCTATAGTGATGGAGGGATTTAGGGGTTAGAGCGGACGGTCGGACACAGGAGGCTGGTATGAGAACAGCAACTTCTAAACAGAGCATGCACGAGGAGAAATGGTCTTGTGCACACGCATTTTTTTTTTTTTTGTAGAGAGGGCGGCCCCTTTAAGAAATCTGCCACAATACCTTGAAATGGTTATCGAGTCAGATATGTGGCGGGTAATGTTTGGTTTATTGAAAGGTTTTATCTGTCCCTGTCTAAATGGGTTTGGCTGACATTTAAGCCCAGATTCCAATATCTCTGTAGTGACTATAATATATATAATCTGATATCTGAGACGATGGTACTGCTGCTGAAGCTCCTCAGAAATGTGATCAACACCCAGAACAGCGGCGAGGAGTTTGGCATCCATTCTTATACTGCTTTCCTTCTTCCAAGGACCCAGTCCAGGTAGACCGGGTCCTTGGAGGACGCAGCCGTGAAATCGAACACAGCCAGGTTCCTTAGCGCCCTAATCATCTAATTACTTGAATCAGGTCAAAAAATAAAAATCCACTGGACTTTGTTCCCTAGTTTAAAGACGTTTCTCTTCCATCCAGGAAGCTTTTTCAATTCAAAATGCCAGAAATGGCGATGAATTCCAGGTTTTATCCAGTAGCCCAACAAAGCCTTGTTTTGGTTTAGAAAACATGCAAATAGAAACGGATGAACAGGTCCACCCCTTTAGAATGGGGGTCATTAGCTTTTTTGTTAGCCTGCAATGCCCCATACCTGTCTAAGTCTCTGAAAGGGGGGTCGTTAAAGGGAATTGTTGGCCTGGCTGAATAGATCAGGTCTTCTGTTCTCCTCTAAAGGGGTTGGGGCTGCGATGATAGCGGGAAGGAATCAACTCTATCGCTGCATTGTAGGTTTTTGAAAGCTGGAACCTGAGCAACCCCCCCTCTGTTTAAGGTTGTTTTTTCTTTCTTAACATTGATGGCTTCCTTCACGCACCTCTGAAATCACCTGTCTTCTTTGTCCAAAATGTGAACATTCTGGTCCTCAAATGTATGTCCTTTGTCACTGCATTGAACTGCAGACACCACTCCGCTCAGATGAGGTCTGGAGGTTTGGTCTTTAGGATGAACTGGTCTCTGTTTAAGGGGCTGTTTGTCTTAGACAGAGGCTAGTGCATCCCAAGGACAAAACTGGGAAACAAAGTCCAGTCGATTGTTTTGAATTTTCTTTTTTGTTTGGAATGACCTGGATGACTGAGAATCTTCACCAGCTTACTTGAATCAGGTGTGTTGGACCAAGGACACCTGTAAAGGTGAGCCCACCCCTGAGCCAGGGAATAAGTAGGTAAGCTGATGCTCTTTAGTGGCGCTGATAAGGGTCTATTTTCTAACAGAGTTTATGTCACAATCACAGTTTCAGCATCTTCAGCCAAATTAATGGATTTCATCCTCAAATCTTGTCCTGATTCTATGCCTCCTGCAGAAGACTGTGAACGGGTTCATCGTTATATTTTCCTTCGAATTGGTTTATTAATTCTATCAGAAATTACGGTTGTAGAGCTGAACCTTCAAAGATACTACATTTGAGAACATTGTGGGATGCTGGCATAACGATTTAAGTCCCAGTAAAACCAAATGGTTCAACAATCTTTGTGCTTTTGAGGGGCACCTGCTCATCGGAAAGAAGAAAAAATGTCAGCGCATGATCAGCTCCTGCTAACTGGACTCCATCAGATCTGTAGGATATTAAAACAGCCGAGGAGCTAACCCTGCATGGTGTGGTGCAGCCAATCCTCTGGGGCTGCAGGGATCTTCCACTGTCCTGCTCCAACACACCTTCACCCAATGATCTAATAGGAGCTCTACAGTCAATATGGCGGGCAGGAAATAACCTTTCTAAAGATCTGGGAAGTAGACCTGCTTAGAAATTAACATCCTGCTCCGTCCCGTTCCTTTCTGTTTGTGTCCAGGAGACGCTGCCTGGTGCCAGGGTCAGTGGCGGTTTGTCCAACCTGTCCTTCTCCTTCAGAGGGATGGAGGCCATCAGAGAAGCCATGCATGGGGCGTTCCTCTATCATGCCATCAAGGTAATCGCTTACAGCATCAACGCCACCCACCTTTCTGTCTCCTCCAATCGGCCCGGTTCTCTCTTCAGCCCAGAGTGGTCAGATTATGCTGAGTTGGTGGATTTAGAAGCTTTATTCTGAACATGTCAAAGGTCAACATGCTGATTTGTGTGGCGCTGTGAAAGACGCCTCCATTTATCAGCCTGCAAATGTTTTACATTCTGATATAAACCAGCAGGAAATTAAAATATAAAAAAATTCAACTGCAGTATTTAAGATTAGCCACAGAAATTCAAATCTGGACTTTAACTAGGCCGCTCTGACACATCTTTACACGTTAATATAAATGTGTCTTAGACCTTTCTTTAGCCCCCCCACCCCCCACAATGTAGTTTCCTACTTCAGTAATTAAGTAAAGACATAAAATAAAGGCAGTACTTATTATTTGTGCCATTGTTATATTTTTCTTACCTTCTCTTTGTGTCTTTTCTAAATAATAAAAGCAATGAAGTGGGACATTTTATTTCATAACAATAAAGAACAAAATCAGAAACAAAATGTTGGTTTAAGCTGAGAAATTTAAATATTCATACATCTTTTTGTTTAGGAGTGATTTACTCAGACTATATATTGTTATGAATATTAATGTTTGAATAATTGGCTGTTAGGGCTGCTCCAGAATCAACTTTTCATTCAGTTCAGTTCATTTATTCACTTTATTTTTATAGTGCCAGTTCACATCATGTCATCTCAAGGCACTTTACAGTTCACCAGATAGAAATAGAAGCATAGATACAAAAGGCAGATGTGAACCAACTCCACAGGCGGCCCCAGAGAGCAGAACGTTAGAGATTGAACTAACAGATTCTGCAGAGTGGGAGAATACATTCATTTGTTTTTTAAACTGAAGAATAAAAAAAAATGAAGCAACAGTTATTTATTTCAAAACATAATATAGAGCGCCTGCCTCGGTGCTGTGGGGCAGGCGCCTCAGAGCAAACAACTACAGGTGTTTGGTTCCAGGTACTTAGAGATTCACTTCCATACAGTAAGCCCATATTCTGGTTTTCAGGTAACACAGAGTACATGTCAGATTAAATACTACTACTTATACTTCAGCAATAGTTTCAAGGTGTTACTTTATTGTATGTCTCGTACCATGTCTGTTGGTTGTGCTGTTCTTTATACTCTTTGCAGGTGATGAAGCAGACTGAAAATGTTTTATAATTATCACCCTTTTATCTCCTCTTTCTTTCATCTTTTCTCCTTTTTTCAGTTTTTCCTTTCCTGTTCTTCTTACATTGCAGTGTCCATATAGTCTGTAAAACATTATGCATAATTATAATAAAGCTATTTATATGCATAAATCAAGCAGAACACTATGGCTATAGCCGTACTGCTCCACTTGTAAAAGTAAAATCTGTTGGGCTCTTTTTGGCATCAAGACAATTATTCTTATTCCCACATCACCAGAAAAGATGATATAGAAAAATAAAGAAAAAAAAAACATTTTTTTTTTTTTTTGCCGATGTGACTGATCCATCAGCCCCATAAAGCTGCATGATGTCCTCTTCAATCCCAAATACTTCTAAATGAAAACAGCATCAAATCAGTTCATTAATGCTCATAAATAAATTGATTGGACCAGACGGAACATCTTATCCCTGATTCTGAAATCCATCAGTCTTCTCTTTGCAGGGCAGCGCCGCCCTGAACCTGTGGAGCCTCCTAAGTCTTACATTTCAGTGTTTCAAATGATTCTCAGAGGGAAAAGATTAATACATGAATAATGCTCACATTATTCCTCACATTTATAAACAGTTTAAGATGGTCTTTACATTAGGCTCCTTATTAACTATCAGTCTGTAACTAGGGTTTCTTTAGATATAATTTAAGTCTGGAATTCTTTCTGAGCATCATTGAATGTTCATTAAACTATCGTTACCTCAAAGCTCAACGAAGGTGAATTTATAGATCAAAGTAAAGGCTCTCTATTTTTTGATGTTTGGTGGAACTAATGTTGAACAAAGGAGGAGTAGATTCTTGTATTTTCATCGTTGGTGTCATTTAAAATTGAGTAATTCTGATGGTTTCTGTTTCCTGGAGGTCTTCGCTTCCTTCTTTAGGTTAAATTTCTGGAATGTTTGGGGAGCCGATGAATCCTGGAATTGTTTTGATAAAAGCGAGATCTAATTTCCTGCGTTTCCTGGCAGGATGGGATGGATATGGGCATCGTGAACGCTGGAAACCTTCCTGTTTATGACGACATCGATAAGGAGCTGCTGACGATGTGTGAGAACCTCATCTGGAACAAAGAAGCCGACGCTACAGACAGACTCCTGGCCTATGCTCAGGTATCCCATCCCGACCGGACCTCAGAGCTCCGAGTCTTGCTTGGACCGACAGAACTCTGCCTCTATTTAACAGAACATAGTGAAAGGAGGGAAGAAGGTGGTCCAGACGGACGAATGGAGAAACGCATGCGTAGAAGAGCGGTTGGAATACGCTCTCATCAAGGTAACGACCTTCATCTGCTGGAGCAGAAACAGGGAGAAGTCCTACAGAATGTTGAGGAAAACTTTTTTTTTTTCCTTTCCCTCATTATGATTGAAATTCTGACTCCAGGTGCTTCCCAGTCCGTACTGCCAGATCTGGATGTTGCTCAGCTATGGAGTGAAATCTGTTCCATTAATGTTTTAAGCAGAAAACACTTTGAAAACATAAAATTCCCAAACAAAACTTTGAAAAACTTTTTTATCAACAATTTTCTTGAGAGCAGAGTTGCCGTTTTTAGATTTTTTTTCCTTCAAAATGTTTTACAGATTTTAAATATTTGACATTGATTTTATTTTTTCGTGAAATTTCTCTTTTTCAGGTTCAGTTTTAAAAATTGTTTTCTTTTCCTTTTCACGTCTGGAGGCAGGCTTAGGAGTAAAACTAAATCTGAAAAAGGGAGCGATGAAGAGCAAATGTAAAATATGTAACAAAAGTTTTAAAAAATATATCATATTGATCTAATATGTTTACATACATTAAAAAAATAAAACGTCACAAAACACAATCAGAGGAAATGGCAAAGAGACTTTTTTCTTCCTTATCAAAGATAATGGAACAGAATTCACTCCATAGATTTGACAGGAGCTTTTCCATCTTTAAATCCCACAAAAGTTAAAGTTCAGGATTTTCAGATTCTATGCTGCTGTTTAGTTTTAGTGTCTCTGCAGCGTTCCTATAGTTAGCTGTGGCTGGTTCAGCTCCACGGACCGCCGTACACTGCAAAACGCTGAGGAGCTCTGCTGTGTTCCTGACAGGGAATAGACAAACATGTGGTGGATGACGTTGAGGAATGCCGGGCACAGGTGGATCGCTACAAGCGGCCCCTTCACATCATCGAGGGTCCCCTGATGAACGGCATGAAAGTGGTGGGGGATTTGTTTGGAGCTGGGAAGATGTTCCTGCCACAGGTGACCCCATTTATTCCCTGCTATTCCCCGTTATTCCCTGTGATTCCTTAGTATTTCCCGTTATTCCCCGTGATTCCGTTATTCCCTGTTATTCCTTGTTATTCCCCGTTATACCCTGCGATTCCTCATTATTCCCCGTTATACCCTGCGATTCCTCGTTATTCCTTGTTAATACTGGTTATTCCCCTTGATTCCCTGTTATTCCCCTTGATTTTCATGTTATTTTTCGTGATTCCCTGTTATTCCCCGTGATTCCCTGTTATTCCCCGTGATTCCCTGTATTAACCCTTGATTTCCTGTTTTTCCACGTTATTCCCCATTGTTTCCCGTGATTCCCTGTTATTCCCCGTGATTCAATGTGTTCCCCGTTATTCCCTGTTATTTCCCGTGATTCCCTGTTATTCCCTGTTATTCCGTTATTCCCAGTGATTCCCTGTTATTCCCCCTTATTCCTTTTTATTACCCGTTATACCCTGCGATGCCTCGTTATTCCCCATGATTCCCTGTTATTCCCCCTTATCCTTGTTATTCCCTGTTATTCCTTGTTATTCCTGATTATTCCCCTTGATTCCCTGTCATTTCCCTTGATTCCCTGTTATTTCTCGTGAAATCCTTTTATTCCCCTTGATTCCCTATTATTCCCTATTATTCCCAGTGATTCCCTGTTATTCCCTATGATTCCCTGTTATTCCCCTTATTCCCCATGATTCCCTGTTATTCCCTGTGATTCCCTATTATTCCCTGTGATTCCCTATTCCCATGATTCCCTGTGATTCCCCGTCATTCCCTGTGATTCCCCATGATTCCCTGTGATTCCCCGTGATTCCCTATTATTCCCCGTCATTCCCTGTGATTCCGGTCATTCCTCATGATTCCCCGTGATTCCCCGTTATTCCCTGTGGTTCCCTGTTATTCCGCGTGGTTTCCTGTTATTCCCTGTGATTCCCCGTCATTCCCCGTGATTCACTTATTCCTTGTTATTCCCTGTTATTCCCCGTGGTTCCCTGTTATTCCCCTTGATTCCCTGTTATTCCCCGTGGTTCCCTGTTATTCCCCCTTATTCCTTGTTATTCCCCCTTATACCCTGCGATTCCCTGTGATTCCCTATTATTCCCAGTGATTCCCTGTTATCACCCATGATTCCCTGTTATTCCTCTTATTACCCGTGATTTCCTGTTATTCCCCTTATTCCCTGTGATTCCCTGTGAATCCCCGTAATTCCCTGTGAATCCCCGTCATTCCCTGTCATTCCCCTTGATTCCTTGTTATTCCCTGTGGTTCCCTGTTATTCCCGGTGGTTCCCTGTTATTCCCCGTGATTCCCTGTTTTTCCCTGCGATTCCTCTTTATTCCCCGCGATTCCCTGTTATTCCCCACGATTCCCTGTTATTCCCCGTGATTCCCTGTTATTCCCCATCATTCCCTGTGAATCCCCGTCATTCCCTGTTATTCCCTGTGGTTCCCTGTTATTCCCCTTGATTCCCTGTTATTCCCCTTGGTTCCCTGTTATTCCCCATCATTCCCTGTTATTCCCCGTCATTCCCTGTGAATCCCCGTCATTCCCTGTTATTCCCCGTGGTTCTCTGTGAATCCCCGTCATTCCCTGTGATTCCATATTATTCCCCGTCATTCCCTGTTATTCCCCGTGATTCCCTGTTATTCCCCGTGATTCCCTGTTATTCCCCGTGGTTCCCTGTGAATCCCCGTCATTCCCTGTGATTCCCTGTTATTCCCCGTGGTTCCCTGTTATTCCCCGTCATTCCCTGTGAATCCCTGTCATTCCCTGTGATTCCCTGTTATTCCTTGTTATTCCCTGTTATTCCCTGTGGTTCCCTGTTATTCCCCGTGGTTCCCTGTTATTCCCCTTGATTCCCTGTTGTTCCCTGTCATTCCCTATTATTCCCCGTGGTTCCCGTGATTCCCCGTGATTCCCTGTTATTCCCCGTGGTTCCCCGTTATTCCCCTTGATTCCACGTTATTCCCTGTTATTCCGTGTGGTTCCCTGTCATTCCCCGTGATTCCATTATTCCCTGTTATTCCCCGTGGTTCCCTGTTATTTCCCATCATTCCCCGTGATTCCGTTATTCCTTGTTATTCTCTGTTATTCCCCGTGGTTCTCTGTTATTCCCCTTGATTACCTGTTATTCCCTGTGGTTCCCTGTTATTCCCCGTCATTCCCTGTGAATCCCCGTCGTTCCCTGTGAATCCCCGTCGTTCCCTGTTATTCCCCGTCATTCCCTGTGAATCCCCGTCATTCCCTGTGAATCCCCGTCATTCCCTGTTATTCCCCGTCATTCCCTGTTATTCCCCGTGATTCCCTGTTATTCCCCGTGGTTACCTGTGAATCACCGTCATTCCCCGTGATTCCCTGTTATTCCCCGTGGTTCCCTGTTATTCCCCGTCATTCCCTGTGAATTCCCTGTGATTCCCTGTTATTCCTTGTTATTCCCTGTTATTCCCTGTGGTTCCCTGTTATTCCCCGTGGTTCCCTGTTATTCCCCTTGATTCCCTGTTGTTCCCTGTCATTCCCTATTATTCCCCGTGGTTCCCGTGATTCCCCGTGATTCCCCGTTATTCCCCGTGGTTCCCCGTTATTCCCCTTGATTCCCCGTTATTCCCTGTTATTCCGTGTGGTTCCCTGTTGTTCCTCGTGATTCCCTGTCATTCCCTGTGATTCCATTATTACTTGTTATTCCCTGTTATTCCCCGTGGTTCCCTGTTATTTCCCATCATTCCCCGTGATTCCGTTATTCCTTGTTATTCTCTGTTATTCCCCGTGGTTCTCTGTTATTCCCCTTGATTACCTGTTATTCCCTGTGGTTCCCTGTTATTCCCCGTCATTCCCTGTGAATCCCCGTCGTTCCCTGTGAATCCCCGTCGTTCCCTGTTATTCCCCGTGGTTCCCTGTTATTCCCCGTCATTACCTGTGAATCCCCGTCATTCCCTGTGAATCCCCGTCATTCCCTGTGATTCCCCGTCATTCCCTGTGATTCCCCGTCATTCCCTGTTATTCCCCGTGATTCCCTGTTATTCCCCGTCATTCCCTGTGAATCCCCGTGATTTCCTGTTATTCCCCTTGATTCCCTGTTATTCCCCTTGATTCCCTGTTATTCCCCGTTATTCCCTGTTATTCCCCGTGATTCCCTGTTATTCCCCGTCATTCCCCATGAATCCCCGTTATTCCCTGTTATTCCCCGTGATTCCCTGTTATTCCCCGTCATTCCCCATGAATCCCCGTTATTCCCTGTTATTCCCCGTGATTCCCTGTTATTCCCCGTTATTCCCTGTTATTCCCCGTGATTCCGTTATTCCCCGTCATTCCCCATGAATCCCCGTTATTCCCTGTTATTCCCCGTGATTCCCTGTTATTCCCCGTCATTCCCCATGAATCCCCGTGATTCCCTGTTATTCCCTGTTATTCCCCGTGATTCCCTGTTATTCCCCGTGGTTCCCTGTTATTCCCCATGGTTCCCTGTTATTCCCCATGGTTCCCTGTTATTCCCTGTGGTTCCCTGTTATTCCCCTTATTCCCCGTGATTCCATATTATTCCCCGTCATTCCCTGTTATTCCTTGTTATTCCCTGTTATTCCCCTTGATTCCCTGTTATTCTCCCTTATTCCTTGTTATTCCCTGCGATTCCTCGTTATTCCCCGTGATTCCCTGTTATTCCCCGTCATTCCCTGTGAATCCCCGTCATTCCCTGTGAATCCCCGTCATTCCCTGTGAATCCCCTTGATTTCCTGTTATTCCCCTTGATTCCCTGTTATTCCCCTTGATTCCCTGTTATTCCCCTTGATTCCCTGTTATTCCCTGTTATTCCCCGTGATTCCCTGTTATTCCCCGTCATTCCCCATGAATCCCCGTTATTCCCTGTTATTCCCCGTGATTCCCTGTTATTCCCCGTCATTCCCCATGAATCCCCGTGATTCCCTGTTATTCCCCGTGATTCCCTGTTATTCCCCGTGGTTCCCTGTTATTCCCCATGGTTCCCTGTTATTCCCCATGGTTCCCTGTTATTCCCCATGGTTCCCTGTTATTCCCCTTGATTCCCTGTTATTCCCTGTGGTTCCCTGTTATTCCCCTTATTCCCCGTGATTCCATATTATTCCCCGTCATTCCCTGTTATTCCTTGTTATTCCCTGTTATTCCCCTTGATTCCCTGTTATTCTCCCTTATTCCTTGTTATTCCCTGCGATTCCTCGTTATTCCCCATGATTCCCTGTTATTCCTCATGATTCCCTGTTATGCCCCATGATTCCCTGTTATTCCCCATGATTGCCATAAAATGTTAAGTTGAATTTCTCCAGTCTGTTGGATAATCTCATTTTTTGGGCCAATGGCCTTGCCTGTTTTTCCAGGTTATCAAGTCGGCTCGTGTTATGAAGAAGGCCGTCGGTTACCTGATCCCCTTCATGGAGAAGGAGAGGGAGGAGATGATGGCAGCATCAGGATCAGCCGAGGAGACGGTCTGCAGCTTTTAAGCTTTTTGCATTGTATCAAAGTTAATCCATAGAAACTAAACATAATGTCAAGTTTTATTTCTTCCAAACATTTTGTTCAGTTTAATCCAGAACTTTGGTTCTCTCCATCAGCAAAGTGTTGCATCAAACTAATGTTTGGTTTAGTGTGGAGGTTCGTAGTTCCAGGGTCAGAGAGACGCCAAAGATAAAAGCAGGACTGCAAACGTTTCACCAAACCTGGGAGTGAGATTTTGTACTAGTGTGGAACGGCCACCCCTGTCAGGGTTAGTTTGAAACGCTTTCAGGTGCAGCTCTAGGTTGGAGGTTTTCAGAGGATTTCACTGAAACTAAGCAGCAAAATGGGGAATTTTTACAGCACAGTAAATGTTACTGAATGACAATAAGTGATCTGTAGTTATTTGGAACATTTTCACACAATATATATTATTTCTACATTCTGGTGATTTTCAGAGAATAGAAATAAAGAAGAACGTCTTCTACTAAAATACTTGCATCTTAAATATACTGTAAACTAAGAATTTCAGAACTTTAATTAATTATTATCTGCAGTTAAAGTAAATTAAACAATGGGGAGCTAATAAGTTATTACTGGATTACTGGCACTGATACAGGAACCAGTACAATGGAAACCAGTGCAAACTACACTGTGTAGGAATATTTGCTAATAGGCTAAGGACTAAAAATCTTAACTCATTATTCTATTATCTTGTTAATTTTTTTCTTTAATTGACATAACAGCTAAACAATTCAGACCTTCTAGGAGGCTGTAGATTCTATAAAAAATCTCCATGACAGGAGACAGCATTTCTCTGGATGTTTGATTTTGGAAAAATTGATGGAAATTAAGTTTTTAAACATATTCAATGGACCAAAATAAGGATAAATGAATAAGATAATTAATAATAAACTGAGAACATCCCTGTGGTTCCTCTGAGTTGTTCTGCACATCCTCTCTGGATGTGGTTGGTCTTTTCTTGGGTGGCTGATCTTTTAAAAATAAAATGCATTGATTCTTTTCTTTATGGTCGACCTCCTGCGGCTTTGTGAGGCAAACCTGCAAGCTTTAAGAATTTAGAGATTTGTGTTGCTTTAATTAGTCCTATAATCCAATGTGGGATTATTTAACTAGACTGAGCAATAATTATTTAACTTGTGAGAAAAACATGGACTAAAACTGGGACTAAATCAGGAGGATAAATTAGAGCAAATAAGGATTAAATCTCACTAAAAAAGCACTAGATGTAGAGAAACCAAACCATTTGATGTCAGTTTGGTGTGATCCTGCACTCCGTTTGCACATGGATCATTTAAGCTAGCTGCTGTGTATTTTATTTATATTTACTCAAGTACTAGATTGCTTAAAGTCTTCATTAATTTACAAAGTGATTTATCTTAGTCCAGAGAAGATTAAAATCCAATGACATACCTTTTAACAACTGCTCAAAAATGCCAGTGTTTTTTCAATATCTGGCTCAGTGGATATGTGGGCTGGTGCTAAAATATGGACTGGAAGGAACCTGGCATGTCCCTGTATGTTAGCACTAAGGTTGTTTTGAAAATGCAGACTGGATTTTTATCAGCATGGTATTTTTATATATGAATAAGTGGAATGGAGCTGAGTTTTAATGTCCGTAATTTTTTTAACGTGAAAAATGAAATTGTGGATATAAGATGAGAGTGTGTGGAAACACTGAGAAGGGCGAGTGTCACGCCGAATGGGTGAAAGCCGACAGCCCTGCCTGAAAGATTCATGGTTGTACCAGAAGAGATTAGCATGAGAGAGATTGAGATGAAACCAACCTGCAGGCCTTACTGGTTCCATATCAAGACGAGACCGAACCAGCACCACACACACCCACACACACACATACACACATAACGATAAATCTGAAAGATCTGCTTTCCCATGAAAAACTACCATTCATCCCTCAGAGCAGAAATAAATCAAACTTTCTCTCTTTAGTTCTCATTACTGAACTTTTCTCCATCTTTCTTCTTTAGTCAAATATTTTACTACATCAGGCCTAAAAAGTACATTTTGCCTCCCCTGCTAAAGCGCATCATGAAAGTCAGCTGCAGATCATAAAACTTATCAGGATCACTGAATTTTATCTCAAGAAAAAAAGGATGCTTTTTTTGATCTCAATTACATTTTTTAATTCAGTTTCATTCATTCATTTCTATAGCTCCAATAGGGGGTTTTCAGTGACGTCACTGGCCAGCTTCCGGTCCGCCATCTTGGGTGGCATATTATCGTATATCATATATATCATGTCGCGAATGGATAATTACGGCAGCACGCTAGAGCCACCAGATCATGGAACATATCTGAGGAAATGTTCCGTGATCGACCATATGGACCCCTATGCCCTCCACAGTGCCTTGTTTAGCACTAATCCAGATGATTGGCCAAATGTAGAGCACGGTGACATAGTTCATTACCCGGTGTTCAGTGAAAACCCTCTGCACACTCTTGAGGAAATGAGAGCGTACAAGGGTCTAGAGGATCACAACCAGTTCACATCTGGTTGGGTACGAGATGTCGAAGTGATGTACATGAAGGAAATCGCCATCATACGTGGACGGGTGAGTTTTAATAAGATGGTAAAAATGTAAACAATCCGACGCAGGGCTCGCTATGCTAGGTGGCTAACGGCCGGCGGTGCGCGAACAGTTCCAAAGCTACAAGTCATTGGAGTCTCATGTGCAGTTTACGAATGGATGAGTTCAGGAGCTGCAGCTCATAAAGCCAGCAAACAGTGCTAACCGTTAGTGCTAACAACCACTCAGGCATGTAATGTACTTTTAACTAGCTGCTATGTGTTTCAAAGGTTTGGTTAGTAACGTTAACTGCCAAACCTCCCTAAACCCTCCGGGTTTCTCACATATTTGAGCCTTTTCCCGCTGGTTAAATCAAGTTAAGGTGAAATTAATCAAATTAAAACACGGCTGAGAGAGGGAGTCCAGTACGCGGTGGTCATAGGCAGTAGTCTGAGTAGCGGCGGCGGAGACGGTCAACATTGCGGCCACGGAAAGTAATACGTCATGACGCCCAAGCCCCATTATTAATATATTCTTACATGTTTTAAATGCTTGACAGTTAATTACCTGTGACAAAGTGAGCACTGCAGACTCTGGCGTATTCCAGCTTAACACCGTCCAAATCGGACCTGGATATCCGTGTCAGCCATAGGTGACGGCGTTGTTCAGATAGTTGTTTTGTTTTTTCACATTGATTCACGATTACGGCTGGTATGCGATAGAAAGAGCGTTGATCTCCACCTCCACGGGCCGTGCAACCAACAATTACACACGATTTCACCATTTTTCACTGTCAATACTGCCTAAGGCTGCCACCCAATATGGCGGACGCGCTGAGTAGTCACGTGAGCGTGACGTTATCTGAAAACCCCCTATTCACATCCTGTCATCTCAGGTCACTTTCCAGTTCACCAGATCATCCAGTCAGATTGATTCAAAGTTTCTATCTAAGGAAAACCAGCTGAATGCATCAAATCATTGACTCTTCAGCAATCCCTCACAATAAGCATACTTGTAGCGACAGTGGAGAGGAAAAACTCCCTTTTAACAGGAAGAAACCTCCAGCAGAACCAGGCTCAGTGTGAGCGGCCATCTGCTGAGGCCGACTGGGGTTCAAGGAGACAGAAGCAGACATAGAAAAAGAAGCAGACTGACTGGATCCACAGTCGTCTCATATTTCCAGCTTTTGGAAAGCTTCCCGCATATCAGACTCAGTTTTAACTATCAGCACGGAAAACAGCCAAATAGCATTCCTGAACACTTTCTCTCTGCCTACAGGATCCCTATCAGGGCACCATTGTTCTGGCTACAGTGAAAGGCGACGTCCACGACATCGGCAAGAACATTGTAGGAGTGGTGCTGGGCTGTAACAACTTCAGGTTAATACACTTTGATTTTTTACCATACAGGAAATTTTTTTCTGATCCACGCATAACCTTTGATATTTAATCTATTTTTCTCATCTCTGCTGAAAAGTATGGAACCTGTTTCTGAGACAGTCAGAATTATGAGATACAAAATCATAATAATGAGTTAGAAAGTCATAATTTCAATCTTTAAAGTACTAATTATGAGATAAACATTCATAATTACGAATTTCAAAGTCATGATTATGCGATACAAAGTCATAATTATGTGATAAAAAGTGATAATTTCGACTTTCAAAGTCATAATTATCAGATACAAACTCATACCTATGAGATATTTGACTTTTTATCTCATAATTCTGACTTTCTATTTGGCATTTTTTTATATTCATGTGGCAAAAACAGACTTCCATAGAAAAAGTGTCCATGTGTAGATGCAGTCAGATTTTCTCTCCATTTTGGGGGCGTCCTTCCTCTGGAGTTAGGAGCGATGATGCATTTCTATTGTGCATCTAAGAATATAAAACATGAGAAAAAAGTTTAAATCTGAGATAACTGCAGGGTTACTTTCAAAACTTGTTTTTTTTTTATTAAAAATTTTCTTTTTCAAAATTTTGCGTCTCGATTGAAATTTCTTTGAAATTTCCGTTTAGTAAACGTGTGAATTTTAGGTAACAATAATGGAGCAAAGTTCTCTCCATACTTCTGCGCTACAGAAGGAGAAGGAATTCCTTTTGGAAGGCTTAAAGTCCTAAAAACGCATCATTTTGATTAAAGTTTTATGAGATGAAGCATCACACAGCAGAGACATGGAGGATGTTCACATATTCTTTTTATTTTTCACTCCTTTGTATAAAATCAAATAAAAAAATGAGACGATATTACCTGAAGGCAGGATTTTGGGGGAATTAACGAGGTTTTCATGAAGCACCTGGGAGTCTTCCTGATGTCCTCCTGATAATGTTGAGTGATGTTTATAACATAGATGTTCAGCCACATTCAGAGAAGTTCACCAGCTTGTTCGGTCTGTTGCAGGGTGATCGACTTGGGTGTGATGGTTTCCTGTGATCGGATTCTCAGAGAGGCTGTCACTCAGAAAGCTGGTATGGAAAATAATCTGCCTCCCAATTATTATCAAAGTTGGTAGAAAAACATGTATCCAATAAATGTAAAGTTAGTTCCACTATAAGCTGTTAGGTTACAGCTGTTCCCACCACTGAATGGTGGCAGGAATAGGAACCATTTGGTTCCTATTCCTGCCACCATTTAGGATCCATGGAAAAACTGTACTTTATCTGTAGGTTGGTGATGGACTGTACACCTTTATAAACCACATTCCAGCCTCAGCGCTTAGAGGTTATTTGGGTTTTTAAAGGGTTTGTGTAAATAGTCTGATATAAAATTAATTACATTAAGTGGAGAGAAACTGGGAATGACTGTGCGTTCTGAGTATAAATAGTTTTAGTGTTCTGTGATTTTGCAGAACATCAAAACATCATTGTGATGTTAGGATTTAAGCCTAGAAAAAAAAACGATAGCATTTGTATTCAGAAATTTTGTCTACACTTACTGTGAGAACAGATGTAGATAGGGTTTAGAGTGGCTGGAACCCTGTTTGGAATCGTTGGAATGCTGTTTGGAGTAGCTGGAACCCTGTTTGGAGTAGCTGGAACCCTGTTTGGAGTAGCTGGAATGCTGTTTGGAGTAGCTGGAACCCTGTTTGGAGTAGCTGGAACCCTGTTTGGAGTAGCTGGAACCCTGTTTGGAGTAGCTGGAACGCTGTTTGGAGTAGCTGGAACGCTGTTTGGAGTAGCTGGAACCCTGTTTGGAGTAGCTGGAACGCTGTTTGGAGTAGCTGGAACGCTGTTTGGAGTAGCTGGAACGCTGTTTGGAGTAGCTGGAACGCTGTTTGGAGTAGCTGGAACCCTGTTTGGAGTAGCTGGAACCCTGTTTGGAGTAGCTGGAACCCTGTTTGGAGTAGCTGGAACCCTGTTTGGAGTAGCTGGAACGCTGTTTGGAGTAGCTGGAACCCTGTTTGGAGTAGCTGGAACGCTGTTTGGAGTAGCTGGAACGCTGTTTGGAGTAGCTGGAACGCTGTTTGGAGTAGCTGGAACCCTGTTTGGAGTAGCTGGAACGCTGTTTGGAGTAGCTGGAACGCTGTTTGGAGTAGCTGGAACGCTGTTTGGAGTAGCTGGAACGCTGTTTGGAGTAGCTGGAACCCTGTTTGGAGTAGCTGGAACGCTGTTTGGAGTAGCTGGAACGCTGTTTGGAGTAGCTGGAACGCTGTTTGGAGTAGCTGGAACCCTGTTTGGAGTAGCTGGAACGCTGTTTGGAGTAGCTGGAACCCTGTTTGGAGTAGCTGGAACCCTGTTTGGAGTAGCTGGAACGCTGTTTGGAGTAGCTGGAACGCTGTTTGGAGTAGCTGGAACGCTGTTTGGAGTAGCTGGAACGCTGTTTGGAGTAGCTGGAACGCTGTTTGGAGTAGCTGGAACGCTGTTTGGAGTAGCTGGAACGCTGTTTGGAGTAGCTGGAACGCTGTTTGGAGTAGCTGGAACGCTGTTTGGAGTAGCTGGAACCCTGTTTGGAGTAGCTGGAACGCTGTTTGGAGTAGCTGGAACCCCGTTTGGAATCGTTGGAATGCTGTTTGGAGTAGCTGGAATGCTATTTGGAGTAGCTAGAACGCTGTTTGGAGTAGCTGGAACCCCGTTTGGAATCGTTGGAAAGCTGTTTGGAGAAGCTGGAACCCCGTTTGGAATCGTTGGAATGCTATTTGGAGTAGCTAGAACGCTGTTTGGAGTAGCTGGAATGCCGTTTTAAGTAGTTGGAATGCTGTTTGGAGTAGCTGGAATGCCGTTTTAAGTAGCTGGAATGCCGTTTTAAGTAGCTGGAATGCCGTTTTAAGTAGTTGGAATGCTGTTTTAAGTAGTTGGAATGCCGTTTTAAGTAGTTGGAATGCTATTTGGAGTAGCTAGAACGCTGTTTGGAGTAGCTGGAATGCCGTTTTAAGTAGTTGGAATGCCGTTTGGAGTAGCTGGAATGCCGTTTTAAGTAGCTGGAATGCCGTTTTAAGTAGTTGGAATGCTGTTTTAAGTAGTTGGAATGCTATTTGGAGTAGCTAGAACGCTGTTTGGAGTAGCTGGAATGCCGTTTTAAGTAGTTGGAATGCCGTTTGGAGTAGCTGGAATGCCGTTTTAAGTAGTTGGAATGCTGTTTGGAGTAGCTGGAATGCCGTTTTAAGTAGCTGGAATGCCGTTTTAAGTAGTTGGAATGCTGTTTTAAGTAGTTGGAATGCTGTTTTAAGTAGTTGGAATGCTGTTTGGAATAGTTGGAACGCCGTTTGGAGTAGCTGGAACGCCGTTTGAAGTAGCTGGAATGCCGTTTGGAGTAGCTGGAATGCCATTTTAAGTAGTTGGAACGCTGTTTGGAGTAGTTGGAACGCTGTTTGGAGTAGCTGGAACGCTGTTTGGAGTAGTTGGAACGCTGTTTGGAGTAGCTGGAATGCCGTTTGGAGTAGCTGGAATGCCGTTTTAAGTAGTTGGAATGCTGTTTTAAGTAGTTGGAATGCTGTTTGGAGTAGTTGGAATGCCGTTAGAAGTAGTTGGAATGCTGTTTGAAGTTGTTGGAATGTTGTTTAGAGTAGTTGGAACGCTGTTTGGAGTAGTTGGAATGCTGTTTGGAGTAGTTGGAACGCTGTTTGGAGTAGCTGGAACGCCGTTTGAAGTAGTTGGAATGCTGTTTAGAGTAGTTGGAACACGGTCTGGAGTAGTTGGAATGCTGTTTGGAGTAGCTGGAACGCCGTTTGAAGTAGTTGGAATGCTGTTAAGAGTAGTTGGAACACGGTCTGGAGTAGTTGGAACGCTGTTTGGAGTAGCTGGAACGCCGTTTGAAGTAGTTGGAATGCTGTTAAGAGTAGTTGGAACACGGTCTGGAGTAGTTGGAACGCTGTTTGGAGTAGCTAGGAATGCCGTTTGAAGTAGTTGGAATACTTTTTAGAGTAGCTGGAACGCATTGGAGTAGTTTGAACGCTGTTTGGAGCTATTCCTGCCACCATTTAGGATCCATGGAAAAACTGTACTTTATCTGTAGGTTGGTGATGGACTGTACACCTTTATAAACCACATTCCAGCCTCAGCGCTTAGAGGTTATTTGGGTTTTTAAAGGGTTTGTGTAAATAGTCTGATATAAAATTAATTACATTAAGTGGAGAGAAACTGGGAATGACTGTGCGTTCTGAGTATAAATAGTTTTAGTGTTCTGTGATTTTGCAGAACATCAAAACATCATTGTGATGTTAGGATTTAAGCCTAGAAAAAAAAACGATAGCATTTTTATTCAGAAATTTTGTCTACACTTACTGTGAGAACAGATGTAGATAGGGTTTAGAGTGGCTGGAAGCCTGTTTGGAATCGTTGGAATGCTGTTTGGAGTAGCTGGAACCCTGTTTGGAGTAGCTGGAACCCTGTTTGGAGTAGCTGGAATGCTGTTTGGAGTAGCTGGAACCCTGTTTGGAGTAGCTGGAACCCTGTTTGGAGTAGCTGGAACCCTGTTTGGAGTAGCTGGAACGCTGTTTGGAGTAGCTGGAACGCTGTTTGGAGTAGCTGGAACCCTGTTTGGAGTAGCTGGAACGCTGTTTGGAGTAGCTGGAACGCTGTTTGGAGTAGCTGGAACGCTGTTTGGAGTAGCTGGAACGCTGTTTGGAGTAGCTGGAACCCTGTTTGGAGTAGCTGGAACCCTGTTTGGAGTAGCTGGAACCCTGTTTGGAGTAGCTGGAACCCTGTTTGGAGTAGCTGGAACCCTGTTTGGAGTAGCTGGAACGCTGTTTGGAGTAGCTGGAACCCTGTTTGGAGTAGCTGGAACGCTGTTTGGAGTAGCTGGAACGCTGTTTGGAGTAGCTGGAACCCTGTTTGGAGTAGCTGGAACGCTGTTTGGAGTAGCTGGAACGCTGTTTGGAGTAGCTGGAACGCTGTTTGGAGTAGCTGGAACCCTGTTTGGAGTAGCTGGAACGCTGTTTGGAGTAGCTGGAACGCTGTTTGGAGTAGCTGGAACCCTGTTTGGAGTAGCTGGAACGCTGTTTGGAGTAGCTGGAACCCTGTTTGGAGTAGCTGGAACGCTGTTTGGAGTAGCTGGAACGCTGTTTGGAGTAGCTGGAACGCTGTTTGGAGTAGCTGGAACGCTGTTTGGAGTAGCTGGAACGCTGTTTGGAGTAGCTGGAATGCTGTTTGGAGTAGCTGGAACCCTGTTTGGAGTAGCTGGAACGCTGTTTGGAGTAGCTGGAACGCTGTTTGGAGTAGCTGGAACGCTGTTTGGAGTAGCTGGAACGCTGTTTGGAGTAGCTGGAACCCTGTTTGGAGTAGCTGGAACGCTGTTTGGAGTAGCTGGAACCCCGTTTGGAATCGTTGGAATGCTGTTTGGAGTAGCTGGAACCCCGTTTGGAATCGTTGGAAAGCTGTTTGGAGAAGCTGGAACCCCGTTTGGAATCGTTGGAATGCTATTTGGAGTAGCTAGAACGCTGTTTGGAGTAGCTGGAATGCCGTTTGAAGTAGTTGGAATGCCGTTTTAAGTAGTTGGAATGCTGTTTGGAGTAGCTGGAATGCCGTTTTAAGTAGCTGGAATGCCGTTTTAAGTAGCTGGAATGCCGTTTTAAGTAGTTGGAATGCTGTTTTAAGTAGTTGGAATGCTATTTGGAGTAGCTAGAACGCTGTTTGGAGTAGCTGGAATGCCGTTTTAAGTAGTTGGAATGCCGTTTGGAGTAGCTGGAATGCCGTTTTAAGTAGCTGGAATGCCGTTTTAAGTAGTTGGAATGCTGTTTTAAGTAGTTGGAATGCTATTTGGAGTAGCTAGAACGCTGTTTGGAGTAGCTGGAATGCCGTTTTAAGTAGTTGGAATGCCGTTTGGAGTAGCTGGAATGCCGTTTTAAGTAGTTGGAATGCTGTTTGGAGTAGCTGGAATGCCGTTTTAAGTAGCTGGAACGCTGTTTGGAGTAGTTGGAATGCTGTTTGGAGTAGCTGGAACCCTGTTTGGAGTAGCTGGAACCCTGTTTGGAGTAGCTGGAACCCTGTTTGGAGTAGCTGGAACCCTGTTTGGAGTAGCTGGAACCCTGTTTGGAGTAGCTGGAACGCTGTTTGGAGTAGCTGGAACCCTGTTTGGAGTAGCTGGAACGCTGTTTGGAGTAGCTGGAACGCTGTTTGGAGTAGCTGGAACGCTGTTTGGAGTAGCTGGAACGCTGTTTGGAGTAGCTGGAACGCTGTTTGGAGTAGCTGGAACGCTGTTTGGAGTAGCTGGAACGCTGTTTGGAGTAGCTGGAACCCTGTTTGGAGTAGCTGGAACGCTGTTTGGAGTAGCTGGAACCCTGTTTGGAGTAGCTGGAACGCTGTTTGGAGTAGCTGGAACGCTGTTTGGAGTAGCTGGAACGCTGTTTGGAGTAGCTGGAACGCTGTTTGGAGTAGCTGGAACCCCGTTTGGAATCGTTGGAATGCTGTTTGGAGTAGCTGGAACCCCGTTTGGAATCGTTGGAAAGCTGTTTGGAGAAGCTGGAACCCCGTTTGGAATTGTTGGAATGCTATTTGGAGTAGCTAGAACGCTGTTTGGAGTAGCTGGAATGCCGTTTGAAGTAGTTGGAATGCCGTTTTAAGTAGTTGGAATGCTGTTTGGAGTAGCTGGAATGCCGTTTTAAGTAGCTGGAATGCCGTTTTAAGTAGCTGGAATGCCGTTTTAAGTAGTTGGAATGCTGTTTTAAGTAGTTGGAATGCTGTTTTAAGTAGTTGGAATGCTATTTGGAGTAGCTAGAACGCTGTTTGGAGTAGCTGGAATGCCGTTTTAAGTAGTTGGAATGCCGTTTGGAGTAGCTGGAATGCCGTTTTAAGTAGCTGGAATGCCGTTTTAAGTAGTTGGAATGCTGTTTTAAGTAGTTGGAATGCTATTTGGAGTAGCTAGAACGCTGTTTGGAGTAGCTGGAATGCCGTTTTAAGTAGTTGGAATGCCGTTTGGAGTAGCTGGAATGCCGTTTTAAGTAGTTGGAATGCTGTTTGGAGTAGCTGGAATGCCGTTTTAAGTAGCTGGAACGCTGTTTGGAGTAGTTGGAACGCTGTTTGGAGTAGCTGGAATGCCGTTTGGAGTAGCTGGAATGCCGTTTTAAGTAGTTGGAATGCTGTTTTAAGTAGTTGGAATGCTGTTTGGAATAGTTGGAACGCCGTTTGGAGTAGCTGGAACGCCGTTTGAAGTAGCTGGAATGCCGTTTGGAGTAGCTGGAATGCCGTTTTAAGTAGTTGGAATGCTGTTTTAAGTAGTTGGAATGCTGTTTGGAGTAGTTTGAATGCCGTTAGAAGTAGTTGGAATGCTGTTTGAAGTTGTTGGAATGTTGTTTAGAGTAGTTGGAACGCTGTTTGGAGTAGTTGGAATGCTGTTTGGAGTAGTTGGAATGCTGTTTGGAGTAGTTGGAACGCTGTTTGGAGTAGCTGGAACGCCGTTTGAAGTAGTTGGAATGCTGTTTAGAGTAGTTGGAACACGGTCTGGAGTAGTTGGAATGCTGTTTGGAGTAGCTGGAACGCCGTTTGAAGTAGTTGGAATGCTGTTAAGAGTAGTTGGAACACGGTCTGGAGTAGTTGGAACGCTGTTTGGAGTAGCTGGAACGCCGTTTGAAGTAGTTGGAATGCTGTTAAGAGTAGTTGGAACACGGTCTGGAGTAGCTGGAATGCCGTTTGGAGTAGCTGGAATGCCGTTTTAAGTAGTTGGAATGCTGTTTTAAGTAGTTGGAATGCTGTTTGGAATAGTTGGAACGCCGTTTGGAGTAGCTGGAACGCCGTTTGAAGTAGCTGGAATGCCGTTTGGAGTAGCTGGAATGCCGTTTTAAGTAGTTGGAATGCTGTTTTAAGTAGTTGGAATGCTGTTTGGAGTAGTTGGAATGCCGTTAGAAGTAGTTGGAATGCTGTTTGAAGTTGTTGGAATGTTGTTTAGAGTAGTTGGAACGCTGTTTGGAGTAGTTGGAATGCTGTTTGGAGTAGTTGGAACGCTGTTTGGAGTAGCTGGAACGCCGTTTGAAGTAGTTGGAATGCTGTTTAGAGTAGTTGGAACACGGTCTGGAGTAGTTGGAATGCTGTTTGGAGTAGCTGGAACGCCGTTTGAAGTAGTTGGAATGCTGTTAAGAGTAGTTGGAACACGGTCTGGAGTAGTTGGAACGCTGTTTGGAGTAGCTGGAACGCCGTTTGAAGTAGTTGGAATGCTGTTAAGAGTAGTTGGAACACGGTCTGGAGTAGTTGGAACGCTGTTTGGAGTAGCTAGGAATGCCGTTTGAAGTAGTTGGAATACTTTTTAGAGTAGCTGGAACGCATTGGAGTAGTTTGAACGCTGTTTGGAGCTATTCCTGCCACCATTTAGGATCCATGGAAAAACTGTACTTTATCTGTAGGTTGGTGATGGACTGTACACCTTTATAAACCACATTCCAGCCTCAGCGCTTAGAGGTTATTTGGGTTTTTAAAGGGTTTGTGTAAATAGTCTGATATAAAATTAATTACATTAAGTGGAGAGAAACTGGGAATGACTGTGCGTTCTGAGTATAAATAGTTTTAGTGTTCTGTGATTTTGCAGAACATCAAAACATCATTGTGATGTTAGGATTTAAGCCTAGAAAAAAAAACGATAGCATTTTTATTCAGAAATTTTGTCTACACTTACTGTGAGAACAGATGTAGATAGGGTTTAGAGTGGCTGGAACCCTGTTTGGAATCGTTGGAATGCTGTTTGGAGTAGC
Source organism: Cyprinodon tularosa (assembly GCF_016077235.1). NCBI lineage: Eukaryota > Metazoa > Chordata > Actinopteri > Cyprinodontiformes > Cyprinodontidae > Cyprinodon > Cyprinodon tularosa. The sequence goes on from NW_024039254.1 coordinate 155,162, forward strand.
TGGAACCCTGTTTGGAGTAGCTGGAACCCTGTTTGGAGTAGCTGGAATGCTGTTTGGAGTAGCTGGAACCCTGTTTGGAGTAGCTGGAACCCTGTTTGGAGTAGCTGGAACCCTGTTTGGAGTAGCTGGAACGCTGTTTGGAGTAGCTGGAACGCTGTTTGGAGTAGCTGGAACGCTGTTTGGAGTAGCTGGAACGCTGTTTGGAGTAGCTGGAACGCTGTTTGGAGTAGCTGGAACCCTGTTTGGAGTAGCTGGAACCCTGTTTGGAGTAGCTGGAACCCTGTTTGGAGTAGCTGGAACCCTGTTTGGAGTAGCTGGAACCCTGTTTGGAGTAGCTGGAACGCTGTTTGGAGTAGCTGGAACCCTGTTTCGAGTAGCTGGAACGCTGTTTGGAGTAGCTGGAACGCTGTTTGGAGTAGCTGGAACCCTGTTTGGAGTAGCTGGAACGCTGTTTGGAGTAGCTGGAACGCTGTTTGGAGTAGCTGGAACGCTGTTTGGAGTAGCTGGAACCCTGTTTGGAGTAGCTGGAACGCTGTTTGGAGTAGCTGGAACGCTGTTTGGAGTAGCTGGAACCCTGTTTGGAGTAGCTGGAACGCTGTTTGGAGTAGCTGGAACCCTGTTTGGAGTAGCTGGAACGCTGTTTGGAGTAGCTGGAACGCTGTTTGGAGTAGCTGGAACGCTGTTTGGAGTAGCTGGAACGCTGTTTGGAGTAGCTGGAACGCTGTTTGGAGTAGCTGGAACCCTGTTTGGAGTAGCTGGAACGCTGTTTGGAGTAGCTGGAACCCCGTTTGGAATCGTTGGAATGCTGTTTGGAGTAGCTGGAACCCCGTTTGGAATCGTTGGAAAGCTGTTTGGAGAAGCTGGAACCCCGTTTGGAATCGTTGGAATGCTATTTGGAGTAGCTAGAACGCTGTTTGGAGTAGCTGGAATGCCGTTTGAAGTAGTTGGAATGCCGTTTTAAGTAGTTGGAATGCTGTTTGGAGTAGCTGGAATGCCGTTTTAAGTAGCTGGAATGCCGTTTTAAGTAGCTGGAATGCCGTTTTAAGTAGTTGGAATGCTGTTTTAAGTAGTTGGAATGCTGTTTTAAGTAGTTGGAATGCTATTTGGAGTAGCTAGAACGCTGTTTGGAGTAGCTGGAATGCCGTTTTAAGTAGCTGGAATGCCGTTTTAAGTAGCTGGAATGCCGTTTTAAGTAGTTGGAATGCTGTTTTAAGTAGTTGGAATGCTGTTTTAAGTAGTTGGAATGCTGTTTGGAATAGTTGGAACGCCGTTTGGAGTAGCTGGAACGCCGTTTGAAGTAGCTGGAATGCCGTTTGGAGTAGCTGGAATGCCATTTTAAGTAGTTGGAACGCTGTTTGGAGTAGTTGGAACGCTGTTTGGAGTAGCTGGAACGCTGTTTGGAGTAGTTGGAACGCTGTTTGGAGTAGCTGGAATGCCGTTTGGAGTAGCTGGAATGCCGTTTTAAGTAGTTGGAATGCTGTTTTAAGTAGTTGGAATGCTGTTTGGAGTAGTTGGAATGCCGTTAGAAGTAGTTGGAATGCTGTTTGAAGTTGTTGGAATGTTGTTTAGAGTAGTTGGAACGCTGTTTGGAGTAGTTGGAATGCTGTTTGGAGTAGTTGGAACGCTGTTTGGAGTAGCTGGAACGCCGTTTGAAGTAGTTGGAATGCTGTTTAGAGTAGTTGGAACACGGTCTGGAGTAGTTGGAATGCTGTTTGGAGTAGCTGGAACGCCGTTTGAAGTAGTTGGAATGCTGTTAAGAGTAGTTGGAACACGGTCTGGAGTAGTTGGAACGCTGTTTGGAGTAGCTGGAACGCCGTTTGAAGTAGTTGGAATGCTGTTAAGAGTAGTTGGAACACGGTCTGGAGTAGTTGGAACGCTGTTTGGAGTAGCTAGGAATGCCGTTTGAAGTAGTTGGAATACTTTTTAGAGTAGCTGGAACGCATTGGAGTAGTTTGAACGCTGTTTGGAGCAGCTGGAACGCTGTTTGGAGCAGCTGGAACGCTGTTTGGAGTAGTTGGAACGCTGTTTGGAGTAGTTGGAATACTATTTGTAGTAGCTGGAATGCTGTTTACAGTAGGTGAAACAGTGGAGCTAATATTTTCAAAGGATGTTCATTTCCCAGTCAGTGAGACTTTTCCGAGTCTGTCCCGCTGAGGACTTGGATGTCGTCTGTGCTCATAGATCTCTCTTTGTCTGGAGCAGATATCATCGGCCTGTCGGGCCTCATCACTCCCTCTCTGGATGAAATGATTTATGTGGCCAAAGAAATGGAGCGACTTGGAATGACAACACCCCTGCTGATTGGAGGAGCCACCACATCAAAGTAAATCAGCCGTGTGCCTTTTTAGGAACCCTGCAGCCGATCAATGTGTCACTGTTTGGTTTTCCGGATTTAATGTCATGTTTTTTTGTGTAGGACACACACAGCAGTGAAGATTGCGCCGTGTTACAGCTGTCCTGTTGTCCATGTCCTCGATGCCTCCAGGAGTGTGGTTGTGGTAAGATTATTCATCAGTAAACATTTAAAATCAGTAAACATGCCATGAACAGAACAGCTGGCATTTGTTTGGAAAGTTGAGGTCTCTGCTGTAATTCCAACTTCCTGAAACATGTTTGACTCGGTGGGAACGTGTCATTTAGCTCGTTAAAGCACATCCTTCCATGTATGTTGGTGTATCTATAAGACTCGGTGCGGAGGAGCAGCGGCTCAGCGCCGAGGCCCTCTCTAACGGGGGTGTCCAGTCATCCTGCAGAGGAAGCTTGTTACATCGGCTTGTATCCAGGATCAGGCATGACATGGATTTCATGACCAGAGAAGAGACTGGGATTGTAGAGCGTCATGCTACCTGAGAGTTTCCTGAGAGTTTCCTCTTTCTGCTCAGCCTTCTCTTCACCACAACAGACCGGCTGCTGCACCAGTCAGTCCATCAGTCTCCTGCCTCGTTTTACCCACATTCATTAAACACGAACCAAAGAAAGCTGAACTCTTCCCCAGGCAAGAATTCCCTGGTGACTTTAGATGGCAGGTCGCTTTTCTAGGGAACTGTAACTGACTTGGAGGAGCAGCTTCCCACTCAGCTGTGAGCCGCTCCGGTGAACGCTGCAGGTCAGGACTAGAGAGTCAGCAGAAAGACTGTAACCATGAAATTTCATTTACTTTTAGTTCAGTTTACAAATATTTGGCCAATTCACAAAAAGGGTAATTTCAGGATAAAAAAAGAAAAGATTGGATGGAGTTAAAGACTCTCCTGGAGAGACGGCTGCTTGCAGACTGTGCAGCGATTCCTCATAACAGGTAGAACCAGAACCAGGGCCGATGTGAGCAGCCTGCTGCTGCGGCCGGCTGGGTTCTGAGCAGACGGATCTAAGACACAGAGGAACACGGGATGCTGACGACCCGCCGTCTGTCTTCTGACCTCATTCACTGTTTCCAGCAGCTTCCCAGGCTGCAGCAATTTCCTCATAACACCACTGATGTCGATGGGGATTATTTCCAGACCCACTGCTGAACTTTCCAGCTGTTCTGTTGTTGAACTAAAGGTTTAAGTCTGCTGGGATTCATCCCATTTTGTTTCTGTCCCAGTGCTCCCAGCTGCTGGAGGAGGGAGCCAGGGAGGAGTATTTTGAGGACGTGAAGGAGGAGTATGAGGACATCAGGCAGGAGCATTATGACTCCCTGAAGGTGAGAGCTGCAAAGTCTTCGGGTCCAGGAATCCTTTCCCACCAGCCGCCGGTTCTTGGATCATGAATTGGTGGAGCATAAAATAAAAGCAGTTTTTTTCTTCCCTGTAACGCCTCCAGGAGCGTCGCTACCTTTCTCTCGCTGAGGCCAGACAGAAGGCTTTACGTGCCGACTGGGCCGCTGCGCCCAGACCAGGTGAGTTGGAACAGATTGGAGGATTTTAAACCACTGGAATGTTTTACTAGGATTCTCCTTCCAGAACTTTGTCTTTGTGTCGCAGTGCGCCCTCAGTTCCTGGGCACTCGTGTGTTTGAGTGTTACGATCTGAACGGTCTGCTGGACTTCATCGACTGGAAGCCTTTCTTTGACGTGTGGCAGCTCAGAGGGAAATACCCCAATAGAGGATACCCCAAGATTTTCAACGACAAGACTGTTGGTATGGACCGCTTTTAACCTTTCAACCTGCCGGGGTTCTTCCACCCATTCATCCTGCCTCTTGAGGGCGGTTCAGCTCAGAAAGCGGTGCGGCGGTGCAGGAATACGCCACAAAACCAAAGTTAAACCGCAGTTAGATCGATGACCTCATCGCTGTTGATCTTTCACAGCCACTGGGAACAGAAATGTAGTTCAATCCACCTGCAGGCGACCGGAAGATCAGAATGTTTAACACACTATATATACCCTGGTTCTCCTGGGAAATGCAGTCTTCCTTCAGAGGAAACAATACCGCCTTTGTCCACTGGGGGGCCCCAAAATCAACCAAAACTGAAAATTCTTTAGAACTGTTTTGACTCGGTAATATTACTTATAAAAATGTATGACTTCATTGTGGGATGCTGACTTGAGTTTTAGTTCGGATCTGCTCAGTGCCAAAAACAAAAATATATATTTAACTGATGGTGGAAGTTTAACCCGCAGGAAAAAAAGCCGCCAACATGGCAGCCTGGAGCTCAGCCCCCCCCAGCAAGAACCAGGGGTACCAAGGTTCCCATTCATCCCTGATAAGTGTAATTTTTTATGCAGATTTTATCGGTTACTTTTTTTTTCCTTGGGATTTCTCATATTGCGTATTTTTCTAATTGCTTCTCAGAAAAAAGCATTTAAAACAAGAATGAAATTCGTAAAAAAAATCAATCAAAAAAAGAGAAATTGAAAAATAATTGTAAAAATAAAAAATTTGTAATAAAAGATAAAAACTGATAAGACGATTCGAAAAAATAAAAAGGTATGGAAAATTAATTTGAAAACAGCCGAAAGAAGAAAATTTGAGGAAAAAATTTTACGTTTTTTTCTAAAAATATTTTTTGGTTCAAACATCTTTAAGTTTTATTTGAAACAATAATGGAGCAACATTTACTCCATACACTCTTACTAACATGCTTAGTCCTGATGAATGAATTAATCGTTAATTTTTATTGTTTTTGTGGTATAAAAGTTGCCATTTTGGGTTATTGTCAAAGTTTTTTTTTTGCTCTGATCGTTAATATATCTAGTCTGGTTTTTATTTTACTGACTGAAACCTTGATTGAAGTTTTTTTTAAAGTCACTTTGAGTGTTGAAATTTTGTAATTTGTTGAATCTAAACAGTGATTGGATAATAGCTTTTACTTGGAATCGATTTTTACTCAAATCTTAATAATAAATCATTTAAAAGATGACTTCTGTTCCACCCAAAAGATGCTTTAAAAACAGAAATGTTATTTAAAAAAAGGCTGATTATTTGGATACTTACAGATTTTTTTTGAATATCATTAGGTTTATATCTGACCTGATGGATTTGAAAAAAGTATTTAAAGATAATTTATAACCTATTTTCCACATAATGTTTTAGTTCCAATCTTTCCAAACCTTCAGCCTTTCTACCAACTGTGCTTCTTTCTGGATTTTAAAAGAAGAAACTTTTAAGTGAAGAAGAGCCACTCGTCCACCATGATGGTTCTGCTTCTGTTAATCTGAGCAACAGATTATGATTTACTGGTGTTCTAGAATAATCCACATTCCCAGATACTTCATGTTTCCAGTTTTAAAAGGAATAGTTGGAAGGAGACGAACTTCAGGGAAGGCAGGAAGGACTTTATTAGTTTTCTGAAATGGGTTTATTCTTTCAGAAAGAGCTCCACATCGTCGGCGTAGAAACCAACCTATTTCTCTTTCCCAGATTATCTATGGATGAACGGATTTTTTAAAGCAAAGCAAAGTTTAATCTGTTGACGGCAGCTGATTTGAAGCTCTTTTCTTCAACATCATGTTTCCTTTCAGTGTGGCTCCATGTTCCGTGTTGTTAGTTTCTAAGGGGGAAGCAGAACATCCTACCTTAAATGTTTTTCCCATGATGCTGCCGTACGCCGTGACATAAGCATACGGCTTGTTTTCCCTAAACATCTCTGGTTTTCCTTGAAGGTGCTGAAGCTCGCAGAGTCTTTGATGACGCCCAGTCGTTGCTCCATCGCATGATCGACAGCCGCAGCCTGGAGGGGCGGGGCCTGGTGGGATTCTGGCGCGCACAGAGCGTCGGCGATGACATCAATGTGTACGAAGACGACGACGACGTGGTTCGGAGTGACGTAAAACCCATCGCCACTCTTCACGGCTTACGGCAGCAGGTGAGACTCGTGGTCTGTAGTTCAGCGCCGGCTTTACAACAAACATGGAAGTCGTTTATCGTTTGGTGTTTATTGGGCAGGCGGAGAAGGACGGCTCCAGATCAGAGCCCTTCCTGTGTGTTTCTGACTTCGTGGCGCCCGTGGAGAGCGGCGTGGCCGACTACATCGGGATGTTTGCTGTAGGCGTGTTTGGAGCCGAGGAGCTGAGTCAGCAGTTCCAGACCCAGGGAGACGATTACAGCAGCATCATGGTTAAAGCTCTGGCTGATCGATTAGCTGAGGTAAGGTCTGCAGGAGGAACGCGGAGTTCAGAGGTCACAGCCGAGGCAGGATGATGTAACCGCTGCCGCCGTGATCTCTGGTTCACAGATAGACGAGGCAGTAGGGCGGCAGCTAACGGTTATTTTGAAAATCTGTTATTTTTCCAATAAAGCAATAAATAAACGGATAGAAAAAGGTTCCTAAAGAAGATTTTTTATGAAATTAAAGCAGGTGAAACAAAAGCTTTTCCACCTCAGGTGTTCTGGATTATAGAGCATGTTTTCAAGAGAAAAACATTTTTTTATTATCAAAGTGTTTATTTTTTACAATCTTGATATAATTGCTGCTCTAAGAGGGTCGCTCTATCAGATAAAGGCTGGTTTTAGAGTCTCTGTACTCCAGTTAATGATTATTTCGATAATCAATTAATGACAAGTCATTGTTTCATCCCTATGAGGCAGCAGTCTCCATGGAGACCACGGCGCCGTTTAATCCCATCATCAACAAACTGATGTTTGGATTATTGTCGGGTTCTGCTTTCCTCTTTTTCATCAATTTAATCATTAGTTTTAAAGAAAAGTTCCGTCAGCAGGAATAATCAATGGATCATTATTTATACCTAAAACTAATACGTTCACGTTGACTTAATAAATTTAGCGTTAATCGGTAATAAAATTAAAATAATTTTCATCGCGATCGCTGAGTCTGGGAGCGGCCATTTTACCCAAATATTATAACCCCTCCCTCCTGCCATCTTCCAGCAGTGACGTCACGGTGCGGTAAGCCTAGCGCCATTCTCCCCCCTTTACAAGCAAAATCAATGGGAACTATTAGACACATCTGCAATCAACAACAATTATTGAAGATTTCCAGAGGACTTCACCATTGAAATTCACCAGAGCTATAGTGAAACTGACAATGCCCACGTGCATGGCAGCTGGATGTTGGAATACATCGGGTAAAAGTGAAAAAAAACAAACAGTTATTTCACCTTTCCGATTACTGATCCTCCACGGACGGGTTGGTCGTTGGATCGCCAACTTGAAGAGGGAGGATTTGCCATCGAACTTCTGGCCAGAGAAAAAACCCGTAATATGTAGCCAACATTTGGAAGAAGAATGTTTTCAAGATGACTTGGATAATAGCGCGTTGTTACAAACACCAGATACAGCACTGGGACTTGATCAACAGCCGATACCGCACCGTGACGTCACAAACCAGTAGGTGGCAGTAGTGTTCTTTGACAAACATGGATGCCTCCAGTAAAGCACATTCACATGAAAATTACTCTGAATTAAAAACACTGATCATTTATTGAACAGGATGGAATAATTTAATATTTAAAGGACTTTCAGAAGTTTGAATTCTGAATATGAGCGGACTTCTCCTTTAAGTCTAGAAGAATAAAAAAATGAATAGGATCAGGGAAAAATTGTTTCTTTTGGATCAAATCAGCTTAAATCAGAAGTAATGATGGTTTCATTTGGTAGATCTGAACTCGCTGATCCGACTCTAATTAAATCAAACCAGAAAGTATTCATGAAGGAAGCAGGAAGACGGGATGTGCTGCTAAATAGAGATGGATTCGCCTCCCTGATATAAATATGACTATGACTCTTCTGTGGATGAGCCATCTTCTATGGAGCCCTCTGTTGGAGCAGTGGCTCATCTGTAGCTGAGAGGAAGCGTCTGGATCAGCTGATCAGGAAGTGCCAGCTCTGTGATTGGATGTTCTTTGGACTCTGGAAACAGACGGATCCTAACTAAATGAACATCTCTGTTGGATAATGTCTCCCACCCCATGCATGAAGCTGGTGCTGAACTGGAGAGCTCCTTCAGTGACAGACTGCTGCCCCCTAAATGCACCTGAAGGTCATCCACCTGTGACTCTCGTTCCTCAAAGAAAAAACCCTCCCTTCCTCAAAGTCACATGATCGAATGATTTCAGATTCATTACGTCACATTAACAAAAAATGGAAAACATAAATAATTCCCCCAAAAAATGTAGAATGTTTTCTTATAATCAAACTTGAGTTTCCAGATAAAAATCACGTTTATCAATTATACAGAAATGTGTTAATAGATACATTAATAATAGATTTTGATTGAAGGATAGAGAGTTTTTACCTCAAAGATTTAATTTGAGACAAACATGGTGAGTGAGGAAGCTGGGAGCGCAGCGTTAGCATAGCTACGTGGATGGAGGTGGTCGTCATCTACGTAGCAACCAAACTGGATGCTAAACCTTCTGAAAATATACGGGAGGAGGATGAATGATGAAGAGCAGAGGTCTGAGGATAGAGTCCATCAGGGCGAAGGTGATCAGAGCTGGACAGCTTAGCATATTTAGACATTAAAAATAAATGGTTGGAGTCAAAGATCAAGACTGAGGATAAAGAAACGATGTGCATCAGTCGTCATATACGCCGCCGTCTGGTGGAGGTTTGACATTTGTGGCTAATCCAGCTGCAGTGAGATGATGAACAGCTGGGGATGGTTTCTGATTGCGATCTGATCGTAGATTTCTCTAACCAAGGAGTGTCTGACAGTGTCTGATCCTCCCATTTAAAGATCTCCTCTCCTGACTCTCCTCCAGGCCTTCGCTGAGGAGCTGCACGCTCGTGTGCGGAAGGAGCTGTGGGGCTACAGCTCCGACGAGGCCCTGCAGGCCTCAGACCTTCACAGAGTTCGCTACCAAGGCATCCGACCGGCAGCCGGCTACCCCAGCCAGCCGGACCACACCGAGAAGCTCGTAATGTGGAGCCTGGCCGGCGTCAAGGAGAAGACAGGTGAGAAACACTCATTCATTATTCATTCACTTCTACTTCTACAATCACAAGAACGTGAGTACGGACTTGTGTCCTCGCCAAGTGTGTTCTTTAGAAGAACCCAGGAAAGAACCCAGAAAACCAAAAAGCTAGACTAAGGTCTGCCACAGAGAGCGAGAGCATCAGGGAAGCATCCAGGTTATGTGCCGAAGCAGCTGACCTCCATGACTTCCTGCCAAAGGAGCAGATCTGGAGCCGTAAACATGGAAACGACTCCAAACATCCGGGTAAAAACATCCTGGAGCGAAAGAGGAAGAAGATCTGGGAATTCCTCGGTTGGATCCAGATCTACAGCCAACCTGAAACGAGCTGAACGTTCAGGGAGCCGCAGAAAAAACCTTCAGAGCTCCAGATGCTTCCAGAGGTTCCTTCACTGCTTGTTTTAGAAGCAAAATGTTTGATTTTCCGGTGTTTAAAGGCACCAAAGAAAAGATTTAAAAAGTTTCTGCTTTCCACAGATCAAACACGACCTCATTACTCAAAGGAAATTTAAGCTGGAAAACTTCTAGAATTTGAATGCATGCTGTGCTTCTTCTGGGATCTCAGCTGCAGACATGAAATGTGTAAAAATAAATCCTGTTCCACCGACTGATGCTCAGGGTTTCTGCAGCTGTTTGCTGCTAAATGTTAAAACTTCCAGCAGCCATTTTAATTATGAATCAAGTAAAAAAAGAAAAAGCTCTGATATGATGAGAGCCGAAGCTAGAAGCTTTGGAAGAGAACAAAAACCTGTAGTTACCACCAGGGGGAGCGCTAGTATTGTCACAGCTGCATTGATCCCAGAATAGAAGCCTGCTGGTATGGAGAGATATTTGTGCCATCGGTTTGAGCGCGCAGGAACCAATCCGAGCGCGCAGTGAGACAACACGCGCGCGCAAAACCGGTCTGGCGCGCGCTCAACTCTGAAAAACCCTCTCAACACACTGTTCTCGCGCTCAGTTTCATCTCTGCGCGTGCTCGAATCCGTCTCTGCTCGCGCTTGCTCTCCTGCTCTCTCTCCGCGCTCAACACCAGCTGTGCGCTCGGCTGTTTCTCCGCTCGCTCGACTCTCTGCGCTCGCAACTTCAGCAATGTATGTAAATGAACCATACCATCAGCCAATCACACCCAGCTTCTTTTCATCCAATGAAAGCATTCCTTCCTTCTTCTTCTTTTCTATCATGGCGGTTCGCAAGCAACTTCAAGGTGCATACCGCCACCTACTGTTCATGAGTGTGTAGCAACATTGTTTTACATCTATTAAATTCTATTTTTTAATTTTGCATTCTGAAGATAACTAAATAATGCTTTCCTTAATCTATAAACATCCTTTATATTTCCTTTATTTCCCAATAATCCTTTAAGACTCCATTCTTGGCCTGTCATTTCAACTACTCTTCTCAATTTTTCCCTTTCAGGTTCATATGTTTTACAGTTCATTAATATGTAAGCATTCGTTCCAAATACTACATCCGGTTAGATGAAAAAAAAATAAATAAATAAATAAAAACACAATCAGGAAAATCAAACAACTCTTACAGTTATTTTGTCAACATTCCTAAGATAGTACTATAAAATATCTTGAATTATCTCAAATAAACTTCAGTAAAACAGTTATTAGATCATTGCCTCATCCATCTCTTTTACCTGCTATTGACATGGATTTAAATTTGCTGTTTTAAAAGAAAAATAAGGAGGATATTTCAGGTTCAAGTATGGTTCAACAGTATATAGATAATGTTTTGGATCATATTGGCCTTACTCTTAGCTTTTGTGGCGGGTGTTTCTTCTTTTTGTTGTTTTTTATGGAGGTTGGCAAACAACAATTACCGCCACCAACTGAAAAATCCTGTTTATCAAATTATTCTTTTTAATATATATAATAAAGAATAACCCTCTTATTTAGAGTCCATCTGTAAAAGGTCTTCTAAATAATAATTGTTAAATTTCAGATCAGGTCTGCTGTCTGAATAATTGCGTTTAAATTAATATAACAGTCGCTGATCTAAAATCAGAGCAAACTAAACTTCTTAATGGAACGATTTCTTCAATCCATTGTAAGGCCAATATGATCCAAAACATTTCTCCTTTGTAGGCTGAATTCCATCACTGATTCTTTTACCCGATTTAAAAATAAATTATGAAACTAAAACAAAACACCATTCCTAATATTGGAATATTTTGAAGCATCCATAAAAAATTTAACATATCCATAATATTTTTTATCTATATATTGTTGAACCATACTGGAACCTGAAATATCCTCCTTATTTTTCTTTTAAAACATCAAATTTAAATCCATGTCAATAGCAGGTAAAAGAGATGGATGAGGCAATGATCTAATAACTGTTTTACTGAAGTTTATTTGAGATAATTCAAGATATTTTATAGTACTATCTTAGGAATGTTGACAAAATAACTGTAAGAGTTGTTTGATTTTCCTGATTGTGTTTTTATTTATTTATGTATTTTTTTTCATCTAACCGGATGTAGTATTTGGAACGAATGCTTACATATTAATGAACTGTAAAACATATGAACCTGAAAGGGAAAAATTGAGAAGAGTAGTTGAAATGACAGGCCAAGAATGGAGTCTTAAAGGATTATTGGGAAATAAAGGAAATATAAAGGATGTTTATAGATTAAGGAAAGCATTATTTAGTTATCTTCAGAATGCAAAATTAAAAAATAGAATTTAATAGCTGTAAAACAATGTTGCTACACACTCATGAACAGTAGGTGGCGGTATGCACCTTAAAGTTGCTTGCGATCCGCCATGATAGAAAAGAAGAAGAAGGAAGGAATGCTTTCATTGGATGAAAAGAAGCTGAGTGTGATTGGCTGATGGTATGGTTCATTTACATACATTGCTGAAGTTGCGAGCGCAGAGAGTCGAGCGAGCGGAGAAACAGCTGAGCGCACAGCTGGTGTTGAGCGCGGAGAGAGAGCAGGTCGAGCGAGCGCGAGCAGAGACGGATTCGAGCACGCACAGAGATGAAACTGAGCGCGAGAACAGTGTGTTGAGAGGGTTTTACAGAGTTGAGCGCGCGCCAGACCGGTTTTACGCGCGCGCGTGTTGTCTCACTGCGCGCTCGGATTGGTTCCTGCGCGCTCAAACCGATGGCACAAATATCTCTCCATATGCTGGGACCTGTTGATGAAAGTCTGTAACCCTGTCTGGTGTCTGTCTGTCTTCAGGAATCGGTCTGACCGAGTCGCTGGCCATGACTCCCGCTGCGTCCGTCTCCGGACTTTACTTCTCCCATCCTCAGGCTTCTTACTTTGCTGTGGGAAAAATCACCAAAGAGCAGGTTCACCTTTCATTTTATTTAGAAAATAATAATTCTGCTTTTTCTAAGTTGCTAACTGGTTAGCTAGATTCTTCCGACAAAACCGGCTACAACCAAACTTGCTTGAGAACCATCCTCCACAACAATCCCGCCCTCTTCATAATCGACCAATCACATTCACTTTATTCACTCCTGTAAAGTCAGGAACCACTCAGGAGAATTCAGAAATGCAACAGAACAGCTGCTTCCCTATGACTTAAAAAAAAAAAAAAAAAAAAAAAAGAGTCTTTAGTTTAACCTTTAAGCTGCATTAGTATCTATTTACTGTGGATCTTTGATGGTTCCACTGGTGCCAGAACGCAGCCGAAACAAAGTCAAACAAAGAGTTAATTTCCACTTTAATCCCGGTTCTAAAAACAATACAGCAAGCCGGGTTTGATTGGCCGATTGGACAAATGCCTTTTATGTAAAGATCACCTTAAAATAATTGCTGTTTAATATTAATATAATAAAATATAATATAAACAAGTTAAACTGAGCAGAACAATTATTTTCTGCAGGAGGTTTTAAGCTCGGCTAATTTTAGTAGATAAACCGGATTTTCTGGAGAGTTTAGACGCTAAACTGAAAGATGGTTGAAGCTTTAATAATTCCTGGTTTTCACTAATAGATGATTATGTTGCTGATTCTGGGACCTGCTGGTTTTTGAAGCATTCAGACCGATGATCTCCGCTGCTTCGCCTTTGGCAGCTGCTGATTCGGGTCCTAAGTCTGGATCGTCTCCTGACATCGGTCCAAAATGTTCTGATCCTCTGTGACTCTGTGCTGCCATTAGAACAGGAGCGTCCTAGAGACGGGTCCTTGATCCCGTTCTTCCATCACAGCGGTTTTCCTCCACTCATCTGGACCTCTGAGCAGATCACAGGAGCTTCCTGGATTCTCAGACACCCATAAGCGTTTTTGGTTTCAGCTCCTCGGAGATCTCGTCCAGCTGCTCTTTCAGCTGAAACGCTCTCCTCTTCCTGTGAGGCTGTGTATGTAAAGCATTCAGGGCTCCACCAGTAACTGTAAGCAGCGCTAAATGCTAATGGCAGCAGGTTAATCTACGGAGATCTGCAGGGTTTTTAGCTCCTCTGTGCTTCTGATCAGTCTGATGTCTTTATGGCAGAAAGGAATTATTAACAACGTTCCCTAAACTAATCTTTCTATCCCACGTTAGTGATGGTAGTGTAGTGGAAAAAAAGTATTCAACTAGTTACTCCAGTTAAACAAACGGAGATCTATGGATTTCACTCAGTCTGCACTTTATTTTATCTGAGCAGCGTTCGTTCCCCCTTACTTACGATAATGGAAAGTAGTTAGAGTCTAAACAAATTACAGACACTTTGATTAAACAGTAACATGTAATGAATAAACCTTGAGAAAGAATCTGGTTTGTTGTGGAAGAAGCTATGTCTGGTCTAAAACCATCCCTCACTCAGGGGAATTGTGTGGCCTTGCAGGTAAAACAGGCTAAGTGAAAACATTTATAGTGAGTAAATAGCATAATTTAATATATGAAATAAGAGAAACTAAAGTTTCCGACCACAGCAGTTAAGAGTAAAGCTGAAACCATGGATGTCCTTCTCTGCAGGTGGAGGACTACGCCAGCAGGAAGGAGATGAGCACGGAGGAGGTGGAGCGATGGTTGGCTCCCATCCTGGGCTACGAGCCGTAGCTCCTGGTGTCAGCAGCGCGCGGTCCTGGTCCGGCTTCAGGCCGTGCTGTTTGACTTTAAATGGGGACCATTCGGAGTGGATCCCGGATGGATCCGGCTCAGGAATCTTTCTCGGCTCACAGAGCTTCAGCGCTGGACAATCGTTTTAGGCTGGTCTACATCCACTTCCTTTTCTAATCTTTTATAATGAACTATTTCCTGTGGATAATCGGAGCAGTGGTCAGCGCCTGGAGTTCCTGGAACATCATGGAGGAGACTCGGGAACGTCGGTGCAGAATACGCCGCCTGGTGCTACGGGTGCTGCTTCAGCCTCTGGAGTATTTTATGATTTTATTTAACTGACGTGAAACGATTCCTCCCTCAGTGGCCTTTAGTCCGAATTAGAGTGAAACATTAATGAAGCCGTTTGTTTTTCATTTCTGATAGATGCTCAGTATTCTTCTGTTTCCTTTTTAATAATTAAATCTGTAGTTATTTCATATTTTATTGGATTAATATTTAATAGTAATTAAGCTTATTGAGGTAAATAAGGATAAGTTAAAGAATTGCTCTGGAAATGAGGATAAATGGTGCTAGATTAGGTTTTAAAATAACTGTTTGAGTCATTTGTTTTTAGAAATATTAACGCTTTTAAAGTCAGTTTAATAGCTGCTGCTCTTTTTCTCCTAAACATCTGGGAACATCTGGGAGTAATTCCTCATCCGACACTGTTGCTGCAGCAGTGTTAAACTTTGAGAGTTTTTCTAACAATATTTCTAACTGTTGATTAATGGTTTTTACTTGTTTTACTTTTTCATCTGACAATTAACAAGAATAAATATTTTCTAGATGATCAAATGTTTTGTTTACTGAAGTCTCTGCTAGGAGAGTAAATAATCATTAATTTATCGTCTTTCACTGGAATAAAAGGCTTCATAAAACAATCTAGATCTAAGAAAAATAAAGATAAAATAGCATAAATGCATCATGAAAAAATAAAACATGTTTCTGTCTGATCTGATTTTCCCTGCAGGAAATTTCAACACATTAACACAGTTTATAAAGGAGGACGATTTAAAACATCAATAGAGGAAAACATGAAGAAATGAAACATCTGGGAACTGATTATGCGGCCAAATTTATGAAAAATTATTTTATGTATTTGGAAAATGATTTTTTAAATAAGAATATCTGGATTTTCAATGTCCTGCATCAACTGGTCAGATTTAGTAGGAGAAACTAAGGAGGAATTTAGATTTAAAAGTTTAAAAAATGGTACAAAGGTAGAAAAATTAACCCAATATTTTAATTTTAATACGATTCTTGATCATGGATAAATCAATAAATTAGCCTCAGTTTAAATGAGTAGGATCAGCAGGTAGGATCAACCTGAACTTCAGAAACCTTTAGAAGCAGACAGACAGTAGTTTTGTTTCTTTGATCTGTTCTTCATAAATTTCATTTTTCCTGATCAGCTCTTTGTTTTTAATGTTTTCATGGATAACTTGGGAAGCTTTGGGCTTATTACACCTTATTAGATAAGTGAGTTAAATACTTCAATTCATCTAATTTAAATTTACTTAAACTAATGGTGATTAACTCTGAAATATTCAGAACCAACTACCAGTTTTAGTCCGTGAGGCAGACACCCTGTCTACTTTTAAGGCTAGGCTTAAAACTTTCCTTTTCGATAAAGCTTATAGTTAGAGTGGCTCAGGTTATCCTGAGCTATCTCTATAGTTATGCTGCTATAGGCTTAGACTGCTGGAGGACATAGGGACCCCTATTTCATCGTTCTGCTTCATTCTATCTCTATTCTCCCACTCTGCAGAATCTGTTAGTTCAATCTCTAACGTTCTGCTCTCTCTGCTTTTTCTCATAGTAGGTTCATCTGGTCTGTTCCTGTTTGGCTGTGACTCCATCCTGGAGAGAAATATCAGCTGTGCTGCTGCCATCAAGACCTTTGTTTCTAGATGTTGGAGCTTGGCCTGTTTTCCAGTGTAGTCCTGTTTCTCTGACTGTGACTAACTGGATGTGCTCTCTTCATCCTCTGACATGGGAGCTGGCTCGGAGCTTGTCTGCCTGGCTGTGTGTTTCCTAGATGGGGCCGCCCGTGGAGCTGGTTGACAGTTGCCTTTTGTATCTATGCTTCTTTTTCTATGCCTGCTTCTGTCTCCTTGAACCCCAGTCGGCCTCAGCAGATGGCCGCTCACACTGAGCCTGGTTCTGCTGGAGGTTTCTTCCTGTTAAAAGGGAGGTTTTCCTCTCCACTGTCGCTACAAGCATGCTTAGTGTGAGGGATTGCTGAAGAGTCAATGAGTCGATGCAATCAGCTGGTTTTCCTTAGATAAACACTTTGAATCAATCTGACTGGATGATCTGGTGAACTGGAAAGTGCCTTGAGATGATATGATGTGAATTGGTGCTATAGAAATAAACTGAATAGAAGTGAACTGCTGGGATTCAGTGTCGGTTTTTTCACAGTGAATCTTTCTGAACCAGAGAGGATGTTGATCTAATTTGTTAATTTCTGCCCTAAAGCAGCGGCTTATTTCTCTGCTCTCCCCGCGTCCACCAGCAGAGGGCGCACATGCTCACCTGAGCTGCTCCTCCGCCAGGCGCGCGCGCCGCCATCCAGTGAGCTCCTCCTCCCACCGCCTCAGCCGCAGCACCCCCCCCCACCCCCCCTCCAGGCTGGATCACTCTGCGGTGCGACGCGGGAGGCAGCTCCGCTCACCATGGCTGACCTGGCAGAGGGAGAGGATGAGATCCAGTTCCTGCGAACAGTAAGTCTCCTCCCGGTGCCTCTGCGGGCTCAATGCGTCTGTGAGCGATGCGGGATGGATGGCGGGGAGTTTACCGCATTGGGATGACAGCTCCGCTTCATCCGAGTCATTGGTCAGGGAGGATGGATGGAGGTGATGATGGAGGTGCGGCAGGCAGGAGTTTTCAGGAAGGTCCACTCTGCGTGGAGTCAGTGGTGCTGGGCGGGATGTTGCGGGGCGCAGTGCGGTGCAGCCTGCTGAGTTGGGCTCTTTTTCTGCAGTCAGGCTGAAGCAGCTGCGGGTCAGAAGCTGTTGCTTCATCACCTCCTGCTGGCCACGGCAGACACGCAGCATGTTCTCAGAGTTCTTATGTAAACCCGCAGGCAGGCTGGAGCCCCGCATCTTTTGCGTTTGTGTGCGGGATGGATGCGTGGCTCCTCTGAGGGACAGCAGCAGCATCCTGATGATGAAACACTGAGCTGACTGCAGAGGATGCTGGAAAATCCACACAACAAGATTACAGGATTTTTTTTCTTTTTGGGATTAATGCGTTTGTTGATTTTAAAGCTGCACCGCATTTCCGCTGAGCATTCATTCCCGGTGTGGGAAGAAAACCAGCAGAGCTGCAGGAGAAGCAGCTCCAGACAGTTTTCCTTCCTGCTGCTGGTCACCAAACATCATCAGAGCTTCAACTACAGGAAATCCAACTGATCTCAGAGTTACAGAGAATCTAAACCCTTATTCCTCCCAAACTCCCGCAGAGCCATCCAGGTGTTGCATAATCGCAGCTCTTTATGAAACACAGGATTTCTGCAGAAATCTGAGAAGGAATGGTTTCCAATCAGCAGAGGCGTAGACAGAACGTTTTCATAAGGGCATCCAGGCAAAAATAGGGGGGGCCGGATAGGCACCAGAACCTCCGGGTCAATTAACGAGCACAATATCCATATTTTCTAAATAAAGACCAACTATACTTTCCTACAGCCTTTGCTAACAAATAAGCGCATATATTTAAACATTCGTCTAGATAAAAGGTAAAGTGGATAAAATTCTTTCAGGTTTCAGTTCTGGGGCAAATATTTTTTCCATTGTCATTACTTACCTACTTTTATCATCAATCATTCTGCATAAATTGAAATTCACAAGTACTAACATCTATATAAATTGATTATTTAATAAGTTTTTATTCAAGTAGTTATTTATCTATGATTTCACTGAAGACTCCTAGATGACTTGATGAGAGACGTCATTCTCTCTTTACCGCATAAAACAAAACATCTAGTTCTGAAAAGAGCTTTACGTCTGTATTTATCAACTTTAATGTTTGTATATTGATGTGCGAAATTAACCACAGGGTTTTTGTTGTCAAGTAATAAAAAATGTGAAGTAAAAAAAAAGTTAATGTTTAAATATTCCACTTGAGAGTATCACTGCTGCCACCGTCTGCATTAGAAGGAAGAAAATGGTAGGAGTGGCCACAGCGGTGGCTAATGATTGGCCCCCCATCTAGCTCCGCCCCTGCCCATCAGGATCTGAGCTGGAAGTTACTGGGAACCACAGGATCCCAGAAATGAAGCGGTTGCCGTAGAAACACACAGATGCTGAAGAGGAGTTAATGGTGTTCCAGGTCCGGGTGCCTGGTCAGGTGTTCTGTCAGACTAGCAAACCCAGAGTCAATACCCGTTTATCCCTTTAATTTTGTATGGAAAAAAAGAAAAATATTTCTTTACGTTTTGGTGTTCTTAGTAACATATGGCAATCTGGCCTTAAACTGTTTGATTTTTTGTGCATGACTAAAGGGATAAACGCCCGTTGAGGTAGTTTAAAGTCTATTTTTAGTACAAAACTAAAGGGATAAACGCCCGTTGAGGTAGTTTAAAGTCTATTTTTAGTACAAAACTAAAGGGATAAACGCCCGTTGAGGTAGTTTAAAGTCTATTTTTAGTACAAAACTAAAGGGATAAACGCCGCCTGAATCAAGGGGCTTGGGGTCACGGGGCCCATGGCTGGTCCCAGCTCGGTGTGGCAGTGTAGCTCGTGGCAGAGGCCACAGGCTTGTCCTCCTGGGGGCTTTGGCGTTGTGGTGGCTGGGGGGGTCTCCTGGGTCCTCGGGAAGGGGGCACCTTCCCTCTTACCTCACTGTGTGTGTGTGTGGGGGGGGT
This sequence comes from Cyprinodon tularosa, assembly GCF_016077235.1. Taxonomy (NCBI): domain Eukaryota; kingdom Metazoa; phylum Chordata; class Actinopteri; order Cyprinodontiformes; family Cyprinodontidae; genus Cyprinodon; species Cyprinodon tularosa. Next base: position 174,428 of record NW_024039254.1, read on the forward strand.
ATTCTTGTTCTGGGGGTCCCTTAGGGCACCCGAGGCTTTGGGTCCCCCGGCACATGCCTCAGTGCTCCTGGGGGGGGCATTTTCTCCATGGAACAACCTGAGCGCACCAACAGGTGCTTGGATCCGGTTACTCACATACTCACCTTTATGCATTCCGTATTGATTAATTCTGTATGTTGCTGTATCTGTATTTCTATATCTGGCATCTGTTCTTTTTCGCATCTCTCTTTGCAGCTGATGAAGCAGACTGATGTTTATATCTCTCTCCTGTCTCCTCTTTCTTTCATAACATGAATTATTCGCTACAAAAATCATAATAAAACTACAGGTGCTGGTCATAAAATTAGAATATCATGAAAAAGTAGATTGATTTCAGTAATTCCATTTAAAAAGTGAAACTTGTATATTATATGCATACATTACATACAAACTCATATATTTCAGATGTTTATTTTGTTTAATTTTGATGATTACAAATGACAACAAATGAAAATCTCAAATTCATCATATCAGAAAATTAGAATATTACTGAAGACCAATAAAAACAAAGGATTTATAGAAATGTTGGCCAACTGAAAAGTATGAACATGAAAAGTATGAGCATGTACAGCACTCAGTATTTAGTTGGGCCTCCTTTGGCCTGTATTACTGCAGCAATGCGGCGTGGCATGGAGTCGATCAGTCTGTGGCACTGCTCAGGTGTTATGATAGCCCAGGTTGCTCTAATAGTGGCTTTTAGCTCTTCTGAATTGTTGGGTCTGGTGTATTGCATCTTCTTCTTCACAATACCCCATAGATTTTCTATGGGGTTAAGGTCAGGAGAGTTTGCTGGCCAATTAAGAACAGGGATACCATGGTCCTTCAACCAGGTACTGGTAGCTTTGGCACTGTGTGCAGGTGCCAAGTCCTGTTGGAAAATGAAATCTGCATCTCCAAAAAGTTGGTCAGCTGCAGGAAGCATGAAGTGCTCTAAAACTTCCTGGTATGTGGCTGCGTTGACCCTGGACCTCAGAAAACACAATGGACCAACACCAGCAGATGACATGGCACCCCAAACCATCACTGACTGTGGAAACTTTACACTGGACTTCAAGCAACGTGGATGAAGTGCCTCTCTTCTTTTCCTCCAGACTCTGGGACCTTGATTTCCAAAGGAAATGCAAAATTTACTTTCATCAGAGAACATGACTTTGGACCACTCACCAGCAGTCCAGTCCTGTTTCTCTTTAGCCCAGGCAAGACGCTTCTGACGCTGTCTGTGGTTCAAGAGTGGCTTGACACAAGGAATGCGACCGCAGAAACCCATGTCTTTCATACGTCTGTGTGTGGTGGTTCTTGAAGCACTCACTCCAGCTGCAGTCCACTCTTTGTGAATCTCCCCCACATTTTTGAAGGGGTTTTGTTTCACAATCCTCTCCAGGGTGCGGTTATCTCTCTTCCTTGTACACTTTTTTCGACCACATCTTTTCCTTCCCTTCGCCTCTCTATTAATGTGCTTGGACACTGAGCTCTGTGAACAGCCAGCCTCTTTAGCGATGGCCTTTTGTGTCTTGCCCTCCTTGTGCAAGGTGTCGATGGTCGTCTTTTGGACAACTGTCAAGTCAGCAGTCTTCCCCATGATTGTGTAGCCTATAGAACTAGACTGAAAGACCATTTAAAGGCTTTTGCAGGTGGTTTGAGTTAATTAGCTGATTAGAGTGTGGCACCAGGGGCCATCAATTTTGAACCTTTTCACAATATTCTAATTTTCTGATATGATGAATTTGAGATTTTCATTTGTTGTCATTTGTAATCATCAAAATTAAACAAAATAAACATCTGAAATATATGAGTTTGTATGTAATGTATGAATATAATATACAAGTTTCACTTTTTAAATGGAATTACTGAAATCAATCTACTTTTTCATGATATTCTAATTTTATGACCAGCACCTGTATTTCCATATAAAAAGCAAGCAGAGCACTATGGAGAAAGCGATAATGCTCTACTTGTTCTTTCTTTTTTTTCAGCGTTTTACTGTCATTCCACTTTTACACAACTACAGAGCAACAAAATGAACTCTGCATTTAACCCCCTTGGGGAGCAGTGGGCTGCTGTTGTGCGGCTCCCAGGGAGCAGTTTTTACTTGTGAGAGCAAAATCTTTTGGGAACTTTCTGGCATTAAGACAATAATTCTTATTGCCAGATAGGACACTATAAAAAAAAAAATGTGATCTGGAAAACTCTATTTAAAAATAGAATTATTCATTAAACTTAAACTGACGAAAACTGAAAATCGAGTAAATTTAAAAAACATGACAAAAATAAAGTGTGAAAAATGATAAACTGAGAATAAACTATGAAAAGAAAAATCTAAGATAACAGCAAAGATTTATTGAAAGCTTTTTTAATTAAAAAGGTTTTCTTCTGGAATGCTTTTTTCAAATTTCCATTTACAAAACATGTTTTTTTTTTTTTTTTTTTGATTGCAAAAATAATGGAACAAAGTTCACTCCACAGTTTTTAAGTGAATTAGTGGAGGGAGGATGTTGGTTTGGGCCCTTAGATCCTTTCCTCTATTATTTTAATCTAAATCATTAATAGATGTTTGGATGGCCTGCTGTCTGAGTGCTTCCAAACACAAACCTCCTTCCATCATTTCTCTATTTTTTATTACAGCAGAAACATATTTTCTCCTTTTAATACCGTTTTTTAGTGAGTTTGTTTTCATCCGTTAACTGCGGCTGCAGATCTTCAGAAGCAATCCCTGATTCAGGACATGAACTGATGACGGAGCTTCGGCGTTAAAGGTGGAAATTCTTGGTTACTATGCAGACTGGTTCTCAGCAGGCCATCAGTTGCCTCCTCAGCATGTGGTCGCCTCTGTGCCATGGATGCAGCGAGCGCAGACCTTCTGGCAGAGCCTGTTAGCTGATCTGATCACTGAGGATCCAGGAGGTGGTTGGAATATTTTACATCAGCAAACTTTACCTTTTCACTTTGGATTTTATGTAAGATGAAATAAGATGGAAGTTGAAGTGGCTGAGGTGAGGGAGTAAAGAGCCCTGGACAGATCTATGGAAATCCTGGAGGTGACAAAAAAAGAGAGAGTTCTTTATAAAATGAAACTGATGGTTTTCCAGCAGAGATCCTCCACAGGAAGCTGAGGAGACACCCTGGAAAGCAGCGCCGTGCTGCACAGACAGTCTGGGGGTGCTCAAGTAAAAATAAAACCACTGCTTGCTGTCCTGGCAGTATTTATTACAGTAAACATCATGCATGTAGCCTGTTTTAAATAAATAACCATAATCTGTCTGATAAATGTTTAATAATGCTGAACAATCTACAGGATATGATTGGCAACAGCAGATCACAGTATAATGAAACATCAGCTTCTATAAAATAATCAATCAAACCATTAAAGTTTGGCTGGGGGGGTATTGTCTTGAAAAAGTATAAAGGTTAGCGGTTTAGGTGAAAGTTTTTAAATCCATAAATGGGCAACACACTAAAGATATAGGGTTCTTTTAAAAGAAGGACAGGTGCTCTAGCGCCACCTGGTGTCAATCTGTGCTCATTCCAGACGGCGGTTTAAACTGAAATGGCCTCTCTGAACACCATAATCCTCAGCAATAAAACTCTGATGAACGTTTTTGGGACAGATACTTAGAGGCTGAGGCGCTCTAGGCCAGCAGAGCGACATTGTCCCTCCTTGGTGTCCTGGACGTCCCCTGGTCCTCCTCCTGGTGGGACGTCCCTGGAACCCCTCAGAGGGAGGCGTCTATCAGATAAAGATGTCTGATCCTCCTCAGCTGTGGAGGCGAAGCAGCTCTACTCTGAGCCTCTCCCTGATGACCCAGCTCCTCACCCTCTCTCTGAGGGAGAACCCAGCCTCCCTGCAGAGGAAGCTTGGATCCAGGATCTGGTTCTTTTGGTCCTGATCCAGATTTCATGACCACAGCTGACGGTTGGGAACGTAGACCGACTGGTAAATCAGAGCTTTGCCTTTTGACTAGTCCAACATCTGCATCATAGCAGCAGCAGCAGATACATTTACCTGTAACCGTATCCAGAGACAGACACATAGTTAAACAGTCTGCAAATAGGAAAAGGGGGTAACGATTTGTTTTCTCTATTCAATTGATTTAAATCAAGGCGTGTGAAATCAAGGCGTAGTGAGTATTTTTTCAGTTGTTGCATGCAGCTACTGCTCACACTGTACGTCTAAAAACCAGGTGGGACTCAGCTCCGCGGTGAGATGGCGCTGCTCTGACTCGTCTATCCAGAAGCCAAACCAGTAGAAGAGGAATCTGAAGCTCACTAGAGTGAAATGCGCTGCCTTGGAAATTTGTGCAAATTTGTGCTGAAAGCCCTAAAAAGAAAAGGAGATGAAGTATTTGGACAAAGACATGGCTGAGCAAAGGTGGCTACTACGGTCTGTCAGTTTTGTTGTGTGTAAATGGCACGCAAAACTGAACCATGCCAGACACAACCGAACCGTGCTAACATGGTACTAGTTCATCAGCAGGGCTCGGCACAGTTCAGTTCTGGCTCAATTCTCAAAGAGCACATGAGCAGACCGCGTCATCTCCTCACATTCAGCCTCCATAATCAGGAAATTGCACACATTCCTAAAGATCCTAGCTTCCCTACCGTGCCGCACCATTTCCAGTGATGATTCTGCTTAGCAGTGTGATGAACCTCAACGTCTGTCTGTTTTCTGCCTCTGGAAGCCTTCATTAGATTATCATTTGTCATATCCTCTTCTCAAAAGCCAACTCTGTCAAGTAAATTCACCAAAGGCTGCTTTCTCTCCGCAAACTTCCTGTTCCATGTTGGTTTGCTTATTCACATCTAGAGAGCAGTAGTACCGTAGTTCGCCACTAAGAGGCGAGGAACCATGCTAGCGTGGGGTGTAAACGATCGTAAGGAACCGAGTTTGGCACGGTTAACTGATCCAAGCTCGGTCTGAACGCAGCACGGATCAGTTCCAGAGGGGAGTTGAAATTGGGCCTGTTTTTTTTTTTTTTTTTAAGGAATTACTCGCCTCATGTGAGTCCAGTTAGTTTAAAGGCTGTGCGTCCCAAAGGTCGCGGGACTTTGTAAAATGTGTGTCTCAGTTAATGTAGTCATGCCCCCCCCCCTCTTTCCGCAGACACTTTGATGCACCTCTCCAAAATTGTAGGTGACAGCAGACAGTGCCGTAGACAGGAGGCCTCTGATTGGTCAGTTCTACCTCTGCTCTACACTGTGTATTTTCTGTTTTGTACTAGAGACTGACACGGGAGTGGATTTTCACTCCTGTCCCGTCCCACTCCCACAGAAAAAAATGGTGTCCCGTCCCGATCCCGGGCCAGAGTAGAAATCTAAATCCTGTCCCGTCCCACTCCTGGTGAAGTTACTCCCACTCCCATCCCGCTCCCATTCAGAATGACTCCCGCTCCTGCACCACTCCCATTCTTGTTTTTTTTTTTTTTGAGCGCGGGTGAAAAACTCAGAGCAGAAGCACTGTTGGTTTTTGGGTCGTGTAGTTTTTTTGATTTGCATTATAGTGTAGGCTTAAAGGAAAAAAACTACAAAATGGCGGCGCCGCACCAGTACTGGATTTTTTTTCTTTCTATTTTATTTTATTTTTTGGCATCAATCCTAGTTTTTTTTTAGTTATTATTGGTTTGCTCCTGCTCCTGTCCGCTCCCGTTAATGTTTAATCCTGTACCGTCCCAATCACGTGATCGTTACTAATACTGACTCCCATCCCACGGGAATTTTTTGATTTATGCTCAATATTGAAGCGTGGTCATTTTTTCTGGAAAAAATGTCACTCTCTATTTTGTACCTGATAGCAAAAACTCTGGCTGTAGTGCCGTCCTACACCTTGCATACCTCAGACACTATCCCAGGGATAACATAGCGCAGACCACGCTTCAATATTGAGCATAAATCAAAAAATATCTGCGACACACTGCTGCGGGAGATAACCAGGCCTTTAGAGCCTCAGTGTTGGTTCTGTGCTTTTTTAACTTAAAGGAGCAAAACAAAATTATTGGACAAATGAAGAGGGTGGTGAATGAAACTACACACTTTAACACCTTGGGGAAATCCAGAGTCTAAAGAATATCAAAAACTAGGGGACAGCTGGTTAGATTTAATGGTGGAATTGTAAAAATGTCAGACAGGAATGTTTTTGGTTTTGGGGGATAAGTGACAGAAAAGCAAAAGGCCTCCATAGGATGCATCTTTGCTAGTGTAGCATTTGCGTAATAAAACCTGCACAGGATTAGCCTGTGATGCACGAGGATGGAGGATAAAAGCTGTAGTGATGGTGAGGAATCCCTGTTCAGTCAGCTGATATCCAGGTTGTTCTCCAAAGCAGTTTGTGGTAATAAAGCAGATGATTTTTCCCATATAGCCACTTAGACGGCCACTAAAGGTTTCTGTTAAATATTTACACTTCTGGGTCTTTTTATTTTGAAACCAATGAGCATTTCATGGGTTTTGTGGCTGCTCAACTTTATGACCATCAATATTTCTCATTCAGACCGGTCGTGTTGTGGCTGTTCCCATTTGGTCACTGAGTGCTAATGAACTGGGAAATTAATTACATCTAAGAGCTTCTAAAATCATCGATTGTATTGGGATACAGAGGTTTGCAGAAGTATTGATACCAATGATCTTTTTCACATTTTGTCACAATAAAACCACAAACATGGAAATATTTATGAGAATCTTATGTAAAAGAAAAACAGAGTTATTTACGGTTATGAAGTGGAAAGAAAATTAAACATATTTTAAAGCATTTCTTACAAAAAACAAGTGCAAAGTGCATTGTGCAAAAGTATTCAGCCCCTTTTCGCTGAGCGTACCTAATTGTCTTTAGAAGCTTCCTAATGATGCTAATAGCTACAACAAACATGTGGAAGAAGGTTCTTTGTTCAGAGTGGCAGACAACCAACACTGCATCATTCAGAGCATACTGTCTCCACTGTCAAACATGGTGGTGGCAGCATCATGCTCTGGGAGTGCTTCTCTTCAGCATGGTTAGAGAAGATGGTCAGGAAAAAAAAAACAGTTGTAGTCTGCAGAAGAGCTTCCAGCTGAAGGTAAAGTCAGGGCTACTATAGACTGGTTTCCAATATGTTTATGTTAGAATGGCCTAGTCAAAGTTCAGACCTGTGGCAGGATCTGCAAACTGCTTCTTATGAGCGCTCTTTGTCTAAAAGACCTGCTGGTTGCACACAGTATTTGCTCAGGGGGTTGTATACTTACTATGAACTCATCAGTTTTTAGTTTTTGTTGAAAAAAAAGTAAAATTTTTGGGGGAAAAAAGTATAATATTTTTTCTAATTCACACTTATCTAATTCACAAATCCCACTCTGGGTTCCTACTTCTCATTAAATAGATTAAGTTATATCGGTTATAATGTGACTAAATGAGGAAAACCTCAAGGGGTGTGAATACTTTAGAAAGCCACCGTATCTCCCAATGCAGGTAAGTTAGATTTTAGAACTAAAAAGCTGTTTTGCAGCCCCAACATTAAGATATTTTAATGAACAAACTCACTAACTGTCTCAGTATCAGAACTTTAAATATTTCCGTTTTTTTCTCAGTGAAAATGTTTAAACTTTCCTCCTGTGTTTTTGTTTTTTTTACTTGGAGCCAGAAATAGTGCCCTGATGATTTACACATTTATAATTTTCATTCAATAAATCTAGTTTTTGACAGCAACTGTTAAGCTCAATCCATCCTTTCATCTTCCTCTGCTCCTCCACTCCCTCTGATTCTCCAGCACTCCCGCTAAGTGCACTTTGAATGGAGATCAATACGTGGCTGCTGGTGGCTGCTGATGGCTCAGCACAAAGCAAACAGCATGGCCACAGCAGAGTGTTTGTCTTTATTTATTTATCTGCGTTGCAGTGAAATGTCTGTGTTGGCAGACAGCTCAAAGAATTCCAATGGAGAGCCGCCTCAGGTCCCATAAAAGGACACAGGCTATAATCCTTTAGTTCGCTCCACTCTGTCCACATAGAAATGCTGCTGGACTTCAAAGACAGAGTGAACTAAACACGAGGCGTTCAGGTAACCTCAAAGATTTGGCCATTTTATTTCTAGTCTCTGGCATAATTAAATTCTTTTAATGATAGAAATTATAATAAGTCATTATAACATCTTTTTGTGAATGAAACTGAAAAAAATGCAATCCAATAATAAAACTTCTTGATTATAAAAACAAACGGTTTGATTGTAACTTTTATTTTTTTTCCAAATTAGTTTTTTATTTTCAAGAAATTTATTTTATTTTTTTCCAGTTTCACTTTTTAAATATTTCTTTAAGGTTGAGTTTTACGAATTTCATTTTTAACAAATTTTTGTTTTCCAGACCACATCATCTCCACTTCTTTCCTCTATAGTGAGGAATAAAACATATTTCTATTGGTCCGCTGTTAGACGTTAGAAATGTTTTTATTGGTCAAGAGCGAGCGTCTGGATTAGACTGGAAGAGAAACTGATCTGAGAAAAACAATTTAAAAATAATTCAATCTGTAAACCTTATCTGAAAAGGAGAAAATAAAAAAAAACAATAAAATCTGTAAAAGAAAGAGTATGGAGAAAAAAAAGAGATATTTGAAAAAACTAAATCCAAGAAAACAGCAAAGTTATTCTTAAAATGTTTTTGTTTGATTAAGAAGTTTTTCAAAGTTTAAGCTTTGTTTTTTCAAATTTTAATTTTCAAATTAATTTCTTTGCAGGCAACAATAATGGAACAAAAGTCACTCCATAATAACAGATAATTTCTTCTCTATATTTATGGATCCCTGAATGGTTAAGATGACCTTTTATTTGCATCTATGTAGTCGGATGATTAATCATTGAGTCGATGTACGGATGTAGATCAACGTATCTTAAAAGCTCTGTTACATTCCTCTGCATTTATTATTTATAAATCTATCTTTTCTCATTTGTCTGGATGAAACATTGTTTGAAGGATTATTTTCTCATGGCTTCAAATGCAGCTGGAAGGCTTTTTGCTTATGAAGTTTCCCTTTTGGACCGCTTTTATGATGCGTAACTATAGCAACATGGCATTTTTAATAAACAGAGAGCAGCCAAGCAACATCTCAATAGTTAGAAATGAGAGTTAAATTACAGCCATAAATTGTACATTTGCAGAGACCCATGGTTGCAGATCAGAAGCAAAGCAGAGAGAAAGAAGTTTGCATTACCTTATCTATTGGTCGTAATCTATAACGCCGTTTCTATGGCGAAAAGACAACTTCAGGCACGGACCCAGCCAGAGTATCATTATGTGTTTAAGTGTGATAAAGCTACTGGATTATTTCTGTAACTTCTCTCCTCCCAGTCTGTTAACATTTCTAAATTATCTCCCTCCAGCCCTGTAGATGGTGGTACAGCGCTTGAAGCGGGTTTGCCGTCACACAGAAAGGTAGCGAGATTAGCAGCTAGCAGCAGACCGATGCATGCAAGTAGAAGTAAACACCTTTTTTTTTTACACAGTGGTTCCACTAAAGTCCTGTAATGGACTCTGGACAAGCAAGCTTTTAAAAACAGAAAGACTGGGAGGAAACATCTGTAAGCTTGGAGTTAGTGCAAAGGAAAATCTAAATCGCAATTTTGGTTAAAAATAATCACAATTTAGATTTTTGGCCAAATCGTTCAGCTCTAGTTTACGCTTATCTAGGTTTAACGATAATGATCTGAGACGCACTGAATCAGACTGTGTGTTTTATTACAAAGCATTCCAAAAAAGTTTAAAAACAATCTACTGGACTTTGTTTCCAAGTTTGAAGACGTTTCTCTTCCATCCAGGAAGATTTTTCAATTCAAAATGTCAGAAATAGAGTTGAGTTCCAGGTTTTATATAGTAGCCCAACAAAGCCTTGCTTTTGTTTAGAAAACATGCAAATAGAAACAGAAGAACGGTTCCTCCCCTTTGGAATGGGGGTTGATTGGCTTCTTTGTTAGCCTGTCTATGTCTCTGAATGCAACTCAACGCTATTTCTGACATTTGCATTGATCTGAAGACATCAGTGGCGGCTGGCCAATAGAGGGCACTAGGGCGGCACCCCGCCGACCCAATGATCCTGATAAAGACATAATATATATATATATATAATTTAGTTTTAAATTAACTCTTAAAATATGTTGAAATATATTAATATGTATTTTTTAGATGTGCAAGATACATATTCAATCTCAAGCGTAATTCATTTTTTCGTCTGATGACATATTTCTGCCCAGGGTGCAAAAATCTTTGCCCATGGACTCTCGTTAGACGTTGTGCATGCGCAGAACTCCTCTGCAATACAAAGGTGAGAGAGAGGGAGAAATCTTGATCGATTGATCGATCCTTTATCAGGATCTGATCCAGCATGGATAAAGACAGCTAGGACTGATTTAAAGCACTTTTTAGAAAAGGCAAAGAAGAATGAACAATCTGGGATTCACATGGAAAATAATAGAATAGTCTACTTTTTCTACATGTTTGTTAATCCGCATAATTGCTCTTAAATAAACACATTTTCAGGAAATAAATAGTTTTTATATATTAAAAAAATCTAACGCTGACTAATAGCTTCTCAGTTTTTAGGTTTGTGACACAATAATGGACCATAGAAAACACAGATTTACCTTCAGGGGGTAAGGGTTTAGACGAGGACTGAACAGGCACAGAAGGTTTAAACCATTTCCTTCCAGTAATTATGCAGAATAGTAGATCTCTAACAAGCTGGATGAATTGGCAGCTCTGACCTGCAGCCAGTGTCCTTTCTGGTCTGACCTCTTTTACTGACCTCTGGATGGAGGTCGGACTTGTTGATATTGAACCTGATTGAGTTGACACTTATAGTCTCCAAACATGGCAAGTTCAAACCACGTTTTTCAGGACTGGAGTGATCCGTTTACATGTTAGCCCTAGAGAGAGGTTCAGGAGTGCTGCGGTGCAAAACACTGCGATGGAAAGGTTTTCAACATCTATTGCTGGACTAAAGTGGGTCAAATTCAGAGCGACCAAACACAGATTAAATCCAGACTATGACAAACCGACCAGATTTAGCCTAAAAACCAACATCTGAATGATCTATTCGTCCTCTTGGACCTCCATAGCCGTTCATGGTCCCGTTCCTGGTTTGGTCCTGGTCTTGTTCCTGGTCTCGGTTTCGGTCCTGGTCCTTGTCCTTACCTTTCTTGTTTGGGCCAATAGTTTTAGATTCTGGACAGAACAGAACCAGGATCTAGGTGCGGTTCCTGGACTCCCTGAACAGGGAGCACCTCTGGAGGATCTTGCTAACACAGGGACTCCACCATTTTGAGTTAAAGAGACAACAAACCAGAGGATAGAAGCTCCTCCTACTTGATGATCTTTTCCACGCCACCTTGAGGCAAAATGTCTCAAAATTAGTAATGATTTTGTGTTTTTTGTGATTCCAGGTAGGAGAGTTAGACGCTCAGTCTGCTTCACAGGGGTCGTACTGGGTTTTTTCTTTGTAATTTAGCTGTTTTCTAGATGAAAGCAGAGTTGTATTCTTTTCTTCTTTGCTGTGTGAGTTTAAAAAAGCCTGAGGACATATATTTAGCTCGCTGGTGTCAGTTGCTGAGGCTGTCTGAAGGTAAAAGCCTTTTATGACAGAATGAGTAATCACCTGCTCCAATTCCTGTTTCTGAAAAGCAAAAAATAGACTTTCCAGCTTTACTATGAGGCTTTTTATAGATTTTATTTTCCTATTGTTTTTTTTTCAGATTGTGTTCTAGTACAGATTTCTAGACTTCTGGGTGGCGGGGGTGTCGCTAATGTCCAAACACAGCAGACAGTTATTTGTTTTTATTTTTTTTAAAGGAAGACTGTTTCTAATATTTCTGCTTTTTTCCAGCTGAGAACAACGGGTTAAAAAGATTTCTTGGGTTTTTGGTACAGCTGTGCAGCTTTTTAACGTATCACATCAAAGCCAACGAGTCACTCTTAAAAATGCTCTGATAATGTTACAGTCATAAAAACTAGAAAAACGTTCATAGATTCTTTGACTTGTGCATGTTCTCGCTGCATCGCTGGATGACTGGACTTCCCGAGAGCAGACTAGAGTCTTAAGTAGGGTTGTCAAAAGTATCGAAACTCAAAAAAGTATCGATACTGAAATGTTGTATCCGGATACAATACTCGTTTTTAAAAGTATCGATACAGTGCCGTCACCAGGGGCACCTAAGCAGTCATTCATCTAAAGTGCAGAATAGAGGACAATGCACTTTCAGAACACTGTGTGATTGAATAATTCTGTCATCTTTTCAGTTTCAGACTTTTTTTTTGTAAGAGGTGCAGCTGCTGAGAATTATTTTTATTTCTTAACTGGTTTGGCTAGTGTCATTGTTATGTGTGCAAAGCATAGCCAAGGAAGAAACACTTAATTTGAATTTTATAAGTTTTTATCAAGCTTGCATAATATTATGCACAGCATACAACCTTTATTGTGTTTATTTATTGTATTTTATTTATTAATGAAAATATTTCTGTTGAATTTTGGAGTCTTTATTTTTATCCTTGTGGTATCGAAAATGGTATCGAGTATCGAATATTTTCCTTAGTATCGGTATCGAGTTGAAAAGTTTAGTATCGTGACAACCCTAGTCTTAAGGCTTCAATTTTTTTTTGTGTTTGTATTTTCTTGTTTATTTCTGTTTTAGAGGCTCCATCTACATTAAGTCAATTCTTTTTATTCATTCTAGTCTTATTCCAATGTTCTTCCTTAATGCTGACCGGGGATGTTCTTCTCTAACTGATTTTGGGGTTTTTCCCAGACAATTGGGTCCGTTTCTCAATTCACAAGAATGCGATTAGGCCTCATGTTCTCGCCAAGTACGTTCTTGACAAGATGTCAAAACACAGGAAGTATGGAACATAAGCATACTGATGACATCACCACATTTAAAGCTAGTCTGGAGCTGCATTTCACCTCCTGTTATTAATATTCTCTAGATAATAATAAATTCTCACTTTTTCATTTAGTGGGGGAATAATAATGAACACAGTCTGATAAACGCAAATTGAATGAACATTTTGCAAAATAAAACAACCAATCCTCCATCACAGCCAGCGTAACTTCACACATGGCTATGACGAAAGAGGGCTGCTGTAAACGGGCTAACGTTAGACCATCTGCAGCGTATGGGCTAACGTTAGCCGTAGCTGCAGCATACGGGCTAACGTTAGCCCTGGGTGAGCTCTGCTGGTTGCCACTTTCCTCTCAACATCAGAACTTTTTTTTTTTATTACCACTAAATCAGTAACTGGGTCATGATCTTGATACTGATGGCTGGCCTAATTACTCCCTCCATTCACCTGTCTAACTCTGCTCGAATGTTCATTACTGCTCATTTAATCCACCTGCTCCTGCTTATATTTATACGGCTCAGTCCCAGCCATCTTGGCCAGATTATTGATGCTATAGTTCATGTTCTCGTTCTCGGCCAGTCCGGAGAGAGTTTTTAGCATTCCATAGTGTTTCTGATTTCCTGGTCCTGATCTGCCTGTTATCCACTGAGTGCATCTGTTCCTGTCGTGTTTCAGAGGGGAGAGCGGTTTCTAGCGTTCTGTAGTGTTCCTGATATCCGTCCCTGTTCTGCCTCTCAACCACTGAGCCACTTTCAGTTAGCCCACTGTCTGTCTCGCCTTGAATACTGGGTCCTTCCATTCTACATCATGACAAAATGTTCCACATAGTGAAGCTTAAAGTATAACATTTTCGCCTCAAATGATCTTAAAATGTACTTTTATTGAACAATTGCAACGGGAAAAAAAACTTCTAACTTAATTCTCTGAGCTCAGTGAGAGCTAACCTGGAAGCTGCTGCTGCAGCAGTGCATGCTGGGACAGCTGTCAGTCTGGAGAACAGACAAGTCTGCTCTGATGCATGCTGGGTAAAGAGGGAGGGGCCAGAACAACATCCAGGGACTTTGTCCGTTGTCGGTCTTCTTGTTTTCGTGATTTGGAACAGTAATAGGGCTTAGGCGTATGGCGTTTCACGAGGACGCAAGAACGCACAAGTACACAGATTGAGAAAAGGCCTGAGGAAGCCAGGCGATAGGTGTTGCTAGGGTATCTCCTGTCTTCCCTGCCGGGTTTTACTCTGGTGCCTATCTCCAGCTGTTTACGGGCAAGAGGCGGGGCCATCCTGGACAGGTCTCCAGTCCATCGCAGGGCAACACGGAGACAAAGAGGACGCTCACACCTATTGAGAATTTAGAGAAGCCAATTAATCTAACAGTCATGTTTTTGGACTGTGGGATTCTTTTATATTACTGAAAATACTTAAACTCCAACTATATAGTCCTGAAAAAGGTGTACTTTTACAATACTGTTTTAAAAAACAACATTGATTGCTAATGGATGATGAGGCGTTTAAAACCAAAACCAACGACCCCCCTCAGCATCCCTTCATTCGGCGGCCTAATATCCCACCCTTTCTTTGTGACATGATGTCACTAACTTCCTGGTTATTTAAGGAAGTTGGTGTCATTAGAGAAACTCCTGAGCAATATCTCCCTATGAACGAATCAACCAAACGACGTCGAGCTTCCAACTGATTTTTGTATAAAATCTTCGGGGAGAGGGTCTGGATTCCCTCCCTCCGCCTCCCTGCGCACCTTCTGCATCGTCTCCTCCAGCTCCTGGTTTGTCTTTGTTCTCTGCCGGACTTTCCCATTGATCTGCCCGTAACCTTTCCTCAGTTTTTCTGCTAACGCTCATTGCCCTCCTTGTTCTCATCATGTTTTCTGTCAGTTTATTTGGTTTTTGATGGTTTATTTAATTAGATGTTTTACCTGATCTTGCTGCTGTCTGTTCAGGACCAATTCCCTTAACCTAAACATAACGACTGAAGGACATCTGACAGTGATCCAGAGAACGATCTGATTCCTGGTGACATTAACCTTACATCAGCATGTTTGGCTGGTTATTATGAATAATGAAGGAGAAAATATTACTTTGCTCTTGGCTTTAAAGACATAACAGCAGGTCAGCTGTAACCGTACTGATCCAACACTAAAGGACAGGACCTCCAGTTGAGGAGGAGCCTTCATCTTTTTCCAGTCCAGAACTGTGGACTCGGAGCTGGACTCGGAGGACCTGCTCTTTATTTATGTCATAGCATTTCCAGACATCGATCTCACCTTTGTGAAGAAATAGAACTCAACCTTAAAACCCAAATAGATGTGTAGAGAAGGAAATGGAATCAGGATTACAGAACGCTGGTGTGGATCGAGGAGAAGAGGTGGAAAGAAGCAGAGACTGGAACAGATGTGGAAAAAAGGAAGTAATGCAGAACAGCGCTTCTCATCCTCGCAGCTTCCCACTGCAGTGCTCTTATGTAATCTGAATGCTGGTATGAGAACGTTCAGAACGGGCAGAGTAGATGGAACAGACAATATGAGGATGGAAAAGCCGAGATAAAAGGAAGGAAAATCTGATGAGATGAAGGTTCTGGGCTGAGGAGGCAGCACTGATGTTCTCCCACCGCTGCTGCACTGTTGGACCTTTAAAGTGCAGAAAAAGATTTAGAAACTGATCCCAGCAGCCATCAATTGTTCAAATTCTCCTTCAGATCCACTTCTTTTAAATAATGTAAAAGTTTCTTGATATTTGCATATGAAGCTCAGTAGCTGCCTTCTCTTGTTTGGAACATTAAAGATGGCAGTCAGTCTAAAGTGGCAAATCTGACACAAACTTATTTTTTTAATTTTAATCCTTTTAACTACAGTGTCCGTAATGAATTTGTTGCATTTTGGTTTAAACCATGAAAAACTAAGTTGAATAAAATGATTACTCTAAAAAAACTTTTCATTTCTGCAATTCCATGAATCAAAAAGAGCCTTTGCTGCAACAATAATAGAACATAATTCCCCCCATACCTGGCTGATAAAGTAGATGAAACTTAAAAACTTAAGGCCAGGTATGAGGACTAGACGGCCTCCAGGAGCTCGCTCTACTAAAACCAGCACACATTCCATGTCCTGTTTCTACAAACATTCCTAAGTAGGATAAAGTTTTTTTCCCCCCTCTACAGTTATAGAAGCAACCCATATACTGTGAGCCGTGCAGGTGAGCATGCATGTATGTTTGTGCGGTTTGAGAGAGGAAGAGTTTGAATAATGGGGTCTCTGCAGCATCTCATACATCATCGTTGAAATGGGCTCTGGCTGCTCAGGCAACCTATTTCTGGCAGACCTACCTATGGCACAGAACCAGTGCATACTTACAGGTTCCTGCTGCTGTGCGGTATTTTGCCGTGGTCCCAGAGGCTGCCTTTGGCCTTTCAAAGACATCAGAGAAAGTCCAACTTCATAAGGTGGCTCATATACAGGTGCTGGTCATAAAATTAGAATATCATGAAAAAGTAGATTGATTTCAGTAATTCCATTTAAAAAGTGAAACTTGTATATTATATTCATACATTACATACAAACTCATATATTTCAGATGTTTATTTTGTTTAATTTTGATGATTACAAATGACAACAAATGAAAATCTCAAATTCATCATATCAGAAAATTAGAATATTGTGAAAAGGTTCAAAATTGATGGCCCCTGGTGCCACACTCTAATCAGCTAATTAACTCAAACCACCTGCAAAAGCCTTTAAATGGTCTTTCAGTCTAGTTCTATAGGCTACACAATCATGGGGAAGACTGCTGACTTGACAGTTGTCCAAAAGACGACCATCGACACCTTGCACAAGGAGGGCAAGACACAAAAGGTCATCGCTAAAGAGGCTGGCTGTTCACAGAGCTCAGTGTCCAAGCACATTAATAGAGAGGCGAAGGGAAGGAAAAGATGTGGTCGAAAAAAGTGTACAAGCAAGAGAGATAACCGCACCCTGGAGAGGATTGTGAAACAAAACCCATTCAAAAATGTGGGGGAGATTCACAAAGAGTGGACTGCAGCTGGAGTGAGTGCTTCAAGAACCACCACACACAGACGTATGAAAGACATGGGTTTCTGCTGTCGCATTCCTTGTGTCAAGCCACTCTTGAACCACAGACAGCGTCAGAAGCGTCTTGCCTGGGCTAAAGAGAAACAGGACTGGACTGCTGGTGAGTGGTCCAAAGTCATGTTCTCTGATGAAAGTAAATTTTGCATTTCCTTTGGAAATCAAGGTCCCAGAGTCTGGAGGAAAAGAAGAGAGGCACTTCATCCACGTTGCTTGAAGTCCAGTGTAAAGTTTCCACAGTCAGTGATGGTTTGGGGTGCCATGTCATCTGCTGGTGTTGGTCCATTGTGTTTTCTGAGGTCCAGGGTCAACGCAGCCACATACCAGGAAGTTTTAGAGCACTTCATGCTTCCTGCAGCTGACCAACTTTTTGGAGATGCAGATTTCATTTTCCAACAGGACTTGGCACCTGCACACAGTGCCAAAGCTACCAGTACCTGGTTGAAGGACCATGGTATCCCTGTTCTTAATTGGCCAGCAAACTCTCCTGACCTTAACCCCATAGAAAATCTATGGGGTATTGTGAAGAAGAAGATGCAATACACCAGACCCAACAATTCAGAAGAGCTAAAAGCCACTATTAGAGCAACCTGGGCTATCATAACACCTGAGCAGTGCCACAGACTGATCGACTCCATGCCACGCCGCATTGCTGCAGTAATACAGGCCAAAGGAGGCCCAACTAAATACTGAGTGCTGTACATGCTCATACTTTTCATGTTCATACTTTTCAGTTGGCCAACATTTCTATAAATCCTTTGTTTTTATTGGTCTTCAGTAATATTCTAATTTTCTGATATGATGAATTTGAGATTTTCATTTGTTGTCATTTGTAATCATCAAAATTAAACAAAATAAACATCTGAAATATATGAGTTTGTATGTAATGTATGAATATAATATACAAGTTTCACTTTTTAAATGGAATTACTGAAATCAATCTACTTTTTCATGATATTCTAATTTTATGACCAGCACCTGTATGACAGGAGGAGTAGCAGAAGCATAGCCTCTGCTCACATCTCCAACATTTGACCAGACTTTTTATCTAAGATACCTTTTGTTTAAAGAGCAGCTTATATATCCAGGCAAAGGACAGTGGTAGGTTAGTCCTTTTAAATTCTATTCAGTTTAATTCTATGGCTCCAATTCACATCATGTCATCTCAGGTCACTTTACAGTTCACCAGATCATCCAGTTAGATTGATTTAAATTTTTTTTATCTAAGGAAAACCAGTTGATTGCATCGACTCATTGACTCTTCAGCAATCCCTCACTCTGACATAGACAGGTATGGGGCATTGCAGGCTACCAATGAAGCCAAAACAAGGCTTTATTGGTCTAATGTATAAAGCCTTGAACTCTACGCTATTTCTGACATTTTGAATTGAAAAAGCTTCCTGGATGGGAAGAGAAACGTCTTCAAACCTGGAAACAAAGTCCAGTGGATTGTTTTTCACTCTTTTGGGATGACTTTGACCTGGATGACTGAGAATCTTCCGCAGCACACTCTAGAAAATTATAATTCAGCATTCAGTTGTAACTGAAAGAAGGAATGCTATGAGTTATTAGTGAAGAATGAGTTGTTTTTTAGTGACTCTGGTCCAAAGAGGAAGACTTCTGTCTAGTGTAGCTTAAAAACTAGAAAATTAAAAGGCATTTACTTAGTTTTGTTTTCATTGATCAGGCACAATAGGCCTTTATTCTTGAAAGCAGACTGGGTAGGGACTTGGACCTGTTACTCTAAGGACTAAGGCCTTCAAACACTAGATGTTTCACCAGGTTTTACAGATGAGGCTCTGACCCCTGAATTCATCATCAGCTGCAGATCCATGCTAGACTTAAGATGATTTAATTGATTTAATTTGATGATTTGCTTACCCTGAATAAAGCAGGGTTTCGTTATAACATAATCCCCCCCACGATATCGTCCCACCATTATAACCAGGTCGCAGATTTTGCTCAGATTCAAAGCATTTAATCCTTATGAGCAGCAGATGTGTTCATGAAGCTGTTCTGCATATGCACGGGAACATAAACAGCAGCTTCTGTCACTCATTATGTAAGTAGACATAATACCAATTTTATTACAGTAAATAATGGTAAAAAGATTACCGTAACGGACCTGGGTGGTTAAAATCAGCCTCATGTACTTTAAAGCATCAGCCTGGGATCCTGTAGGCAAACTCCACACTGACTTCTAATGATAGATGAATATAAACCTTCAAACTAATCAATCCTGCACTACAGAGATATGAAGTGTAGAGAAGTTTATTCACATCTTCTGGCTCTGTATTGAACCTAAATCCTTCCATCAGAAAACAGCAACGACTCAAAGAGGCTGTGGACTGAAGCACGTCACTGCCTCGTATCATCGGTGGTGCTGTGGGCTCATTTATCTTCTAAAGAGCTTAGAAACTTTGATAAGAGCCTGAAAAATCTGAGCATCATCAAGTCTTTCCATCTTCAGCTCAGTCTACACACTGCAAGTGAAAAAATATCAGGTAGAAATTAAAAGCAGTTATTCTATTCCAGGGGTAACCAATTAAAAATCAGCAGAGTCTGAATGAAGAAAGTCATCAACCAGTAAAGGTCCGGAGATATTTTTAATTATAATCTGTTACTTTAAACAGAATTTAACACTTAAATAAACTTAGGTGTTTATGCATCCATGTTATACAATGAATTTTTTAATCACTGTCTTTTTATTGAATTTTCCTTTTATACATACAGTTTGTAGATACAAAAATTATATAATTATCCAACAAAGATAGATATAGAAACAAATACAAAATATATAAAAAATAAAAAAATATATGACAAATTATTTTTTTTTAAGTGTTTTTTTAAGTAGAGAACAACAATTGCTCAGTTGACCTCTGATCTAGAGTGACCTGCTGAATTATGGAGTGAATTTTGCTCCATTATTGTTGCAAGAATTGATTGCTGGATGAGAAGCGAGGAGTACAGTAAATGGGGACTGTGACTTCACTCTTCTTGGTCATCCCATGTCACTGTTTAAATAACTTTGTTGTTTTCTCAAATTTTCTTTTTTAATTTTTTCCCCAATTTTTTTCATGGTTTGCTTTTTCAAGTTTTACTTCTGAAACTTGAAAAGACTTTTTAAACTTTCTGTTTTTGGGTCTTTTCATTATCTTTTGCACATTTCTCCTCTTCTGTCGGGAGTTTTGTGAATTTTATTTTCCAAATGTGATTCTCTTTACTTCTGGGGGTGGGCATTTCTCTGGATGGACGAGGAAAGCTGCATTTCTATTGGTCTGCATGGATGTTAACAGAACATTAGTATTGGGCTCCAAGTGAAGAGAATGTAATCTGTTTAAAGGATTTGAAAATAAAGCAATTCATTACACTCAATCTAAAAAATTATATATTTAAAAAAATAAAATGAGAAAAAAATGACATATGAAAAATATTCTAAAATTGTCTTTTGAAAAACCTAAACCTTTTTCTGATTAAGACATTTTTCAGATTGTTCATCTCTGTATTTACTTTTTTTTTTTTCATATTTCCATTTATAAAACATGTTTTTTTGCGTTCAGCAATAATGGAACAGAATTGACTCCGTACCTCAGAAGTGAAGGGAATCAAGGTTTATTGGTTGGAAAGTTCAGAAGGCCTCGGTCTGATGGCGCACATGATTCCTCTGGGAAGCTAAAGCATGATGTAATTCGCTGCATCAGTGAATTAAAATTAGGGCGAAGCTTTAAAAACCTTCCAGAAAAATCCAATCGAATGTTGAAAATATCAGATTGTGAAAGAAAAAGAAGATTCTCCCAAAATGAACTCAGTTGTTCAACTTTTAGCCAAATATGAAGAAATTGTTTATTCAGCCCTGGTTGATGGTTTCAGATGTATGACTTTATCAAACTTATGTTAAGAGGTTATTTTCTTGTTGCTGTGGATTAATGCTTCATTCACCATCAATAATCTAATCCCTGGATGGATACGGTACATTCCTTGCACTTGCTTCTTAAACTCTGTGGTTTGTCTTAAATCCCTCATAGATTGTGATTTTTACAGCATATATATTTCATATATTTTAGATTCATTGCTCACTAACTGAAATATTTCAGGTCTTTTATTGTCTCATGAAAACCCAAAATTCCTATCTCACTAAATTAGCATATTTCATCCGACCAATAAAAGAAAAGTGTTCTTAATGCAAAAAAAGTCAACCTTTAAATAATTATGTACAGTTAGGCATTAAATACTTGGTGTGAAATCCTTTAGCAGAAATGACTGCTTCAATGTGGCGTGACATGGAGGCAATCAGCCTGTGGCTCTGCTGAGGTGTTATGGAGGCCCAGGATGCTTCCATAGCGGCCTTTAGCTCATCCACAGTGTTTGGTCTTGTGTCTCCCAACTTTCTCTTCACAATATCTCACAGATTATCTGTGGTGTTCAGGTCAGGAGAGTTGGCAGGCCAATTGAGCTCAGTGATACCATGGTCAGTGAACCATTTACCAGTGGTTTTGGCTCTGTGAGCAGGTGCCAGGCCATGCTGAAAAATGTAATCTTCATCTCCATAAAGCTTTTCAGCAGATGGAAGCATAAAGTGCTCCAAAATCTCCTGATAGCTGCATTGACCCTGCCCTTGATAAAACACAGTGGACCAAACCCAGCAGCTGACATGGTACCCCAGACCATCACTGACTGCGGGTCCTTTGGCCCTGGACTTATGGCATTTTGGCATTTCCTTCTCCCCAGTCTTCCTCCAGACTCTGGCACCTTGATTTCCAAATGTCATGTAGAACTGAGCAACAGTCCAGTGCTGCTTCTCTGTAGCCCAGGTCAGGTTCTAAAGTGGCTTGACCCGGGGAATGCGGCACCTGTAGCCCATTTGCTGCACACACCTGTGCACGGTGGCTCTGGATGTTTCTACTCCAGACTCAGTCCACTGCTTCCGCAGATCCCCCAAGGTCTGAATCGGCCCTTCTCTACAATCTTCCTCAGGGTCCGGTCACCTCTTCTGGTTGTGCAGTGTTTTCTGCCACTTTTTTCCTTCCCACTGAGGTGCCTTGATGCAGCAGCACTCTGGGAACAGCCTAATGGTTCAGAAATATCTTTCTGTGTCATTCCCTCTTGCTTGAGGTATCAATGATGGCCTTCTGGACAGCAGGCAGGTCGGCAGTCTGACCCATGATTGGGGTTCTGAGTGATGAACCAGGCTGGGAGTTTTAAAGGCCTCAGGAATCTTTTGCAGGTGTTTAGAGGTAATTTGTTCATTCAGATGATTAGGTGCATAGCTCCTTTAGAGACTTTTTTAAATGATATGCTAATTTTGTGAGATAGGAATTTCGGGTTTTCATGACCCGTTTGCCAAAATCATCCATATGAAGACAATAAAAGAGCTAAATACATCAGTTAGTGTGCAATGAATCTAAAATGTATGAATGTTCAAGTTTTATCATTACATTATGGAAAATAATGAACTTGATCACAATATGCTAATGTTTTGAGAATGACCTGTAGCAGCAGCTTAATGATGTAATTACAGTGACATGAGGCTGATTAGCAGAGTCTTGATTTCATGTATTTATCATAGAAATGTTGTCAGATTCTGTTCACTTAATCCTTCGAATCCCACAGGGAACTCTTAATGTGGTCAGACAGCAGGTACAACAACAATCATCACTAATCATTGTTTCTTTTTGTCATTCAGAGGTTTCGTCGTATTCATTTCAGTTATTAATAGGGAGACAGGTAACCCTCACCTGTGTTGGGCTTGATCCTTTTTCCGCTGCTCACAAAATGAAGCAGATCAGCTGAGCTTTACATGCAGCCTCAGCAAACAGGAAATAGTTTCATTTCTATGAGTCAAGCTTTGCAGTTACAGTGCTCCGCCGGTAAAATAGATTCAAACTACTTTTTACCCACTGATCACAGCAAATATAGCAAAGCTGCTCTCTGCCATTGAACACAGGAGCAGCAGAAGCATCAGACGCATCTGGACACACTTTACTGGACGGCTGACCTTAATGTGGATCAGAGATAAGCAGCAGAAGCTGCTATGATGCCCAAAGCGCGTCTGGTGTGAACGTAGCATTATGCTCACCACCATCCAGTCCTGTTTGGCAACACGCTCACCAACAACCATCTTGAAGTCACTGAGTACCTTCAGGTTACCTCGCCTAAGATGTAATCTACCTGTGCGCTCCTCTGCTCTCATAAAGGGGCATACACTGTACAATTTTTTCCCTTTTCGCGCCGATTCTGCAATTGTGCAATCATTTTTTGATCGGGCCGACTTTCAGCCTGATCGTAGTCGTGTAGTGTACAGGGGGTAACGAGGGGCGATCAGCTTCTAATGTCCACCTCCCTATCAGGAATCAGAAGGTCGGGAGAAAATCAAACATGTTTGAAATTCAGTCGACCGTTGTAATAACGCATCAGAACGTCAGGCCGTTGAGTGTGAGAACAAACATCATAAGCTTATTATGTCCAGCTTATTAAGGAAAGTAGAGCTGATCAAGAATTAAAATAACTTCACAGAAACGTTTCCCAGATTAATCTCAGCCGTGCTGATCTGTGAATAACAGTGATGATTTAACGGCTCAGCTATGTTCCTAAAACATGAGTGGTGGAGCAGAGCCTCTGTCATCCTTTCTGTTGTGCAGCTGTCAGCTCGCTCTCTGTCAGGTCTCTGTGAACAGGTTCGGATCTACAGAGTAATCGGCTTCTTCCTGGTTTGTTGACTTTGAACCAGACCTTCAGGAGAAAAGTTGAACTGGGCCAAAGAGGCTGCGCATCTGTTTCTCATTTGACTGTTAGTGTTATCATCCAGAGTAAATAAAGCTCAGCTTCTAAACAACGATTTAGATCCACAAAAGAAAATAGGCGTCAGAAATCACTTTAGTTACGCTGCAAACATAGTTAAAGCCGGCAGGTGCCTTCATCAAGAACTCCTGGGCTTTCGACTACAAACACGGTGGATCAGGATGTTTCTAGTTATTCATGGAGGGGATTATGTTCCATTACTGTTGCAAGCAGAATATGCATTTTGAAAATAAAAATTTACAGTTGAGGCAGTCTGGTTTTAGATCATATTGCAGCACCGAGTCTGCACCTTAGAGGGTGCGTAATGATATTGTCTTGTCCGTAGATGCTGGGAATCCTACTGTCCCAGTCCTTTTGGATGGCATGGCGGCGTTTGCCATGGTGGACAATGCTGTCCTCATTTCACACATTGAGAATTCTGTAGACAGCAGGAGGGGTATTTACCATTAGGTAATACTAGGCAGCTGCCTAGGGCCCCAAGTTCCCGGGGGGCCCCATAAAACTCTATTTACATTTATGGTTAATATAATTCCTAATTTTTTAACATTAATTATGTTATGCCATCAGAACGCTTATAATATTAAGTGTGTCTCAGCCCCCCCTTCAGTGTCCAGCATATTGGATCAGTCCATTTGCTGCACATGTTCAGAAAGGTCCAAATCTCTGCGTTCACCGCGACACATACGCAGACGACGAAGCATAAGTATATAAATCAGCCTTAAAGGAATAGTACACCCAAAACATGATTAGCCTTCATTTTCTACTCACCCCCATGCTGAACAACACTCTGGAGTACTTTTTTGATATCTCAAATGCATCTGGAGATCTGGGAGGCTTCTTGCTGTCTGCTGACATTCAAATAATGGAGGTCTATGGCGCCCGAGGCAGAAAGGTCCATAAAAGTCCACAAAAAACGTGTCAATATTCCTCCATACTGCTCGTCCAATGTATTCCAAGTGTCCTGAGTGGGTAGCATCCAGAATTTACTCGAAACAAAGTCATTTAGAATGTTTTTAGAGCATAAACAGTAGTGTATAGGATTTCCTAAAAGCGCGTTCACGAGTCTACGGAAACCGTGGCAGACCAAGCCAGACGAAGGTGTGCATTCAGCTCGGCAAAGAACTCATGCACTTCCTCAACACTGAAGTCCTCAGACATTTTTCTTTCGTTGTTTCTTTCTTTGCAAAGGTAAACAGCACATTTCTTCTTCTACGTTTGCATTATCGGCAGAGCAGACGCTGAATGCGCACTTTCGTCTGGTTTGGTCTGCCGCGGTTTCCGTAGACTCGTGAACGCGCTTTTAGGAAATCCTATACACTACTGTTTATGCTCTAAAAACATTCTAAATGACTTAGTTTCGAGTAAATTCTGGAAGCTACCCACTCAGGACACTTGGAATACATTGTACGAGCAGTATGGAGGAATATTGACACGTTTTTTGTGGACTTTTATGGACCTTTCTGCCTCAGGCGCCATGGACCTCCATTATTTGGATGTCAGCAGACAGATAGAAGCCTCCCAAATCTCCAGATGCATTTGAGATATCAAAAAAGTACTCCAGAGTGTTGTTCAGCATGGGGGTGAGTAGAAAATGAAGGCTAATCATGTTTTGGGGGTACTATTCCTTTAAGTTGGCAACACTGCTCTTTGCATGGTTTGCTGATGTCTGTTTGGACCTTTCTGAACATGTGCAGCAAATTGACTGATCCAATATGGTGGACACTGAAGGGGGGGGGGGGGGGGGGGGGGGGGGTTGGGGGAGACACACTTCATATTTTTTAGCCAAAGGATTTTAATCAAAAACATAATTATATAATATAATTATATAAACAATGAATAGTTGTATTAACCATACATGTAAACAGAGTTTTATGGGGGGCCCCAGGAACCCCCTGGTTTAGGGTTAGGATTAGGATTAGGATTCACTCAATGATAAAAACACTAATGAGCCTTCTGGCGATATCTAAAGCCGTTCAATGGGACTAATAACCACTAATAACAATCATGCACACATGCGTATTATTAAGGGTATGCTGAGCTGACAGAGGACTAGCCCTGCGACAGACTGGAGACTTGTCCAGTCGTGCAGATGGCTCAGTGTTTAGCGCACACGACCCATGTACAGACCTGGGTTCGAATCTGGCCTGTGGTCCTTTGCTGCATGTGTCTCCCCCTCTCTTGTGCCGCCTTTTCCTGTCAGCCAACCTTAGAAAAAAACGAGCCACTAGTGCCGTAAAAAATAAATTTAATAAAATGGTACGCCGGGATATTCACACTGTTACAGATATCTCTCTTTTAAGGTCCAAACTCCAGACATATCTGTTCAGGCTGGCTTTTAAAACTTTGCAGTGCTGCAACAATTTACATTCTTTTGTTTCTTTGTAACCTTTCTGTTTTTACTGGTCACTGTTTCTATTGTATGTTGTGACTCGACTCATCTTGTTAATCACTTTGGGAACCTGCTGGTTGTTGTAAAATGCTATATAAATACATTTTGATTGATTGATTGAAAGCAATCCATGCAATACAGAACTGAAACCCTAACCCTTTGAAAAACATTTACATAAAAAAAAAAGGTTTTGGGAGGAGCTTTGCAGTGCAAATTGTGATAAATTTAGAGTACCAGTGTAGGATACTTGTGTTTATTTGCTGACTGATATTAGAAAATGGAAACAGAGTGTCGCTGCTCTGGATGCAGCATATCTGCTGCTGTGTGAGCTCTTCAGATCTGCCAGCCCGTCCTCTGATAGTGTTGCTTCTCTGATGCAGACCTCAAAATAAAAGGAGACAACAAAAAGAAAAGAAATGTTTTTGGTTTCTAAATGTATTGAGATTATTTATATTTTTACTGGCGTCATTTTAAGAAAAAGAATTGATGCACCACTAAAAGATCACCACGTCTCCACCTCAAACCGGCCAAATAAAGGGAACAAACAAAGCAGAGCTCTGGAAGAATCTGACTGTTCTGCCCAGGTGATGCACAGTGCTGCCTTTTATAGACACAACCTGGAAAATGACAAGAGCTTAATAACAAGGACGTAATGGAATACATTTTGGAGACAAACACATAACTCACCAACAAAATTGTCCTGACTCTGAGTGTACATGTCCTTGGCTTATAATAACAGCACCAAGCTCCTTCACTGCTGTTTACAGAAGTGGCTTTACAAGCTTAAGGAAAGTAGGACAAATAAATTAAAAGTTTATGGAGAAAGAGAACAATGATGCCCAGTCCAACATGCTTCAAGTGCACAACAGCGATTCAATTAGTTCACTTTATTTCTTTAGCAAGAATTCACAACTTTTTATCTCAAGCCTCATTACAGAGACAATTCAATCAGATCATCCAATAAGTTTTCCGAGTTAAACCTGCATCGACTTTGCTTGATTGGCTCCTTATTGACGAGCAGGTAGAGATAGTAAATATTAGCATGTATTCTGTTCTCCAATTCCTCACACCAAGCATGCTTGTAGTGACAGTGGAGAGGGAAACTTCCTTTGAACAGGAAGAAACCTCCAGCAGAACCAGCTCAGTGTTAGCAGACTGATTCAAGAAGGTAGAAGTAGATCATAGAAAAGGGACATAGAAGGACTAATCTATAAATATTATATGTAAGAAACGACACACAGCCAAACAGGAACAGATCAGATGAAGTTGATGCAGGGTTATGGCTGCAGATGGTGGCTGACGAGTAGGAAGCCTCCAGAACGTGACCGGAGCCAGAAGCCAATGGGAATCTGTGAGGGCAGGAGACAATCTGGCAGGATATAACTGAGAGGCAGATAAATAGGCTTAGTAAGAGCTGGGAGGAATGAGGGTGGTTGGGAGAGTGGCAGGAGTGCTCAGTCTAATTAGCAAAACAGAACCCAACTAGCAGGTAGGGTTCATGGCAGCATTACTGACTTGCCTTTCTCTGATTGGCTGAATGCTTCCTGTCTGAGGCCACAGGAACTGGTCATTTCAATTCTTGCACGTTTCTTACCATTTAGACTTCTATATTTCCAGGTGTAAAATTTTGCTTTAAAAATAAATGTCCAAGTCGCACATTCCCGGATCCCCTTTCATTAAGTGGGAAAAGTCAGGAAAAAGGATCCTGTGAATTACTCCAGGATTTCTCTAAGTTAACCCCAGTCTGTTGAACATTTGAGCTGAAACCAGATACAACAAAAACGTCAGAGATGAATTAACATTGTGCTCAGAAACCCACAGGATGAATTAAAGAAAATAATACAGAGAACTGCAGGTATCGGAGTAACTGAGTTAGGATCACATTAGGGCTGAAACAATTCATCAGAATAATTATGATTAAACTATTGTTGAAATAATCATCAACTAATGTTGTAATCGATCAATCATTAACTGGAGTATAGACACTGTAAAACATGCCTTTAGCTGACAGAGCGACCCATTTAGAGCAGGAATTATACCAAATTTATAAAAAAAAATATGTAAACATTTTGCATTTAATCTAAAAAACTATTAGTTTGTCAATCTGCTCAATCCAGAATTATTCAAGTGGAAAAATTTGAGTTTTACCTTTTTTATTTAATAAAATCTTAATTTTCCAATTTCAAGCAATATATATATATATATATATATATAAATATTTTTTTTTATTTTTTTTTAACAGTGTCCTGTCTGGCGATGTGGAAATAAGAATAATTGTCTTGATGCCAAAAAGAGCCCAACAGATTTTACTATCACAAGTGGGGCAGTACGGCTATCGCCATAGTGTTCCACTTGATTTATGCATATAAATTGCTTTATTATAAGGGAGTTTTACAGATTATATGGACATTGCAATGTAAGTAGAACAGGAAAGGAAAAACTGAAAAAAGAAGAAAAGATCAAAGAAAGAGGAGATTTCTTTGATCTTGATTTTGATTAGATTCAGTCTGCTTCATCACCTGCAAAGAGATGTAAAAAGAACAGCACAACCAACAGACATGGTACGAGACATACAATAAAGTATCACCTAGATACTATCGCTGAAGTATAAGTAGTATTATTTAATCTGACATGTACTCAGACTCAGGTAATCTCTGAGTACCTGGAGCCAAGCACCTGTCGTTGTTTGTGAAAGTGCACTTGTGCATGAAAAGTTTATCCATAGAGAAAATGCTCAATAGTGGTTGTGGAGAGCCAAAGAGGTGCCCCCCTCCCACCAGAACACTGAGTCCAGCACCAGGAGACCCAAAGCCCCAGACACCCAAAGGGACCCCAAGATCAAAGGCACCAAGGAGGGGCCAATCCAGGAAATCCGACCCCCACCAAGGGAGGAGGAGAGACGGCCCTGAGGAAGTGGTGTTGTTGCATGTTGCTCTCAGGTGTAATTAAAACTGGGAGTACCAAAAGGGGGTGTCCAGCTCAGTCCACCCCCCTGCGGGAGACCGGCGGTGCCAGGGACCCCCCTAACCGACAATTTCAAGCCATAGTTATGCTCATATTTTTGTGTTTCCAAGTATAATTGGCAGCATAGATGTCGTCACATTCAGCACTCCATCCGAGCACCACCTTGCCTTGCCTTGCCTTGCCTCTTTCACTGAATATTGGAAAAGGTTTTTTAAGATTCTCCCTTTTTCATGAAACATTGCTCTATATCTTCCTGTGAATATTCCTTTAGGTGCATTTTTGTATTCATGAAGTTTAAACTCATATATAATTAACTAATTTATATGAACTGGATTTGAAGAATACAACAAACAAATATGGGATTGAGTTGGTTCAGGTTAAACATAACAGCTGAAAATTGAACAAGATTTTACCATTTTTATACATCTGGATTTACTGCTGCGTCCTTCTTGCACCTGTTGAGTTAATCCTAGAGCCTTATTTTATGGATGTAAACAGGCAGGTTGTTTTTATGTGAAATTAGTAGTTTAGAATATAACTTGAATCCTCCATCAAATCCCACTCAGTTGTTTAGTTGTCTCTGAGCCGTAGAATCAGCAGGAATAGTTTCCCTTTGTTGTTTTTGTCATGATGGGTATCAGGGAGGCCCAATATGCAGAACACTGACGACACGGATGGAAAGTTTAACAGAGTTTATTGGCAAATTCACACATATAATAAAGACTGATGCAATGGTTCTGGGCTGGGACCGGTTCACTGGCGTCTGTGAGAAAGACAGTTTGGTTAGCGAAGGCTTGGTTGAGACTTGACTGATTGTGTTCAGGTTTGTACCTTGATGAACGTAGAGGAGGCTTTGGGAGCGGAACTGTTGGGTCCGGAGAAAGCTTGGGTTGGCAGAGTCCTTAAGCTGTTTCAGCGTCTTACTTCTAAAGGCTGTTTTGACCTTGGCTTGTGTTTCCAGCTCGGTATCCAGAGCTGCTCGGCAGGTTAAGCTCTTCCAGAGCTTCACAGGAGAAAGAACAGGAAACCTGGAAGCAGAGACAAAAGGGTTAGAATCCAGGTTGGACTCAAAGGAGACTTGGTTCACTAGGGATCTATGGCTTAAGTGCTAACCAACTGATTAAGACACTGCGGCGTCGAGGCAAGGTCTGAAGGCAGCTTAAGTAGTCCAGGTCCTCCAGATGAGATCATCAGCTGCAGGTGTGCAGAGCAGCTCAGCAGGGAGGATCCAGGGCGGACTCTGCTGGAGAAAAGGTGTATTTCTCCAGCTCCCAACAGTACCCCCCCCTCAACGACCGCCCCTTGGCGGTGCGGAAGAGGTAGACGGGAGGGAACGCTCATACTCCTCGATGAGAGAAGGGTCGAGGATGTATGAACCAGGAACCCATTGTCGGTCCTCCGGACCGTAGCCCTCCCAGTCGACGAGGTACTGCCAACCGCGACCTCGCCGACGGGAGTCCACGATCCGGCGAACGGTGAAGGCCGGATGTCCATCGACTTCCAGGGCGGGTGGAGGGGAGTCGGATGGAGGGCAAATGGGACTAGAGATGACTGGTTTAACCTGGGAGACGTGGAACGTAGGGTGAATCCTGAGTGTCGGGGGAAGTTGAAGACGGACGGCGGAGGGGTTGATGACTCGAGTGATCTTGTATGGGCCGATGAATCTCGGGGATAATTTGCGGGACATCCCCTTGAGGGGGATGTCCCGGGTGGACAGCCAGACCTCCTGGCCGACCTTGTACTCGGGGGCTGGACGTCTCTTGGGGTCAGTGAACCTCTTAGAGGACTCAGAGGAACGGTTGAGTGCTTGGATGGTCTCTCTCCAAACACGCTGGCAACGACGGATGTGGTGATTGACAGTCTTCACCGATATCTCTCTCTCGTCAGCAGGGAAGAGAGGTGGTTGGTAGCCGAGGCTAACTTGGAAGGGAGACTGACCGGTAGATGCAGACTTGAGTGAGTTATGGGCGTATTCTATCCAGGTGAGATATTGACTCCAATCGGTGGGATTATTGGAGGTGAGACAGCGGAGGGTGGATTCGAGGTGTTGGTTCATCCTCTCAGTTTGACCATTTGACTGGGGATGATAGCCAGAAGTTAGTGACACTTTACAATTTAGAGCAGAACAGAAAGCCTTCCAAACCTGTGAGACAAATTGGGGACCACGATCTGAGAGGATGTCCTGGGGGATACCATGGAGGCGAAAGACGTGCTTGATCAGCAACTGGGCGGTTTGATAGGCCGTAGGAAGCTTTCTGAGAGGAATCAGATGACAAGATTTGGAGAAACGATCTACGATGGTTAAAATAGTTGACATACCTCGAGACTCTGGGAGACCAGTGACGAAATCGATGGCAATATGGGACCAAGGACGTGAGGGCACAGGGAGCGGTTGCAGCAAACCGGAGGGTGGCTGATGAGAGGCTTTGTTCCGTGCACAGGTGGAGCAGGCAGACACATATTCCTTTACATCTCGATGCAAAGTGGGCCACCAAAACCATCTTGAGATCAGTGAAACTGTTCGGCTCACTCCCGGATGAGCAGAGAATCTTGCCGAGTGCATCCAATGAATGAGACGAGACCTAACAGACGAGGGGACATAAGTACGGTTAGGTGGTCCATCACCTGGGTCAGGTTCTGTGGCCAGGGCAGCGTTGATTAAATCTGTTATCTCCCAAGTGACCTTTCCAACGGTACATGAGGCAGGGAGGACAGGTTGGGGTGACTCAGGTTGATCCACAGCGTAGAGACGAGAGAGAGAATCGGGCTTGGTGTTCTTAGATCCAGGTCTGTAGGAGATAATGAGATTAAAACGTGAAAAGAAGAGAGACCACCTTGACTGTCGAGGAGTAGCTTGTTTAGCGGACTGGATGTAGGCGAGATTCTTGTGGTCAGTCCACACCAGGACTGGATGCTCTGCTCCTTCGAGCCAGTGTCTCCACTCTTCCAAAGCCAACTTAATGGCCAAAAGTTCTCGGTCCCCAACGTCGTAGTTGTGTTCTGCGGGAGAGAGTTTACGGGAAAAGAAGGCACAGGGATGGATTCGTTGATCAGAGTCGAGTTTCTGAGACAAAACTGCCCCTACACCGGAGTCAGAAGCATCAACCTCTAGGATAAATTGCTTAGATGGGTCTGGTTGGATTAGGACTGGAGCTCTGGAAAACAAGGTTTTGAGTTTGTCAAAAGCTGCTTGTGCCTCGGGGGACCATCGAAAAACTCTCTTGGAAGAAGTTAATGCAGTTAATGGGAGGGCGGTTTGGCTATAATTTCTGATGAAACCTCCGGTAGAAATTAGCAAAGCCCAAAAATCTTTGTAGCTGCTTACGGCTTTCTGGAACGGGCCATTCTAAAACAGCTTTTATCTTCTCTTCAGAAGGCTTAACCTGCCCGCCCTCGAGCTCAAACCCCAAAAAGGTAACTGAAGATTGGTGAAACTCACATTTTTCAGCCTTTACAAAAAGTTTATTCTCTAGAAGTCTCTGAAGAACCAGGCGGACATGTCTCTTATGTTCAGATAGATTCTTGGAGTAGATCAGGATATCATCAATGTATACGAATACAAACACATTGAGAAAGTCTCTGAGGACGTCGTTCACTAGGGCCTGAAAACATGCGGGGGCATTTGTTAAGCCGAAAGGCATGACCAAATACTCGAACTGGCCCAAAGGAGTCTTAAATGCCGTTTTTCATTCATCTCCTTCACGTATCCTAAGGAGATGATAGGCATTTCTTAAATCGAGCTTTGTGAAAACGGTAGCTCCTTGTACAGGCTCAAAGGCTGAGGCGAGAAGAGGAAGAGGATATTTGTTTTTGATAGTGATTTGGTTCAGGCCTCTATAATCTATACAGGGTCTCAAAGAACCATCCTTTTTTCCAACAAAGAAAAATCCTGCGCCCAACGGGGATGAAGAAGGGCGAATAATTCCTGCAGCTAGCGACTCGTTAATGTATTTTTCCATTGTTTCACGTTCTGGTTTGGAAATGTTATAAAGTCTACTGCTGGGTAACGGAGAACCGGGTAATAACTCGATGGCACAGTCGTATGGTCTGTGTGGTGGAAGGGACGAAGCACTGACCTTACTGAAAACAGGAGCCAAATCATGGTAATCAGGGGGTACCGGAGTAAGGTCAGGGACGTCCATCTCCCCCCCACCTCTAGGGGACCCCACGGCGGGAGCTGCAGAACGGAGGCAGGTCTCGTGACACAATGTGGACCAGGACTCCACATGACGATCGGCCCAATTAATATAGGGATTATGCTTCTCCAGCCATTCATAACCCAGTACCAGTGGGGAACATGCGGATGAAAAAACAAAGAAGGTTATGGACTCTCCATGGTTACCTGAGATTAGAAGTTCAAGGGGTTGAGTTTGGTGGGTGACTTGATGAAGTTTTTCCCATCAATCGCAGAGACTCTGAGAGGCTGGGTTAAAGGAACCGTAGCAATTTGGAGCTGTTGGACGAGATCAGAGTCTATTAAATTACGTTCACATCCAGAATCAATGAAGGCTGAAAGAGAGAGGCTCTGGTCGAGGAAAAACAACGTGGCAGGAAGCAAAAGACGAGGAGGTTTTTCATTTTCTTCATGGCCCGTCAGACTCCTCAAAACCTCTGACGGGCCCCGGCTTTTGATCTTTCTGGACAGGAAGCAATGAAGTGTCCACTCTCACCACAATAAATGCAAAGTCTGCCCAAACATCTCCTTTGCCTTTCCTCAGGAGACAACCTTGTGTGTCCAACCTGCATCGGCTCCATTTCAGTTTCTCCAGGATGAGTAGCCTGAACAGGCAAAGGGAGAGGCTGGCTCTTTGGCTTTGGTCTGGATAACTGTTCTGTGGGGGCAGAAACAACAGTCACGTTATTAGAGGCGGGGGCAGAGGAAAATAACGCCAAACTCTTATGTTTGCGGCTGTTTCTGGCCCGAATCCGGTTGTCCAGTTTTATAGTTAATTGGATTAGTTCTTCGAGTGTAGCCGGTTCATCGCGGGTAGCCAACTCATCCTTAATATTTTCGTTTAATGCCTCGAAATAAGCACTCTTTAATGCACCCTGGTTCCATCCGGAAGCAGCTGCTTTAACCCGGAAATTTATAGAAAATTCGGCCACAGAAGAATTTCCCTGTTTTAAATGAAGCAGAGCTCGAGAATCAAGGGTTTGGTCAGTGTCTTGGTTGAATACCTGGGAAAATTCAGAAACGAAATCTGAATAGTGACAGCTTAAGCTTTCATCTGAGGCAAATCTGGCTTGAGCCCAAGCCAGAGCTCTTCCTGTTAACTGGGAAAGGATAAACGTTATTTTCTTGTGGTCCGTGGGAAAACTGGCAGGAGATTTCTGAAAAATGAGACGACATTGAAATAAAAATCCCTTACAATCAGTTACGTTACCAGAAAACTTCTCTGGGAGACTTGGGCGGAACTCGGATGACTTCACAGCCGGTGACCTCGGCGGAGGAACTGGACCCGGAAATGGTTGGGTTACTGGAGCGGGATTAGCATTACCCACGTAATTAGCGTAGTTTTGAAGCATATGATTATGCATATCAACCAGACGGTACAACTCACGGAGGGTCTGAGTTTGTCCTTGTATTTGGACATCTTGTTCTTGCAATCGGCGGAGGAGATCATCTGCTGGGCCTTGTGTTTGGCCGCAGTGTTCTGTCATGATGGGTATCAGGGAGGCCCAATATGCAGAACACTGACGACACGGGTGGAAAGTTTAACAGAGTTTATTGGCAAATTCACACATATAATAAAGACTGATGCAATGGTTCTGGGCTGGGACCGGTTCACTGGCGTCTGTGAGAAAGACAGTTTGGTTAGCGAAGGCTTGGTTGAGACTTGACTGATTGTGTTCAGGTTTGTACCTTGATGAACGTAGAGGAGGCTTTGGGAGCGGAACTGTTGGGTCCGGAGAAAGCTTGGGTTGGCAGAGTCCTTAAGCTGTTTCAGCGTCTTACTTCTAAAGGCTGTTTTGACCTTGGCTTGTGTTTCCAGCTCGGTATCCAGAGCTGCTAGGAAATCCAGAGAGTGAGTCTTCAGGTTTGGCTCGGAGGGCAGGCTCGGCAGGTTAAGCTCTTCCAGAGCTTCACAGGAGAAAGAACAGGAAACCTGGAAGCAGAGACAAAAGGGTTAGAATCCAGGTTGGACTCAAAGGAGACTTGGTTCACTAGGGATCTATGGCTTAAGTGCTAACCAACTGATTAAGACACTGCGGCGTCGAGGCAAGGTCTGAAGGCAGCTTAAGTAGTCCAGGTCCTCCAGATGAGATCATCAGCTGCAGGTGTGCAGAGCAGCTCAGCAGGGAGGATCCAGGGCGGACTCTGCTGGAGAAAAGGTGTATTTCTCCAGTTCCCAACAGTTTTTGTAATTTCCATCATTAATAATAGAAGTTGTATTGGTGAGAAAAGCTGCAGTTTGATGCTTCTTGTTTCCTCCTGTTATCCTAATAAACCGTGTTTTTTATCTTCCACTGATTAGGCTGTTTTTATTATGCTCATCCTAAACTCTGGACCGACTCCTTTGCTCTTAGAAACCTAAACAAAACCAGAATAAAACTGAATAAATTTACTCTGGATTACTGCTCTGTACTCAGATTAGGTTAATCCTACTTTCTGAAGCAGGGTTCTGTTGTAAAAAATACCTGAACCTGTAAGTTCGCATCTAATGATAAAACAATAAAAAAGAAGATGATAATGTACCTCAATCTCTTCCTGGATTCGAATCCCCATGTTAAACACCTTAAACTGCCATTAAAGAAAGACGATTAAGTTTGCTGCACATAAAAAGGATCATGGAGTTGTTTTTTTGTTCATGTTTCAGTGGAAATGAATTCATTCAGTAGGTAAATTATTACTGACCTGCTCCATACAGAGAAAATGCACTGATTTCAGGAATAGTTGATTTGCTCAGATTTCGGTTTGCGTGGATCATCGAACGTCTGCAGGCTCGTCCAGACAAGAAAGACAGTTTTCGTTGATCCGCCTTCAGTAACCAGCCTCCTTGAAGCTCCTGTTTTTTAACTTGATTTACTAAATTATATTTGTTAGTTTCTATGTTTTTAATGGCTTATAGCTTCATTAAAATATATGTTTGCTTGTTTGTTTACATTGTTTTTAATGGATATTTATATATTTACTGCAGTAAGAGATAAAAGATTAATTTTCTTTTTTATATATATGTTTTTTTGTTTTTTTTTATGCGATGACCTAAACTCATGTAGTTAGGGGTCCTGAATGAATCAGTTATTTTATGAAAGTAAAAACAAAACATATTTTAACTAATTTTGGCGCATTTGGCTCACGCCCAGCTGTAAAATATTCAGGGAATTCATTTATTTCAGCTGATTTAATCCTCATTTTTTCCTCGGTTTATCAGGAAACATTTAAGGCAAAAAATATATATTTTCTTAATAAAAAAAAAAGTTTGTTGATGTTTTACTTTTCTGAGCCCATATGGCGAATGGTTATATTATTCTAACATTGGGAACCAACCCTGCCTCTGCTTTATCAGCATAATGGATTATTTTCTCCTGTTATCTTCAAAACTTTCAGTTGCCGTAATTTTATTTCTGTCTTACTTAACATTTAATGTTTATTTAAATGACATATTCTTCATATCACTGAGACTTAGTCGACCAATTTTTAGTGTTTTCTGTCTTTTGTTAGGATGTGACAAACAGATGCTGGAAGTAAAACTTTTCAGAATCGCAGTACAGCGACTGATGGGATGGAAGTGATCTCCTGACCTTTCTCAGGTTGCATCATCACTAAAGTCCTCTTCTGTTTCTCCTGTAGATCCATCAGAGCTTTTGAACCCGCCTACTGAGTCCTCCACCACAGACCACAGGCAGCATGACCCACAGCAGATCAATCTGCTGCTTTCAGGACTCAAACAGCCTTTTTTCGGCCTTTAGTCCTTCCATCCTGATATGAAGGGTGATGATTTTAGAGACAGAAATTGGCCAATATTTGTGTTTTCTATCTTGTATCAGCATTAGCCAATATTTGCATTGGTTCCCTGGTTCCTCAGCTCCATGGGCTGTCCTACACTGCAGGGGCCAACAGGGGCCAGCAGGGGTCAGTGACCCTGTAAAAGTGCTCCTGTCCTGAAGACACAACACCAAATGGATGAAATAGGAGATGCACAGAGATTGCATCTGATTGGTCTGTTGGACAAATACAATTTTTTATTTATATGGAGTGAATTTTGTTCCATTTATGTTGCAGCAAAAGTCACATATCTTAATGTAAATTTGAAAGAAATCCAAACCAGAAAATAACAAAAAAACATTTAAAAAGATGTTTAAAAGAAACTTTGCTGTTTTCTTCAAAAAAACAATTTTCAGATATTATTTGTTGAAATTTTTACCTACAGGTACATATGTTCCTACCGACAATAACATTGCTCCATATTTATTTATAATTTCAGAGTGAAGTAATTCATTTATATTTGAAATATATTTAAAACTACCAAATTCTCCAGGCTATAGAGCACACCTCACTATAAGCTCACCATTTGTTTAGAATATGTAAACAATTAAGAGCTTCTAGGAGGCTGTAGATTCTATAAAAACTCTCCATGACTGGAGACAGCATTATTCTGGATGTTTGATTTTGATAGATGCAATGGAAATTAAGTTTTTAAACATATTCAATTGACCAAAAATAAAGATAAATGAATAAGATAATTAATAATAAAATGAGAACATCCCTTTGGTTTTTTCTTTATGAATCCAGGATAACTGAGCTGTTCTGCACATCCTCTCTGGATGTGGTTGGTCTTTTCTTGGGTGGCTGATCTTTTAAAAATAAAATGCGTTGATTCTTTTCTTTATTATGGACCTCCTGTGGGCTTAAGAGGCAAACCTGCAAGCTTTAAGAATTTAGAGTTTTGTGTTGCTTAAATTAGTCCTATAATCAAGCGTCGGATTATTTAACTAGACTGAGCAATAATTATTAAACTAGTGAGCAAACCCTGGACTAAAACTGGGACTAAAAAAAGCAGCAGGTAAAGAGAAAACAAACCATTGGATGTGATGCTGCACTCAGTCTCCACAGCAATAATTTAGGCTAGCTGCTGTAATTTATATTCATATTTATTCAAGTACTAGATTGCTTAAAATCTTCAATAATTAACAAAGATATTTATCCTAGTCCAGATGGAATAGGATAAAAATTTAATTTAAAATTAAATTAAAATTAAAATGACATACCTTTAAATAACTGCTTAGAAATGCTGATCTTTGTTCAATATCTGGCTCAGTGAATATGTGGGCTGGTGTATAAATACGGACTGGATCTGAACCTGGCATGTCCCTGTATGTTAGCACTAAGGTTGTATTTAAAATGCGGACTGGATTTTGATCAACATTGTATTTTATACATAAATAAGTGGAATGGAGCTGAGTTTTAATATCTGTCAATTTTTAGTGTGGGAAATTGTGGATATGGAGTGAGAGTTTGTGGAGACACTGAGATGGGTGAGTCTCACTCCCAATGGGTGAGAGTTGACAATGCTGTATATATATATATATATATATATATATATATATATATATATATATATATATATATATATATATATATATACGTTTTTCTCAATTTCGTGATATATTGCATATAACAATCCCGTATCAGATAAATAACAACTTGATTAAAAAAAAATTGACATCTCCATACTTTATGGCACATTTCTTCGTTTCATTAACATTTCTATTCTGGCCCTCTATATTTTTCAAGCATCACATTCAGCTAGTGACCCCCGACCCCCGTCTTGTGCCCCCTCAGAGGTTCCAGACCCCCACTTTGGGAGCCCTTGGGTCAGTATGATGTCCAAAAAATCAGCCTTAAAGGAGAAGTCCTCTCATATTCAGAATTCAAACTTCTGAAAGTTCTTTAAATATGAAATTATTCCCTCCTGTTCAATAAACGATCAGTGTTTTTAATTCAGAGTAATTTTCATGTGAATGTGCTTTACTGGAGGTATCCATGTTTGTCAAAGAACACTACTGCCACCTACTGGTTTGTGACATCACGGTGCGGTATCGGCTGTTGATCAAGTCCCAGTGCTGTATCTGGTGTTTGTCACAACGCGCTATTATCCAAGTCATCTTGAAAACATTCTTCTTCCTAATGTTGGCTACATATTACGGGTTTTTTCTCTGGTCAGAAGTTTGATGGCAAATCCTCCCTCTTCAAGTTGAAAGTTGAATCGGAAAGGTGAAATAACTCTTTTTTTTTTCACTTTTACCCGATGTATTCCAGCATCCAGCTGCCATGCACGTGGGCATTGTCAGTTTCACTATAGCTCCGGTGAATTTTAATGGTGAAGTCCTCTGGAAATCTTCAATAATTGTTGTTGATTGCAGATGTGTCTAATAGTTCCCATTGATTTTGCTTGTAAAGCGGGGAGAATGGCGCTAGGCTTACCGCACCGTGACGTCACTGCTGGAAGATGGCAGGAGGGAGGGGTTACTATATTTGGGAAAAAATGGCCGCTCCCAGACTCAGTGATTGCGACAAAAAATATTTTTTTACTGATTAATAATAAATTCATTATATCACCACTAAGGTATTAGTTTTAGGTGTAAATAATGATCCATTGATTATTCCTGCTGACTGAACTTTTCCTTTAAAATAATCAGTAGTAAAGTTTATGGAAGCAAACATGATACAGATGTGTCCACATGAGCTCCACCATCACCTGGGTTTTCTTCTGTGATGATGATGTCATCCACTGGTTGTCTCTGCTGCCCCCCCACCCCCCCTCTCTCCCTCTCTCCATAAAAGGCTGGAATGCTAACTCCTGCTGACAGGACCCAGACATAATCAAGCAGGGAAAACTTTTAGTGTTTGTGTCAGCCTTTATAAATGTCACCAAAGCAGGATTTCACTTAATGATAGTCGTGAAGAGACTGCAGCAGCTCCTCAGTATCTTCTGTGTGTGTGTGTGTGTACCTGTCTAGCCCTCAGAGTGAGGACCATTTTTCCAATTTTACCATCAGACTGAGGACCAGTTGTTGCAAAGTGAGGACATTTTACCGGTGCTAACAGGCTATTTTGCTAATGGTCAGGTTTAGGGCTAAGGTGTCAATGGGTTAAGGTTAGGGTGAGGTATGCATTGGTAATGGTTAGGTTTAAGATAAGTTTTAGGGTTAGGGCATAGAAAGAGGTGAAAATGACTGAAAATCAAAGGACGTCAATGTGAGTTAACACATGGTCCTCACTATATACAGCAGGACGAGTATGTGTGTGTGTGTGTGTGTGTGTGTGTGTGTGTGTGTGTGGGCAGCAGGGATTGCGTCTGCCAGCCGTTAAGTGTCATTAAGACGTTAGAAGGGTCTCTGTTAAACCCTACATGGTTGTGAGCGTGATGGTATTCCCTCAGCCCACACACTGAGCTCGTTAAACCAAAGCATGAATTCCCCAGGCTGATTATGATCCCTCCAATATTTTCAGATTACATTTCTATTAGATCTAGCTGCTTTCTCCTTTCTTCCTGTTAAAATGGAGCTCTGCTAATGTAAGCTGTTTCACACACTGCAACTGTCCTTCAGGGGAATCTGCGCCGTTTGCTGCCTGTTTTTTAACTGTTTTTCCCTGATATACAGGCATCATGTTTATAGTCAAGTATGCTAATATCTTATCTGGCATAGAAAACTGCAGCTGTAAAGGTTACTGTGATAAAACATCACAGGAGTTTTAGTCAGTGGGAGAAAATGACAGCAGTTTGCTCTACATCCAGTTACCAGCAGCAACCGGCCGACAACAACGCTGCAGTGAAACAGCTGAAGCTTTGCAGCCGGTGGCCTCACTAAGAGAAAGTTTTTATCGAACATTTTGCAGTTTCCGTTTCATACAACCAACTATTTCATTGCTCTGATCAAAACAGTCAGAATAGATGTTTACTGGATAAAAAAAAATGAATTAGATATCTGCTAAACTTCAGCTTGATTTAAAGAAGCAGCAACTTATGCGCGCCGTCTGTAGACCAAAACAAGATGTGTGACAAGCCAGTTATGTCTCTTCCTCTACTCTAGCTGCAGACCTGTCTGACAACAGCGTCATAAATCATGCTGTGGGCAAAAGAACTTCTAGCGCAGATTATCGCCATTTTGCTCCAACGCTACGCTGCTGCTGAGGGAAGGGAGGGGCTAAGCTCTGAATGGCAGCTGTTTACCGCACATGAGGTTGGAGAGCAACACAGCGACATGGTTTTGGCATCACACTACATTCACTCCTGATGGATTTCTTTTCTGTAGCGTTCGTAAGCTAATATGTGGAGGTTAATCTTTCCAGAGAAAACCTGATCGGCTGCCTGTGGAACCTTTTGTATCTCTGCTTCTTTTTCATCAGCCCCATTTCCGCGACCCTTTTTAAACCGTGCTGAGATCGGTCCGAGCACGATAACAGAGATAACTGTTAAGTATAAATGGCACGCAAAACTGAACCGGACCTTACCAGACACAACCGAACCGTGCTAACATGGTAATAGTTCATCAGCAGGGCTCGGCGTGTTTCAGTTCTGGCTCGGTTCTCAGATAACAAATAGCGCAGAGCAGACCGAGTCATCTCCTCACAGTCAGCCTCCGTAATCAGAAAATTTCACACATTCATAAAAATCCTCGCTTCCCTAACACGCCACACGACTTGCAGTGACGATTCTGCTTAGCAGTGCAATGAACCTCAATGTCTGTCATTGTTTCCTGCATCTGGAAGCCCTGATTATCATTTATCGTTTATCGTATCCACTTCCCAAAAACTGATTCTGTTAAGTAAATTCACCAAAGGCTGCCTTCTTCGCCTGACTCTCCGCAAACAACGAAATATCACAATTATAACCAAACTTCCTGAATGTTTCGAGCGCCGCTATGTTGGTTTGCTTGTTTACCTCTAAAGAGCAACAGTACCATAGATCACCTCTAGGAGACGAGAAACTGTGCTAGGGTGATGCCTAAATGGTCGTAAGGAACCAAGCTTGGCACGGATCGGATTCAGAGGGTGGTGGAAATGGGGTAAATGTCTGCTTCTGTCTCCTTGAACCCCAGTTAGCCTCAGCAGATGGCCGTTCACACTGAGCCTGGTTCTGCTGGAGGTTTCTTCCTGTTCAAAGGGAGTTTTTCCTCTCCACTGTCGCTACAAGCCTGCTTAGTGCGAGGGATTGCTGAAGAGTCAATGAGTCGAAGCAATCGCCTGGATTTTACTTAGATAGAAAACTTTGAATCAATCTGACTGGATGATCTGGTTGAATCGTCTCTATAAAGTGACCTGAGATGACATGATATAAATTGGTGCAATAGAAATAAACTAGATTGAAAGTAAGTGTTGGAATCCAAAGATATAAACTATTCTGAGGATGGTTTGCTTTAGATATTTGAAAACAAGTAAGTAATCCATCATATTTATAATACAGTACAGGTCTCATTTTTCTGTTTATGATTTCAATGTTATGTGTCAATGAAAATAAACGAGGGGGGGGGGGGCATTTGAGAAAAATGGAAAACAAAACAAAGATAAACAAAAAAACACAACAAGATTGAGATCTCTTTCAATGACAGAATGTTGCATCCTAGGTGCTCAAAAGGGCGCTTCTGCAGATCCTTCCTAACAGCTGCTGTTAGACTATAATTAGTGCTGCTGTCAGAACGTTCAAGAAGTCTTTGGTTTCTGGTTTCCCTCTATATGTCTTCCTATCAGTAATGAATATTCTAAAACTTTTGTTTTTGTAACTTATGAAAATTGAAGATTTCACATGGAAAGCAAATATAAAATATGATCTTAGAAAAAATATTAAAGAGCAATGAAGGTGCACAAAAGCTCAGCGTCCGCTTAACATGGGGGTGCAGATTAAAAAAACAATTGAAAATAAAAAAAGGTTAAAAAAGAAAAAACGAAAAAAACATAAAATATAATAATTTTAATACAAAAAACAAATGAATAAATACAAATTAGAAAATAGTTAAAAAGATCTAAAAACTGGACAAAAGAGTAAAAACATAGGAAAAAAAACTAAAAAATATGTAAAACAAAGTCAAAATAAACTAAAATGAGGAAAAAGTCAAAAGAATAAAAATAATAAAATAAACAGAAATATAAAAAAATGAAAACAATTGTAAGATAAAAAGGTTTAAAAGACAAATATTATTGCACATTTTTTCCCTCTAAAATATGTTTTCTCTTCCCCTGCATCACTAAACTTTGACGTTTCTGTTGTTTTTCTTCAATCTGGGACAATCAAGGCGTGTCTTATCTTATGTTATAACTCTCTGATTCGCAGATTTGGAAGATTAAAATGTTGTTGTGTTTAAAAAAACAGCATCTATTAAATGTGGATTTTTCTATGAAATATTCCTTTCTTCCATCTCTAACTGTGTCGCCTAATAAATGCATAAACGTAGGGATTGTTTTTGTTCATCCATTTAACACAGACGCGCTCTTCTTCTTCTCAATCAAACCACAGTCATTAATTAATAAGAGAGAATAACCTCAGAGCAGCCATGAACCCGGAACGGTCCACTTCCTTCTAAACTCCAACCTCATCATTTATTCAGAGGCGTTCATTAAAACCATAGAAGTTGGATGGAAGGAGTTTGTTTGCAGAAT
Organism: Cyprinodon tularosa; assembly: GCF_016077235.1. NCBI lineage: Eukaryota > Metazoa > Chordata > Actinopteri > Cyprinodontiformes > Cyprinodontidae > Cyprinodon > Cyprinodon tularosa. The sequence continues at coordinate 218,153 of NW_024039254.1, forward strand.
ATTTGGAGGAAAACAGTCCGACTGTCGGTTTACAGGCTGCTGTTCTTTCAGGCTCATATTTTCATGGGAAACTTGAGCACCGCAGTGTGTGGGCAAACGAGGCAGCCCTCTGGTGAGAGAGCAAGAGTTGAGTGAGTGGGAGCAAAATGAAGAGCAAATGAGCGAGCGAGTGAGCATGGACAGGAATAGGTTAGAAGGATTTATTATATAAACCCTTTCTTGCCTTAAACAGGTGGAATTAGAGTTGACGCTCACAGAGCTGCTGTCTCTGCATCTTTGGGACCAGTGGGGCCCAGTTATCTCCCACCAGTAATGATGTCACCAAACTTCCAGTTAACATAGTTTGCCCCATATTCTACTGCACGGCATCAATGAAATCCAGAGGAATAAAATCAGCTGATTTCATAGATCCTGTCGGCTAAGTTTGATCAGATGGTGACGAAGTGAAGTTGTTACAGCTCGCTCACTGACTTGGTCACTGCAGGAGCAGTGGGCTGCTTGCAGCACCTGAGGTGCAATCTGGGGCTGAGGGCCTCAGGCCGGGACCCTTGTGACCCATACAGGGGCGGATTTAGGAAATTTGGGGCCCTAGAAAAAGACAGGCAGGGGCCCTCTGATTGGAGAAGACAACACATAAAACAGACCCACTCTAAAGATAGAGAAATGTTAATAGAATAGACATCCATTATCTGTTCTAGGTTGTGTCCCTCTCTTCTTGTCCATTTTCTTCTTGTTTTCCTCTCTATGTTTTGTTCTCAGCTGAATTTTCATGGTGTCTCTAAAGGAATGAAAGATTTTTTCCAAGCACTAAGCTCACTTAGCTGATTGCTCCTTCCTGTGTTTCCAAAAAGGCCAAAGTAAATAACCCAGTCCTTCTTTTCACTGTAGACAAGCCATGATCTGCTTCTCTGTTCTCCATTTTTCATTTGGATGAAATAATAGCTGCATGAATCATGACAGCAGACAAGATAGAGGAGAGCAGGAGGCGGGGTTACCAATCTACTTGCTCTGGAGAGCAGAGTTCGCTGCTTTTAGATGTTGTCTCCAAAGTCTCCAGTAGCAGAAAAAAGTCGCTAGATTTGGCGCTAGGCGCTTTTTAGAAATCAAAGTGCTAGAGGGGTCTGAAAAGTGGCTAAATATAGCGACTAAAGCGCTAAGTTGGCAACACTGCTCTTTGCTTCGTTTGTTTTCAGATGGTTTGCTGCTGTCTGTTTGGACCTTTCTGAACATGTGCAGCAAGTGGACTGATCCAATATGGTGGACACTGAAGGAGGGGGGGCTGAAACACACTTAATATTATAAGAGTTCTGATGGCGTTTTAGCCAAAGGATTTTTATCAAAAACATAATTAATGTGCAGAAATAAGCAATAGTTGTATTAACCATACATGGAAACAGAGTTTTTTGGGGCCCCCAGGAATATGGGGCCCTAGGCAACAAATGGTAAATCCCCAACCCACCCCCCCATAAGTGATAACATCTCTGGCTGCAATCAGCTGATCAGGTCATTCACACACTGACTATAAACTGATTGCAGCTCTGGCAGGGCTGTTTGCCGGCTCCTATTTCTGCTCATTATTTAGTGTCACTAAAAGTAATAAAACAAACTAGTTTGAACTTAATTGACAGGAAGAGTATCACGTGGTTCAATAGTCTTTGGTTCCCACTGCAGCAGCCACGTGCAAACTTAACCTGCAGTACAAGAAAAACAGAAATAATTAAAGTAATTTGATGGGTAAAAAAAAGACATAATGAGGTCAAATGTATGGAGGGAACTTTGTGCCTTTATTGTTGCAATACAAGAACAGAATTTTGTAAATAAAACGTGCAATCAAAAAATTAAAACTTTATGATAACAAAAGTAAGGTTTCAGGAGTAACTTTGCTGTTTTCTCAGATTTTATTTTTTCTGATATTATTTTCTAATTTTTTTCATATTATTTTGATTTTTTTTGGCTTCAAATTCCTCTTTTTCATTGCATTCTTTCCAAATCTCTTTTCACATTGAAACCTAATTCAAGTGTTCACTTTTGACCCATAAAAACCTTGCTAACATCCAGAAATGAAATAGAAATGCGTCTTGACTCCTCACTCTGGAGGAAGACCCGCCCCCTGACGGAAAGACAATGGAAAGCGTGATTTCATAGAATGCAATTTCTAAAATTCAACCTGAAAAGGAAACAAAAAAATTAAATTTTAAAATGTGACAAAATGTAAATTGATTCAAGCTTTGAAAATAAAATAAAAAAAAATAGGAAAAAAAAAATTGACAAAAAGAAATACTTCGAGTAAAAAGCGGTTTAGTTAAAAGTTGCTCTTCAAACCTTTTTTTTTTTTAGTTACGGCATTTTTAAACCATTAATTTAATGTTTTGTTAATTTCCATCCATACATGATTTTTGCTGGAAACAGTAATGGAACAAAATTCACTCCATACTAAAAAAAATAATTGAAATGAAATCAATCAAATCAAATAAACAGAAAATACGCCTATTATTAAATAAGCTTGATAAATACACACATTATTTTATATTTGATGTATACATAATGATTTCAAAATGTTTAAGATATTTTGATGCAAATTATTTAATTGTGAAATTATATGTTTTGTGAATAGAAATCATTATAAATGCAAAAAAAGGCCAAACAAATAGTTTTTCTTGGGGGGCCCCTAGTTTCCCTGCATGGGACCCTATTATCTGTAGCTTGGTTTGCTTACGCCTTGGGCCGGCTTTGACCCAGAGTGGCGGCTCCTCTAACAACTAGGACAGATATATATCACTGTACGCTCTGTTAAACACAGTTTGGGATGTTTTCTGCATCCTGCAGCGTGTGCTGCCACACTGCTCCTCTAAGATCCGTGTTTAGAAAGGGAGATGCTTTCAGAGACAAGATTATGCAACAGAGCATTTGCCTGAAGCCCTCCGTTAATCCCGCCTTATTCTGAGTGCAGTGAAATGAAACTCAGACAGCTAACGAAGCTTCGCTTTTCATGCTCAGGTTTGCATTTCTGTTCACGCTGCTGCTGATCAGAGGATCCAACCAGTGGGATTACCGTCCCAAACACATGCTAATCCTGAGAGGGAATATCTTGTCCGTTTTCTGGAGAAAGTCGTTCAGGATTCTCTTGTAAACTAGTGAATGAATGCAGTGATGGTTTGGTTCTGTTCGCAGTAAACCAACACCTCGTTTCTGGATAATTGTTTTATGGGCATCATTAGCGGTCACCTCAGAGGAGGTTACAGTGGAGTGAAGCTCCTGATGTGTAGTTGGATGCCTCTGGTGCAGCAAACAGGTTCCTGTTTCAGCTCCTGCAGGATTAGATCTGAGCATAGACCCGTTTTTAATCGATTCAAACACTGTGATGTAGAACATGCTGTAGTGCTGTTAGTATCGGAACTCTAAGAGGATTACTGTAGTCACATGGAGCCACTGGGCTCATTGTGCAGCAGGGGAACCTCTGTGTGCATTTGGCAGTGGAGTAGAGAGGATCTATTAGCAGGCTTTCACTGCTCATCTTTTACTACAGCACCCCCCCCCCACCCCCCCATTGACATACATAGACAAGTTAAATGCACAGGTATTGATATTCACACACTGTCACTGTGTAATAACTACTTCTACATTTATCTTCACTGTTTTACATTTGATAATGTGTTTTTTTCTTCTTCAGAGTAAATCTTTACATTTTCATCCAGCATCCACTGATTTCAGCATTGATTTAAATTCCATTTTCAGCCTCTAATGATGGAATAAAACCAGACAGAGATGATAAGTGTCAGAACTGTGGTGGCACCTCTTGCTGAAAATAATGACACCCTTATTATTATTATTTTTTGTGTTTCTACTGCTTGTGTAATCCTTTGCCAGAAATCTATGCTTGCTAAAACTATAGGGAAATGTAATGTTTCAGTATCGAATGTTTTCATAAATCCCTCTAGAAGAAGTACAACCCGTAGTTTAGTTTAATTTTCTCTTGTTAAATGCTTAACAAATGACAGCCTCATTGAAAAGGCAGCATGCAAGTAATTAGCACTTGAAGTAGGTTAAAGTTATGCTTCAAATGTAAATAAAACGATAAGCAGGAGGGAATTGTTAGAAAATGTAAATGTTATCATTTTATTTTAAGTTACAGACATCTGGCCCATCAGGAATGTTTAATTGTTGTTCTAAAAGTGGAGAGCAAATATTTCTCTCTGGGCCTGATATTATCCAGCTATGCTACCGTAGGTGACTGATAACTTCTGAGCCCTCCTGGTGACTTCTGACCCCTCCTGGTAACCTTTGACCCCTCCTGGTAACTTCTGAGCCCTCCTGGTGACTTCTGACCCCTCCTGGTAACTTCTGAGCCCTCCTGGTGACTTCTGACCCCTCCTGGTAACCCTTGACCACTCCTGGTGACTTCTGACACCTCCTGGTGACTTCTGACCCCTCCTGGTGATTTCTGACCCCTCCTGGTAACCTTTGACCCCTAGGATCTGACAGAGTTGAGCAAAGACTCCTCAGTGGGTCTGGTCGCTCTCCTTTCCTGCAGGAAAGAAACTTGTTTTGTTTGGTTTGCATTTCTAGAACAATAAGGGGTTATTATTATTTTAACCTCTCAATAAGTAGATAAATAAAAATAAAAAATCAGATGTAAATATCATAAATGGTCTCAATAATGAAGAAAAGTCTAAAATGGGCCCGGTCTATTGGAGCAGATTCTTCCATTCTTGTCCCAATACAACTTTTTCCATCTCTGTTGCAGGTTTAAATGTTAACTGATTCCAATACCGAACAAATACAACATCAGAACGAACCATACATACAGTTATTGCAAATCTGTAGTTAAAAGCCTTCAGCTGATCCAAAATGCTGCAGCCAGAGTTCTGATGAAAATTAAAAAGAGAGATCATATCTCTCCTATCCTGGCTTCTCTTAATTGGCTTTCTGTTAAATCCAGAATAGAATTTAAAATCCTCCTCCTCACATATAAAGCCTTAAATGGCCAAGCTCCATCTGATATCAGAGATCTGATTGTTCCTTATGTTCCTAACAGAGCACTTCGTTCTCAATCTGCAGGTTTACTAGTGGTTCCTAGAATTTCTAAAAGTAGAATGGGAGGCAGATCTTTTAGTTATCAGGCTCCTCTCCTGTGGAACCAACTACCAGATTTAGTCTTTACTACTTTTAAGGCTAGGCTTAAAACTTTCCTTTTTGATAAAGCTTATAGTTAGAGTGGCTCAGGTTATCCTGAGCTACCTCTATAGTTATGCTGCTATAGGCTTAGACTCCTGGAGGACATAGGGACCCCTATTTCATCATTCTGCTTCATTCTGTCTATTCTCCCACTCTAAAGTACTTTTTTATTTTAATCTCTAACTTTTCATTATGGGTAAAAGTCAATTACTGGATACAATCAGCTGTTTTTCTGTTTTTAACAGAAGATTTGAACCTTTAATCTGACTGGATGATCTAATTTAATTGTCTTTGTAAAGTTCCTTAAGATGACATGTTGTGATAACTCACTATAGAAATAAACTCCACTGAGTTTATTACTGAGGAAAAAATTATCAATAGATTTTTTAGGACATTAATATTTTTATAAAACTGTTCAATGCCAGAACATTTTACTCCTTTATAGGCGTCTTTGATTGTATGAATTAACTAACTTTTAACCCTTTCAGCTAACATTTTTTATTGGGATGGAATCTGTTCTGTTAACATGATTTACTGTATTTATGACTTCCTTTCTGCCCTTATACTATTCTAGAGCTGCTGGTTTGGGATTCACATATATGCTTTCTTTATGAAAGCAGACAGAGCTCTGTTTTTGGAAAAGGATCTGAATTTGCAAATATTCAGATTGAAGTAGTGAAGTAATTGGAGCGGTGAATCTCTTTTTAAGATAAGAGAAAAAAAAAAGACAATTTGTTAGCCTAAGCCTGTAAACTGTATCGGAGGCTTTGTAGGAGCAGAAAGGTTTACTCTTCATCATGCTCACTCCCAGCTCTGTTGTTTTGTGTGTTCAGGATGATGAAGTGGTCCTTCAGTGCTCGGCTACCATCCAAAAGGAGCAGCAGAAGCTCTGCCTGGCAGCGGAGGGCTTCGGAAACAGACTCTGCTTCTTAGAGTCCATCTCTAACTCCAAGGTACTGAACATGATCTGCAGTAGGTCCCACAATGACCAACAAAGAACTGTTTTATATTAGCAAATACAAAGTTTATTTAAGTTAAACTCATGTTTCTATATTAAAATACTTTCTATGTTATCTGTTTGATTCTTTAATGTTTTTAGAATAATGACTTATTTTTTAGAAAGTTTCAGTGACAAATAAAATCACAATATTTGACACAGAAAAGTCAGCTTAATGAATGGTTCCTGTTGTGCATCATATGTCTCCATGAATGACTGCATCAGTGCAGCGATGCAGGGAGACGATTGTCTGAATGAGCTTCTGATTCAGGGAGAACATCTCAGTCTGGGAATCCAAAGCTAACGCTGCTAAACTAGAGAAAAAGGCCTTAATGAGAAAGTTCAAATTTACATATTTAAAGTTATAGTTCAGTCCTCCTTATATATCAGAGTCCAAACCCCTCTCTAGGAACCGCTGTACTAATTGGTGGGTTTAGTGTGATTATCTTCTGACAATAGATTAGAATAAAACAGATATAATATAATAGAATATTGCAAATAAATTATGGGCTGCTCAGTGGCAGTAAGTAGCACTGCTGGGTTCGATTTCCGGCCCGGGGTCTTTCTGCATGGAGTTTCCATGTTCTCCCTGTGCATTCATGGGTTCTCTCTGGGTACTCTGGAGGAGAAGCCATGTTGCCCTGCGATGGACTGGCAACCTATCTATGGTGGACCCCGCCTCTCGCCCATCGACAGCTGGAGATAGGCACCAGCACCCCTCTATGAAGTTGTTTCAAATCTATTTGTGCATTGTAAGTGTGAATTTGAAGTTTCAGAGAGACTTACGGTCTAAGTTTTGTATTTGCAGAATAAAAAATTTTTAAAAATCCCAAGTAACAATTTTTTCCCCACCTGTTGAATTTTAAGTACAAGTACACAAATTCTGTTCTACAAGTTGCAAATTATAAAACTCTGAGATTCTAAGTTTTGTTCCAAATGGTCAAGAATTATATTTACCAAACTATTTGTGCATTGTAACTTTGGTGTTTTGTAATTGTAGGTTTTTTTAATCTGTCACAATTACTAAACAATTGTCCGTTCAATTTTGCTACAGTTGATCTAAAACAAATGGTGCAAAACAAATTCAAACACATGTATTCAAATCTTCAAAAATATATATATATTTTTTTTTCCTTAACACAAATACAAATCAATGAATACAACAGCACAAATCTGCTGCTGTGACTCACAAATTCAACTTTATTTTCACTTTTGACCCAAATGTCACACCATTAAAAAAGATCTGTGAGCTGTGGGTAGTACCATTGATCGCAAAGCAGGGGGCGCCTTGGTCAGTCTATACCAACCTGAAATACTTATTTGGCCAATAAAACAAAATATTATAAAGTAAAATAAAATAGAGAAGGATTGCCTTTGAGTCAATGAGTCGATGCCATCAGTTGGTTTTCCTTAGATAGAAAACTGAATCAATCTGACTGGATGATCTGGTTGAACTGTTAAGTGACCTGAGATGACATGATGTGAATTGGAGCTATAGAAATAAACTGAATAGAATGGAATAACTAATGGCATTTAAAGGGATCAGCAGGTTAAAGGATGAAGCCTTCAGGCTTATAAAAATTATCATAGAAGTTCTGGTAGAAAAAGTTTTTAGATGATTTAGAGGCATCCAAACTGTTATTCTGTGTAAAAGTAAATATTTACATATTTTAAATGCAGCGTTCTTCCAGGATGTAGTTCTGTGTTTGTGCTTGGTGGTTTGCAGTGGGATGTATGCAGCAGAAACAGATGATTAAAGTGAGTTAACCTAAACTACAGCTAACAGAGCGCACGCTGCCTGCACGGCCTTTTAGCTTAAACTGCAGATTCTGGGTACATAGAGAGACTTTAATGCCCGGAACAATCTGATTAATTATGATTAAAATCACCAACTGATAGATTGACTGATACAGTTATAATTTTGATATCAGCTGAATTATGTTACATGGTGAACAATTTAAAACTAAATCTAATAATAGATAGTGAGACTGAACCATTTAGATTAACAGATTAACGATACATTAATCCATACTGATCATATATCGGTTAAATTATTAACACCCAATTCCATCGCTGCAGAATTAAATATCGATCCACAACATCAGCTTTATGCATGGCTGCAGGAAGTGGGGGTGCTGGGGAGGCTGCAGCGCAACCTAGTGGTGAGAGGGAGGTTAGAAATATATTGAAAATACTTTGCAAAATGTATTAATATTTTGGGAAATGATTTTGCCTTTTTAAAATGTATTATTACATGTATTTGGATTTTAATTTAGTTATTTTGAGGCCTAATCAACATAAGTTACGTTGTCATGGCAACGTCAAGCAAGCTGGAGCATGGTATCCCGCTGGCCGGGCAGCGTGATGGAAAATGGATGGATCAATACAGATAAAACTGTATCGTAATAAAGGCAGGATGGAAAAGCCTCTGCCATCCATTGTTTCAGATATTTCAGAGACTGACTGTTTGTCTGGCTGTTTCCCACAAACATCCATCCTTCACTCTGTGTCCTCCTTCCAGAATGTGCCTCCAGATCTCTCCATCTGCACCTTTGTGCTGGAGCAGTCTCTGTCAGTACGAGCCCTTCAGGAGATGCTGGCCAACACCCAGGAGAAGGCTGAAGGGGTGAGTGTGTTAGAGGCACAGGCACGTTCCTGGGATGAAGAGGCCCTTAAAGGGATCCACGGCTAGATAAAAATGTTTGCTGAAATATGTTCTCTTTTTCCTATTAACTTCAAAATTGTTAGTTCCAAATTTCTAGCCCCAGGGGGGGCTAAAAATTCAAAATAGATGTTTACCAAAAACCAATCAAACGTATACTAAGTTATCACACCAGTATATATATATATATATATAAATATATATATATATATATATATAGTTATTTTTTTTTTACGTCTTAACCAGGGCCATTGTGTGGGTAGGGTGGTGCCCTAGTGCCCTCTATTGGCCAGCCGCCACTGATAAAATCTCACAATTACTTAAAAAATGATCAATCCTGTGTTATATTTTTCATCCATAGAGCAGTCGCTGTCGGTGGTCATATTTTTCTGGGATGATGGTGCAATTAGCTCTAACTGCACTGGAACCTGCCGAGTAAAGACAATATCCGAGGCTAACATTTTACGAGACTAACACTATGCAAGGCTAACATTATCCGAGGCTAACATTATCCGAGGCTAACATTATCCGAAACTAACACTATGCAAGGCTAACATTATCCGAGGCTAACATTATCCGAGGCTAACATTATCCGAGACTAACACTATGCAAGGCTAACATTATCCGAGGCTAACATTATCCGAGGCTAACATTATGCAAGGCTAACATTATCCGAGGCTAACATTATCCAAGGCTAACATTATCCAAGGCTAAGATTATCATAGGCTAACATTATCCGAGGCTAACATTATCCTAGGCTAACATTACCCGAGGCTAATATTATCCTAGGCTAACATTATCCGAGGCTAACATTATCCGAGGCTAACATTATCCTAGGCTAACATTATCCGAGGCTAATATTATCCTAGGCTAACATTATCCGAGGCTAACATTATCCGAGGCTAACATTATCCTAGGCTAACATTATCCGAGGCTAATATTATCCTAGGCTAACATTATCCGAGGCTAACATTATCCTAGGCTAACATTTTCCGAGGCTAATATTATCCTAGGCTAACATTATCCGAGGCTAACATTTTCCGAGGCTAACATTATCCGAGGCTAACATTATAGAGCAGTCGCTGTCGGTGGTCATATTTTTCTGGGATGATGGTGCAATTAGCTCCAACTGCACTGGAACCTGCCGAGTAAAGACAATATCCGAGGCTAACATTATCCGAGGCTAACATTATCCGAGGCTAACATTATGCAAGGCTAACATTATCCGAGGCTAACATTATCCAAGGCTAACATTATCCGAGGCTAACATCATCCTAGGCTAACATTATCTGAGGCTAACATTATGGAAGGCTAACATTATCCGAGGCTAACATTATCCTAGGCTAATATTATCCTAGGCTAACATTATCCGAGGCTAACATTATCCTAGGCTAACATTATCTGAGGCTAACATTATGGAAGACTAACATTATCCGAGGCTAACATTATGCAAGGCTAACATTTTCTGAGCTGTTTTTCCTCATATAGTGACTGACTGGGTGTAAATTTAGAGGATGCATCAATGCAACACTGCCTCAGAATTTTCATGTGTGATCAACTGTTTACTACATTAGCTAAAGCTAATGCTATTAGCAGAAGCTAACATGAAATCAAAATCAAATTGGAGGATATGGAGGGAATGATTAAAGCGAAAGTGAAGCCTCTTTCAGTCGGTGTAAACTGAAAATATTTAAAGTTACTTATCGCGCTTTGGCTGGACAGAGCTAACACTATAGAAGCTAGCATACGTCATTTACCCTAAATGTAAATACATTTCTGCTTAAACATAATGGTGATGTCCATGTGAAAATAACTAAAAAACTAAACATTAACATTATTTTGACGGTATTGTTTTCACATTCATTTTACTCCAGAGGTTGGAAGCTCTGAGTTTTCAGATGCAGGAACTCTCCTCCAACCTAAAGGAGACAAGATACTTTTTTTCCAAACCAGAACCAGAACCATGACCACAGACTTGGAGGGGTTAATTCTCATCCAAGTTGCTTCACACTGATGTGAACCGCTCCGTTAGGAAGAAGCCAGAAAAATCACACCATCTGCAGGTGGTGGTTCCCGAGATCCACTGGTCCCTGAACCAGACCCCCTCTGGTCCTTAGCTGCATCTAGAAATCCTGTCCATAAAGGTTCTGAACAGGACCGGTACCAGAAGGATGGAGTCCAACGTGGACCAGGTGCGACTCCTGCTCTGATTGGACAGAGACTGGATGGCATCTGGCAATAAGCCCCATTTCCACTACCATTTTGAAACTGCTGAGATTGGTCCGAGCACGGTAACCAAGGTAACTGTTGAGTGTAAATGTTACGCACAACTGAACCATGCCAGACACAACCAAACCGTGCTAACATGGTACTAGTTCATCAGCAGAGATGGCAAAAGTACTCACTTTCCGTACTTGAGTAAAAGTACAGATACTTGTGTTAAAAATACTCTGGTAAAAGTGGAAGTACTGATTAAACTTCTTTACTCAAGTAAAAGTAACAAAGTACAGGCTTGTAAATTTACTTAAAGTATTAAAGTAAAAGTAGAAACCACTTTTTTCATGCCGTTGCCTACATTTTAAATGGATGTCTGCCAATAGGACTAGATCTCCGTTGTGTTCATTTTCAATCATCTCGTCGTCCATGCTACTATGCTAACGCCACCGCCACCAAGCTGCTATGATTTGCCGCGAATGAATACCGTCGAATCTGTCGATTCATCTTGTAGTGGTGCGTCAAATGCAACGTAGATTCCCATCCAATTAGATTGTATTTGGTATTGATGACGTGAAAAATAATAACGGTAACTCCCTTGAAATGATTCAAAACTAAAGTAACGAGCCAATTTTTTAAAATGTAAGGAGTAGAAAGTACAGATCTTTGTGTAAAAATGTAAGGAGTAGAAGTAAAAAGTCGCCATAAAAATAAGTAGTAAAGTAAAGTAAAAATATCAAAAAAAATCTACTTGAGTACAGTTCCCACTTCCCATCTCTGTTCATCAGTAGGGCTCAGCGCGGTTTAGTTCTGGCTTAGTTCTCAAATAATAAAGAGCTCATCAGCAGACAGCGTCATCTCCTTACAGTCAGCCTCCATAATCAGAGAACTTCAGACAATCATAGAGATCCTAGCTTCCCTATCGTACCGCACCATTTCCAGTGACGATTCTGCTTAGCAGTGTGATGAACCTTAACATCTGTCGTTGTTTCCTGTGTCTGGAAGCCCTGATTAGACTATCGTTTAGGCAGAAAAAAGAAAGAAAAATAACAAACGGTCAGTTCAGGCATTTTATAAAATATGTGAATCAGGAAATTGTCTGTAAACCAAAATGAAAGATTTTTGTTCTGTACTTAAAAAAAACTTTAGAGTTTAAAATGAAAAAAAGTTATCTTTTTTTAAAAATAAATTTTCATATAACATGGTTGCATTCATTTTATTTCAGTGTTAAATTCTGTTTAAAGTAACAGATTATAATAAAAATGTCTCCGGACCTTTACTGGTTGATGATTTTCTTTATTCTGATTTTTAATTGGTTACCCCTGATCTGCATGAACAGTTTCTAGAAAAATCTAATTTTCTGTTTTTCTCTTTGTGTCTCTCCCTTTGTTCAGGGTGGCGGACATCGAACTCTGCTGTATGGACACGCTGTCTTACTACGACACTCCTACAGTGGAATGGTCAGTAACCCCAGTTAGACAACAAGAACCAGCAAACTGGGATAGGCAGCCTGCAGTCAACTGACTGAAACCTGTTTGTAAATCAAGTTTTAAAAGTCCTTTTTTTTTCTTTTTTCTTTGTTTTCTGTGCTTTGTGATTCTTGATGTTTGTTTGAAGTTTAAAAGCTAATCAGCTGCCGGCAACTCATTCTAAACATTCACCGGGGAAAAGTTTTAAGGCCAGATATGATAAAGGCTGAGCTATTTGGTTGTTTTTGTCAAGGATGACGATGATGAAATAATTTCATTGACACTCCTTTATTTTCATGACGATAACGAGAACTGACGAGCTAAACGTGGATCTTTGATGATGAAAACTTGCCATGAGTGTGAGTTTTTGTCAACGAGACGAGACTAAATAAACATGAGCGGGTGGTCGGTCAGACATTTAAAATGCATCATTGTGCTGTAATCTGCTGAGCAGTATCAGCCGTGCAGCTGCATCCTGTTTGGCCCCGCCCCCACCTGCCGTGCAGTGCTGCTCATTCTGCAGGAGCACAGATGGATCATGACAGCAGCGGCAGGAGATAAAATAACTGAATGATCCAGTCCGCTGAACTCTGACTAACTCTGCTCCTCCAGCTGAGCTTGTGCAGAAATGCGTCTTTGCGCGGCTTAGCTCAGAGTCTGCGCTTTACGCTCCACTCTGATGGTTCGCTCTCAGCAGTACGGCTCTTCCTGCTCTCGCTACTTAATAAACTAGATGTGGCTGATCATCCTCTACCAAGCGTAAAAAAAAAACCTTTGTCTAACTCGGGATTTTATTTCTTCCAGCTCACAAGAGGTGATGGTAAACATTCTTTAATTTCTACCAAAAGAAATCCCTAAATTATATCCAAAGCAAATATTTCATTGCTTTCTGTTTATTTCTTGATAAAGATCCAGATGAAAAGGTTCATAGATCTTTGAATATTTCTCTCTCATTGTTCTCGTTTCTATATAAATATGATGGAAATATTTTCTTTCATTTTCTCTGTTTCCTTTAAATATTTCAACATTTTAGTAGCATATTCATTCAGTTTAGGCCTGGGTTGCCATGGCATTATGAGGCAGTTATGGAGGACCTTTCTGTATTTTTTTACATCAATCCCTGTGAATTTAAATCTACTTTGACCCCTGAGCAGCAGGAACCAAGGGGGAAATTGAAGAAATAATAAGTAGAAAGAAGAATGTTTTTGTTCTTTGCCTTTTATTGTTCTGTGTTAAATGCATAATTCATAGTAGATCAGGAAGTGTTTGCTTTGGGACGGAAACCTTGGATGTCTAAAACCATTCCTTTATTGGACATTTTGTTAGCTTGTCTGTCTGCCATATTAACCAATAGGATGTGTTGAACTAGATCTGCTATTTTCACAGCTTTTGTGCAATAAATTTTTTATAAAGTAGGGCATTAATTCATAAAAAGTTTATTTGAATTCTATAAATCAAAGTTTTCCTGCCCAACAGCAATGATGATCTGCACAGCAGCGTTCTATACTCAGCTATTGTAGCATCTAGGATAGAGCTGTCAGTCTGGGAAAGAATCTGGTTGGTATTCCAAATGATAATGTTTCACTTTTTTTTGTTGCTAAAATCAAATCCTTTTTAAGTTTTAGTCGACTAAAGCCGACTAAAACTATCACATATCGTAATGACTAAAACGCGACTAAGACTAATAATAGTTTTCATCCTGAAGACTAAATCTAAGATGGCTGCCAAAAACAACACTGTTCAGGAAGCATGCACTCCTAAAACGATCTAACAATCAGTAAAAAAATCTTAAAATAAATGCATTGATTATATATTACTAGTTATTAGATATTCACTTTTAAAACAGACAGTTGTTTTTTTTTCAAATGCAAATTGTCTTCTTCTGATGTCAAAGTGTCTCACTTTCTTGCTTAATTCAAGAAAAAAGGATTTTAATTAAGTTCAAGTGGAAACTGTTAGATCTTTAAAATTGAGGACTTTAATTGATGGCAGCATCATGCTGAGGGTCTGTCTCTTTTTGGAAAATGTACCAGTACCTTAGCCAGAGTGGACAGACGAGCACATCTGGAATATTTATCCGGAGATCAGATTATCAGTCAAACTGGGACAAAGTTTTCCAACTGGAATGATCCCAAACAATAAAATAAAAATTGTCTTTGAAAGATTTTTGTTTTATGTCTGTCGGTAGGAAAACAGTCACCAATTGTTCAAAAATGTTTTTTGTTTTGTTTCCCTTATTTTAGTTCTTATGCTGTTTGTCAACCTCCCGGTCGTCTACAGATAAACTGGCTTTTGATGTTGGACTGCAGGAGGAGACAACAGGTAGATGGATGAATGGATGGATGGATGGATGGATGGATGGATGGATGGATGGATGGATGGATGGATGATGGATGGATGGGTGATGGATGGATGATGGATGGATGAATGGATGGATGGATGGATGGATGGATGGATGGATGATGGATGGATGATTGATGGATGGATGGGTGATGGATGGATGATGGATGGATGGATGGATGATTGATGGATGGATGGGTGATGGATGGATGATGGATGGATGGATGATGGATGGGTGATGGATGGATGGATGGATGATGGATGGATGATTGATGGATGGATGGGTGATGGATGGATGATGGATGGATGGATGGGTGATGGATGGGTGATGGATGGATGGATGGATGATGGATGGATGATTGATGGATGGATGGGTGATGGATGGATGATGGATGGATGGATGGATGAATGGATGGATGGATGGATGGATGGATGGATGATGGATGGATGATTGATGGATGGATGGGTGATGGATGGATGATGGATGGATGGATGATTGATGGATGGATGGATGGATGGATGATGGATGGATGATTGATGGATGGATGGGTGATGGATGGATGATGGATGGATGAATGGATGGATGGATGGATGGATGGATGGATGATGGATGGATGATTGATGGATGGATGGGTGATGGATGGATGATGGATGGATGGATGGATGAATGGATGGATGGATGGATGGATGATGGATGGATGATTGATGGATGGATGGGTGATGGATGGATGATGGATGGATGGATGGATGGATGATTGATGGATGGATGGGTGATGGATGGATGGATGGATGGATGAATGGATGGATGATGGATGGATGATGGATGGATGATTGATGGATGGATGGGTGATGAATGGATGGATGATGGATGGATGATGGATGGATGGATGGATGGGTGATGGATGGATGATTGATGGATGGATGGGTGATGGATGGATGATGGATTGATGGATGGATGATGGATGGATGGATGGATGATGGATGGATGGATGGATGGGTGGATGATGGATGGATGGATGGGTGGATGATGGATGGATGGATGATTGATGGATGGATGGGTGATGGATGGATGATGGATGGATGGATGGATGGATGATGGATGGATGATTGATGGATGGATGGGTGATGGATGGATGGATGAATGGATGGATGATGGATGGATGATTGATGGATGGATGGGTGATGGATGGATGATGGATTGATGGATGGATGATGGATGGATGGAGTGATGATGGATGGATGGATGGATGATGGATGGATGGATGGATGGATGGATAGATGGATGATAGATGGATGGATGGGTGATGGATGGATGATGGATGGATGGATGATGGATGGATGATGGATGGATGGATGGATGGATGGATTGATGGATGGATGATGGATGGATGGATAGATGGATGGATGGATGGATGGATGGATAGATGGATGGATGGATTGATGGATGGATGATGGATGGATGGATGGATTATGGATGGATGGATGGATGGATTGATGGATTGATGATGGATGGATGGATAGATTGATGGATGGATGATGGATGGATGGATGATGGATGGATGGATGGATGGATTGATGGATGGATGATGGATGGATTGATGGATGGATGATGGATGGATGGATGGATGATGGATGATGGATGGATGGATGGATTGATGGATGGATGATGGATGGATTGATGGATGGATGGATGGATGGATAGATGGATGGATGGATTGATGGATGGATGATGGATGGATGGATGGATGGATGATGGATGGATGGATGGATGGATGGATGGATGATGGATGGATGGATGATGGATGGATGGATGGATTGATGGATGGATGGATGGATGGATGATGGATGGATGGATTGATGGATGGATGGATGGATGATGGATGGATGGATGGATAATAATAATAATAATAATGACTTTGATTTATATAGCGCATTTCAGGACACCCAAGGTCGCTTTACAAGAGCTGAAGTAAGGGGGGGTAGGGACAGGGAGGGGGTTAGGAAGGGTAGGCAAGAGAGAAAAGGTGTGTTTTAAGGTGCTTTTGGAACTGTGTCAGGGAAGTTGCGGAACGGATAGGAGGGGGGGAGGGCATTCCAAAGAGCCGGGGCCATTGCACAGAAAGCCCTGTCGCAATGGTCTTGAGTCTGGTACGGGGGATGGAAAGTAAGTTCTTGCTGGTGGAGCGCAGGGACCGCGACTGAGTGAGCGGGTGAAGAAGGTCAGTGATGTACTTGGGTGCCAGAGAATGAAGTGCTTTGTAAGTGAGGAGGAGGATTTTGTAGCTGATGCGTTGTTTGATTGGCAGCCAATGGAGTTTCTTGAGGATGGGGGTGATGTGCTGCCAGGGCTTGGTGTGGGTTAACACCCTGGCAGCTGAGTTCTGGACGTACTGCAATCTGTCTAGGGCTTTGTTGGGCAGCCCAGACAGGACACAATTGCAGTAGTCCAGACGGGAGGTGACAAATGAATGAATGAGAGTTTCGGTGACTGAGTCGGTAAGTGACGGCCGGAGTCTTGAGATGTTACGGAGATGAAAGAAGGCAGATTTAGTGATGCTCTGGATGTGGAAACTGAGTGAGAGTGTGGAGTCCAAAATGACACCCAGGTTCCGCACTTTGGGCAATGGGGAGGTGGGACAGCCATCAATGACCAAGGTGAGGTCTCCAACCTTCCTGAGCAGCGGTGCTGGGGCCACCACCATGAGCTCGGTTTTGTGGGTGTTGAGTTTCAGAAGGTTGTTGGTCATCCAGGTTTTGATATCAAGGAGACAGTTGTTAAGTTGTATTTGTGATAGTTGTGAGGAGGGCGTAGTGCTGACATACAGTTGGGTGTCGTCTGCGTAACAGTGGAAACTGAGTCCGTGGTTGCGGATGATCTGACCGAGGGGGAGCAAGTAGATGGTAAACAGCAGGGGACCAAGGACAGATCCCTGAGGAACACCATGGTTAACTGTTGCAGTTGATGAGTTGGAGCCTTGCAAAGTGATATATTGTTTACGGTTGGAGAGGTAAGACTGAAACCAAGAGAGAGTAATGTCGGTGAGGCCGATGAGGTCTGAGAGACGGGAGAGGAGGATCGAGTGGGAAATAGTGTCAAAGGCAGCAGATAGGTCAAGGAGGATGAGGACGGAGACAAGGCCGTCATCTGCAGCAATCAGGAGGTCGTTTGTTATTTTAATGAGGGCGGTTTCGGTGCTGTGATGGGGTCTAAAGCCCGATTGGAAAGGTTCAAAGAGCTCATGGCGGGACATGTGATGTTGTAGCTGAGCAGCCACTGCTCTTTCCAAGATCTTGCTCAGGAACGGAAGGTTAGAGATCGGACGGTAGTTGTTGGGGTCATCTGGGTCCAGGCCTGGCTTTTTAAGTGTTGGAGTCACGGCCGCCAGCTTAAAGCTGGTGGCCGTCCATCCATCCATCCATCTATGGATGGATAGATGATGGATGGATGACGGATGGATGGATGGATGGATGGATGGATGGATGGATGGATGATGGATGGATGGATGGATGGATGGATGGATGGATGATGGATGGATGGATGGATGGATGATTGATGGATGGATGGATGGATGGATGATGGATGGATGACGGATGGATGGATGGATGGATGACGGATGGATGGATGGATGGATGATTGATGGATGGATGGATGGATGGATGGATGATGGATGGATGAAGGATGGATGGATGGATGATGGATGGATGGATGGATGGATGATGGATGGATGGATGGATGGATGGATGATTGATGGATGGATGGATGGATGGATGGATGATGGATGGATGACGGACGGATGGATGGATGGATGACGGATGGATGTATGGATGGATGGATGGATGATTGATGGATGGATGGATGGATGATGGATGGATGAAGGATGGATGGATGGATGGATGATTGATTGATGGATGGATGGATGATGGATGGATGATTGATGGATGATTGATGGATGGATGGATGGATGATTGATGGATGGATGGATGATGAATGATGGATGGATGATTGATGGATGGATGATGGATGGATGATTGATGGATGGATGATGGATGGATGAATGGATGATGGATGGATGGATGGATGGATGATAGATGGATGGATGGATGATGGATGGATGGATGGATGGATGATAGATGGCGGATGGATGTTTCTTAGAGCTACAGTGAAAACAGACTCTAATCTGGATGATCTACATTTAATGAAACATAGATTTAATATAAAAATGGTTCTGATTTCCGTTAATCCAGCCCATGTACCACCCGTGGTCCTCGTACCACAGTTTGAGAACCATCGGTCTATGACATCATAAAAAGTCAAAGCTAGTTCCTTGCTGTGTTCTTACTGCCAAAATGTGACAGCAAAAAACAAAAGTCTGTGATTGTTCCACCCCCATAGAAGCTAACGGTGGGCTAGTGTTGCTCCTCTACTGTTCCACCAACAGAGGGCGCTGTGGCTAAACCAGGGCTCATTAATCTCTCTTCATCCAGCCTCACTTATGCTCATCTAAGTGCTGCTGATGTTTGTCGGGGGACAGATTTAGGAATATTTCTCCCAGACTATTTTAGGAGGATGATCTCCAGCCTGAAACGCAAAGCTGCACATGAATCCCAGCTGCTAGAGCTTTTTATCAGAGGCGGTTGATTGCAGGTTTTCTGGTGAGGTTCTGCATCTCCTGCTTTCCAGATAATGTTTGTGTCTGTGTGCGTAGGCGAGGCGTGCTGGTGGACCATCCATCCAGCGTCGAAGCAGCGCTCAGAGGGAGAGAAGGTCAGAGTGGGAGATGATCTCATCCTGGTCAGCGTCTCCTCGGAAAGATATCTGGTCAGTAGTTGATCTGAGGGAGAAAGTGTGAGGAACTCCCGTTTCTCCTTTTATCTCTTTTCTTTCTTTGCCTTTTAAAACTTGTTCCTGTTTTTTTTTATTAAAAAAAGACTTCTTCTGTTTGCCCTTCTATAAAGTGCTTTGTGGATATGGAGTGAACTTTGTTCCAGTATTGCTGCAAGCAAAGAGGAGTTTTAAATAGAAATTTGAAAAGAGAAATCCGTAAATAAAACTTTGAAAGATATTTAAATTAAAAATGTTTCAATAATTTATTTTTTCTGTCATTTTTTAAGTTTTTTTAAACTTCTTACAGGTTATTTATAGATGCGTTTCAGAAGGGTGATGCCTCTACCTCACCACTGCCAAGTTGAATACTGAACGCTTAGCTTAGCTCTGTGGTGCTCCCCGTCTGACCAGAATGGATCGTTCTGATTTAAATCCCTAAACGACACACAGAGAAAAACGGTATTCCTGGATGCGATCCATACGAAGTCCCTGCAGACTTTTTTTAACGCCTTTCTTCAACTGACAGGCTTCCTGATTTTTCCTTTCACTTTTACTGATACTGTATCTTATAAACAACCCGTCATGTTAAATGGGAGGAAGCCTGAAAGCTTTTAAAAGCACAGATTCTTTTAAAAAGATAGAATCTGGAAAAAAAAAATAATTTTAAAGTTTTATTTGTGGTTTGTTTTTTTTTTCAATTTCCATTTACAAAACAAGTCCTTTGCTTCAACAATAATGGAGAAAAATTCACTCCATATATGATGAGTTTGTTCCTGAGGTGGAAACAGGTCTAACAGCCTGCATGTGTGCAGATATGATGATGGTGATGCACAGACATGGCCGCCTGTGATTTGACTCATGCTGTTTCTTGCAGCATCTGTCCTATGGGAACGGCAGTCTCCATGTAGACGCAGCTTTCCAACAGACACTTTGGAGTGTGGCTCCCATCTGCTCTGGCAGCGAAGTAGCACAAGGTACGCCTTTGTACTTTTTGTTTCCCCGTCTGCGTTCATTTTTCTTCCTGTCTGCTCCAAACAACAAGCCCACTGCGTACTGCTTTCAGCTGAGACAGAGAGGATGAAAATATCTACACATTAAAAACTGATCAACTCTGAAGTGTAAAAAATGACAAATACTCTGTGAGGATAAGAGAAGAGAAGATGGACTTAATTGATCTCATAGTGGGGATATTTATTTGTCACAAGTAGGAAATGGGTATATACAGTATGTACAGTGCATCCACACACACACACACACACACACACACACACACAGAGAGATATATAGATATATATATATATATATATATATCTATATATCAGCTGAAGTCTCTTACTCAACAGGATTATTGCACAGGGTATTGCACAAGGTAATAAATAGGTATTTATATGAATAGGTATTTGTATATAGGGTAATTGCACAGGGTATTAAATATAAACAGGTTAATGCACAGGGTATTAAATATAAACAGGTTAATGCACAGGGTATTAAATATAAACAGGTTATTGCACAGGGTATTAAATATAAACAGGTTAATGCACAGGGTATTAAATATAAACAGGTTATTGCACAGGGTATTAAATATAAACACGTTATTGCACAGGGTATTAAATATAAACACGTTATTGCACAGGGTATTAAATATAAACACGTTATTGCACAGGGTATTAAATATAAACACGTTATTGCACAGGGTATTAAATATAAACAGGTTATTGCATAGGGTATTAAATATAAGCAGGTTATTGCACAGGGTATTAAATATAAACAGGTTATTGCACAGGGTATTAAATATAAGCAGGTTATTGCACAGGGTATTAAATATAAGCAGGTTATTGCACAGGGTATTAAATATAAGCAGGTTATTGCACAGGGTATTAAATATAAGCAGGTTATTGCACAGGGTATTAAATATAAGCAGGTTATTGCACAGGGTATTAAATATAAACAGGTTATTGCACAGGGTATTAAATATAAACAGGTCATTGCACAGGGTATTAAATATAAACACGTTATTGCACAGGGTATTAAATATAAACACGTTATTGCACAGGGTATTAAATATAAACACGTTATTGCACAGGGTATTAAATATAAACAGGTTATTGCATAGGGTATTAAATATAAACAGGTTATTGCACAGGGTATTAAATAGTAATCGCTCATTCTTCATTGCAGCAGTGGTTGTAGCGTCTCATTGTAGAGTCTGGTTGCAGCAGGGATGACCTGCAGTAACACTCCTTTTTCCAAACAAGCTGTAAAAGTCTTTGACTAAAGGAGCTCCTCTCCAGTCTGCTGCAGAGGGTGGAAGGTGTTTTCCATGATGGATGGAAGCTTGGACAGCACCCTCCTCTCAGCCACTTCCTCCACAGAGTCCAGAGTGCAGCCTAGGACAGAAACGGCCTTTCTCACCAGTTTGTTCACTCTCATTCTGTCCCGCTCTGCGCTGCCAGGGGCCCAGCAGACATCAGCATATAGGAGGGCTGATGCCACCAAAGAGTCAGAGAAGGTTTTAAGCAGGGGCCTGCTCACTCCAAAGGACCTCAGCCTGCTCAGGAGGTGGAGGGAGACGCTCTGGCCCTTCTTATACAGGACGTCGCTGTTATGACTCCAGTCCAGTTTATTTTTGACCTGAACAAGGGCCGCCACCAGGAATTTGGTGGGCCACAGCCAAAAAAAATCTATGTAAGCTTTTAAACTGGGAGCCAAACATGCAGTCATTTTGCTCAGAGTAAGTTTGTTAGCAGAAGCACGGCCAGAGATGCTGGAGCTGCTGCTATCAAACCTTTTCCACAGCTCGTCCATATCTACAGCTCCTGCTGGCCGCTCGCCGTCACCCGGTCCGCCTTGAACAGAACAGGTTTTATTGGACCTGTAGCCTCAGCCTGGAGCAGTCATTATGTTCCCAGAAGAACCTGCAGAAAAAGCAACACATTCCAACCAAAGCCATGACCTCCAGTAACCTACAACCTGTCATCATCCATCAGTCTGGGCCGACTATTATTATATTATATTATATTATATTATATTATATTATATTATATTATATTATATTATATTATATTATATTATATTATATTATATTATATTATATTATATTATATTATATTATATTATATTATGGAATAAATAGGTTCTCTCTGTTGCTGTTCAGACTTCTAATTGCCGACTGCAGCAGCTGTTTTCACCTCCTAGTTGTTGAAGTTCTGCTTTAGAAAATGTTGATGGCTGTATATATATATATATATATATATATATATATATATATATATGAAAAATATGTTGATGGCAGTCAAATTGCCATTAAAAGAGCATAAACAGCCTTAAATTAGAGTTACTCATTCCTGTATATACCCTGTTTATAGAGTAATTTAAAATATTATTAATAAAATGTCACAGGTGATGGTATGGTCATTTAAGAAGGGGAATACCCCCCCAAGAACCCCCCCTCCCCCAAAAATCACCTGACAACTCAAATACTGCCCCCTTCTAATAGCAATCATAAAGTTGCCACCATTTAGTTCCCATCTTTTCTAAATGTCTTTCAGCCTCATCTTGGCAGCAACCTTAGCTGCTGTTAATGTTCC
Source organism: Cyprinodon tularosa (assembly GCF_016077235.1). Lineage (NCBI taxonomy): Eukaryota > Metazoa > Chordata > Actinopteri > Cyprinodontiformes > Cyprinodontidae > Cyprinodon > Cyprinodon tularosa. The sequence goes on from NW_024039254.1 coordinate 241,422, forward strand.
AGTTCTGCTGCAGTTCCATTTTTTTTGTCTTCCTGTTCTTTCTGATGCTTCTGTGTTTTCCTGTCATCTGTAGGGTTCCTGATCGGCGGGGACGTGTTGCGCCTCCTCCATGGTCACATGGACGAATGTCTGACTGTTCCTTCTGGGGAGCACGGAGACGAACAGAGAAGGTAATGTGTCCTAAAGCTCAGTTCTCTGACCCATAATAAATTAAAAAACACTTTAAAAAGTCGTTTAAAAAAGTTTTTCCTTTAACTACTGAGTTCTGGAGAATCTTTTTGTTTTCTTAACATCTCTCAGGTTAAGAAAACTTTATTAACTTTATTATTCCCAAAGGGAGAATAAATGCTGCAGTAACTCATCAGTTATTTTTGATCCAGATATTGTAGATGTAGATCCTGCAGGCAGGAAGGATCTCCTGTAGAGGTCTGTCTGCAGCAATTCTGGATCAGTCTCTGACTGAAGACCCTCTGTTGGTGTCCAAGAGTCTGATGAAGAGGAAGCTCACTGTTGTCCATCATGTGGAGGAGTTCCTAAAACAGAGCCGACCTTCTTTATCAGCTTTGAAATGAACTTCTTTTAGTTTTTGTGTCCTTTTCATCAGAAGCGATCGGTAACGGCCTCAGGGGCGTTTAGCTGTAACTGAAGTCTCCACGGCGACTGAGGCTCAGAGAGGAGCTCCTTTATAGTTTGAAGACGTTCCCTCTGGAAGCAGCCATGTTATTTCTCAGCCCCGCTGAAAGTGTCTGCGTCCTCCCCCTCACCGACAGCAGCTCTGTCTGTGACTCATCAGTCTACACAGACATTACCACGCACGGCGGGAAAGTAAAACTACCGCAGGAGCGTTAGAGTGTGGAAGGCAGTGTTTGTGGTTTGGTGTAACGGGATGATTTGCTCTCCAGGTCGGTGCACTACGAAGGAGGAGCGGTTTCAAGTCACGCCAGGTCCCTGTGGAGGCTGGAGACTCTGCGCGTCATGTGAGCACAGCTTCCTAACAACGGTTCTGTTCACTGAGCCTCATATCACTGTAGTAACCAGCGGAGCCAAACAGCCACAGCACACACTGCAGCTGCTGCTGCAGCTGAGCGACGGATGAGCGGCTGCTGCAGAGTCACAGATTTTATTCAAACTGTCCATCACATGCCGCTGCTTCGCTCTCATGGATGCTAAGTACCATGGATTGCAAAAACTCTGTGAACATTGTTTTCTGTAACAACAAACCTAACAGGCCTCAGAATATCATGGAGGTTAAAGACAAGCCAGCCGATGCATTTATCACTAATTAATTAAAGACAATAACACAGAATCCTGAGTTATTTATATGCATACACACATTAAATAAGGAAAATTTAATTAAAAAGTAAATGTAGTTCAGTGACTAAAGTGAAGAACATGATTTATAGATTAATTACTCATTATTTCTAGATTAATCTCATGAGTTATATATAATCTCTCACAATTTATAGATCAACTGCTCATGATTTATAGATGAATTGCTCATGATTTTGATTTATAGATGAATTACTCATGATTCATATATAAATCTTGTCATGGTTTTATCAAGAGCTCGGACCCACATTCAGAAAACCAACACAGAGAGACCAGGGGAAGGTTTAACAGGTTTATTGAGAAGATTGTGATGAATCCAGTGTAGCTCTGGACACTGCTCAACCGGAACTGGAAAGTGAGGGGAAGACACTGCGGTTAGTTCAGGCTCAGTGGGAAATTTGATTCTCGAACTTGAAGAGGAGAAATAGATTGCAGACTCACGTTTCCAGAAAAATGGTTGACTCTTTGACTCCAGTCGGTGTGGGGGTGTTCCAGTGTTTGTCTCATTCGGTGGAGGGCGGACAGGGTTTACCCAGAATGCGGTTGTTTGTAGGTGAACGGAGAAGCTGACTGCCACTTAGATTTCCTGCGGTACTTGAACGGGTTGTTGTGGAGATGAATCCCCTGCTCAGAGAGAAGCCCCAGGGATTCCTTGGGGGAAAAGGGTTGATCAGAATCACACCCTTGAATCCTCAGCTCAGCTTGATTCTCAGAAGATCCTTCCAGGGGAGAGAAGGTCCGAAACATCCAGTTGCAGGATGACTTCCTGCCGAGAGGCAAAGACAAAAACAAAGTTAAACTCAGGTAGAACAAAAACTCAGTTTGACTCAGCAAAACTCAGCTTGGCTAGAGTACCCAAAACTGGCAAACACTCTGGCGTCGAGGTAGTGGCAGTCAGGAGCTTAAGAACCCTCCGTTAATGAGGTAACCCTCTGCAGGTGTGTGAGGAGGCCAACCAGAACCAGGCGCTTCCTGGTGGAGGAAGGGAGAAAAACACACAAAACACAAACCACACAGACAGGAGTCCTAACAAATCTCATGATTTGTAGATTAATTACCTGATTTATAGATTAATCTCTCATGATTTATAGATAATCTCTTGTGATTTGTAGATGAATAACTCATGATTTTGATTTATAGATTAATCTCTTATGATTTATAGATACATTTATAGATTAATAACTGAAGTCTTCAAGGCTTAATTTAAAGCCTTAAAAGCTGATTTGATGTTTATGTGAATCCCCTTATTGTCCCACACTGGAGAAATTCCCTCTCTGTATTTAACTGATCCCCTTAGGGAGCAGTGGGCTGCCATTGTGCGGCAGAGTGGGGTTAAGGGTCTTGCTCAGAGATCCAGAGTGGCAGGGTGTGGGGATCGAACCGGGTACTAGCAACCTTCTCAGAGCACAGCGTGCTGCTCTAACCACTAGGCCAATTGATAGAATAGGAATATAACATACAAAATGGAAAAAAATAAAAATAAAAGACCCGATCCATGTATCTGTCTTTAAAGCTGAGGTGTTTTTTCCAGGTGGAGTGGGAGTCATATCCGCTGGGGTCAGCCCTTCAGACTCAGACACGTGACCACAGGGAAGTATCTCAGTCTGACTGAGGAGAAGTCTCTTCTCCTGATGGACAAAGAGAAGGCGGATGTCAGGTCCACTGCCTTCTGCTTCAGGGCGTCTAAGGTAAGCGCTTGGTGCCAACGGACCTGGGGCCAAAGAGCGACCTGATGACCTGAATGGGGTTCTGTTCTCTGCTGTTTCCTGTCAGGAAAAGCTGGATCCTGGTGTGAGGAAGGAAGTGGATGGGATGGGCACGCCGGACATTAAATATGGTGACTCTGTGTGCTACATCCAACATGTCAACACCTGCCTGTGGCTGACGTACCAAACCATTGATGCAAAGTGTGCACGAATGGGCGGAGTCCAGAGAAAGGTAAGACACCAGAGACGATCGGTGAGTTTGACACTTGGTCTCTGATTTCTATGTTTATGATGCTTTATTTTATTAAATGTTTTACATCTAGAACAGCTGTTGGCAGCTGCTGTTCTTCAGAAACCATGGATAATATCATTACTTTAATGCAACACAAACATGCAACAGAAACAGGGGGAATGTTTTTATAGATCTCTCAGAAATTAATTTCCCTTTAGACAATATGCTGTTTAATCTCCCCTGATACAGTCAGCTGACAGTAATAAACATTTATCAGCCTCAGGCGTAGGCTAAATGTTGGATAAATTTACGTTTTTTTCTTTTCCTCCTGTCACTCTGACCTTAGGGGGCGGCAGAGGTGTTTAGGCCCCACAAACTTGGAAAGCCCTGGTAACCACCCTTGGCATCCCGTTCCCCGAATCCAGAGGCACAGTTCTAGTTTTCTACTAATAACACTATTGATTTATTAATTTGATTAATTAATTATTTCATATTAATTGAGCTGAATGAATAGATAAATGCTCCTTAGGTGTGAGTGTGTGTGTGAATGGTTGTTTGTCCTGTGATGGACTGGTGACCTGTCCAGGGTGGACCCCGCCTCTCGCCAGTAGACAGCTGGAGATAGGCAGCGGCCTCAGCGCCACCATGACAAGCACTGGGGAAAAAATTGATGGATGGAAGTTAAATTGGCTTACTTTATTAAACTCGTATTTTTACATACAGGTGCTGGTCATAAAATTAGAATATCATGAAAAAGTAGATTGATTTCAGTAATTCCATTTAAAAAGTGAAACTTGTATATTATATTCATACATTACATACAAACTCATATATTTCAGATGTTTATTTTGTTTAATTTTGATGATTACAAATGACAACAAATGAAAATCTCAAATTCATCATATCAGAAAATTAGAATATTACTGAAGACCAATAAAAACAAAGGATTTATAGAAATGTTGGCCAACTGAAAAGTATGAACATGAAAAGTATGAGCATGTACAGCACTCAGTATTTAGTTGGGCCTCCTTTGGCCTGTATTACTGCAGCAATGCGGCGTGGCATGGAGTCGATCAGTCTGTGGCACTGCTCAGGTGTTATGATAGCCCAGGTTGCTCTAATAGTGGCTTTTAGCTCTTCTGAATTGTTGGGTCTGGTGTATTGCATCTTCTTCTTCACAATACCCCATAGATTTTCTATGGGGTTAAGGTCAGGAGAGTTTGCTGGCCAATTAAGAACAGGGATACCATGGTCCTTCAACCAGGTACTGGTAGCTTTGGCACTGTGTGCAGGTGCCAAGTCCTGTTGGAAAATGAAATCTGCATCTCCAAAAAGTTGGTCAGCTGCAGGAAGCATGAAGTGCTCTAAAACTTCCTGGTATGTGGCTGCGTTGACCCTGGACCTCAGAAAACACAATGGACCAACACCAGCAGATGACATGGCACCCCAAACCATCACTGACTGTGGAAACTTTACACTGGACTTCAAGCAACGTGGATGAAGTGCCTCTCTTCTTTTCCTCCAGACTCTGGGACCTTGATTTCCAAAGGAAATGCAAAATTTACTTTCATCAGAGAACATGACTTTGGACCACTCACCAGCAGTCCAGTCCTGTTTCTCTTTAGCCCAGGCAAGACGCTTCTGACGCTGTCTGTGGTTCAAGAGTGGCTTGACACAAGGAATGCGACAGCAGAAACCCATGTCTTTCATACGTCTGTGTGTGGTGGTTCTTGAAGCACTCACTCCAGCTGCAGTCCACTCTTTGTGAATCTCCCCCACATTTTTGAAGGGGTTTTGTTTCACAATCCTCTCCAGGGTGCGGTTATCTCTCTTGCTTGTACACTTTTTTCGACCACATCTTTTCCTTCCCTTCGCCTCTCTATTAATGTGCTTGGACACTGAGCTCTGTGAACAGCCAGCCTCTTTAGCGATGACCTTTTGTGTCTTGCCCTCCTTGTGCAAGGTGTCGATGGTCGTCTTTTGGACAACTGTCAAGTCAGCAGTCTTCCCCATGATTGTGTAGCCTATAGAACTAGACTGAAAGACCATTTAAAGGCTTTTGCAGGTGGTTTGAGTTAATTAGCTGATTAGAGTGTGGCACCAGGGGCCATCAATTTTGAACCTTTTCACAATATTCTAATTTTCTGATATGATGAATTTGAGATTTTCATTTGTTGTCATTTGTAATCATCAAAATTAAACAAAATAAACATCTGAAATATATGAGTTTGTATGTAATGTATGAATATAATATACAAGTTTCACTTTTTAAATGGAATTACTGAAATCAATCTACTTTTTCATGATATTCTAATTTTATGACCAGCACCTGTATATTTTGGCTCTCCAAACAGCTGATGACTCCACAGTGACTGAAAACCATCTCATGAACCCCCCCACTTGGTGTATCGTTTCCTCCATTTTGGAAACCCCCTGTTAATTATTAATGTTCAACCAATTAGTCTGGGTTTGAAGTCTGAGTGAAAAGCAGCCAATGGAGAGCAGGAACCGAACTGCTGACGTTTGGTTCCTATATGCCACCATCCTGGTCTGCAGAGGAAAAGATGCTGAAAGTTTTAAGGTTTTTTGAGTGTCAGTTGGATTAAAAGAGTCTCTCTTTGCAGCTCCTCCTTTTTTCCTCCTTCACCTCTAATATCATTTTTCACTGGCTGTTTTTTTCTGTTTCCTGAAAAGATAATAGAAAATGTTTGTAGCCCGTTTCAGCAGCAAGACATAAAAATGCAGAAGTGTACATCACAGGGGCATAAAGGCAAGCCAAATGTTTCAGAAAAAATAAATAAATAACTATAATAAAGCTATTTGATGCAGGCTCAGCAGATTCTGCAACAGCTTCTTCCCCACTGCGATCAGATGGCTGAATGTTGAAAAAAACTGGGGAAAAAAGCTGAATGTTGGAAAAGCAGTCTCTACATCACTGCTGCACTTTAAGAAATGGAAATGTCATGGGAGCTGCATTTAACAAAATTTTGTCGTTGTATACACTCTGTGTACAAAATAATAAAGTTTGTCTAAGTCTATAAAAAAAGTATTTTTTGGCGTGCTTCGGTGGCGCAGTGGTTAGCACGCATCACCCATATATGGAGGCATTAGTCTTTTTTTCCCAGCTTTTGTCTCTGCATTTAACCCCTCCCCTTGGGGAGCAGTGGGCTGCCATTGTGCGGTGCCCAGGGAGCAGTGTGGGGTTCAGGGTCTTGCTCAGGGATCCAGAGTGAAGGCTGTGGAGTGGGACTGAAACTCAGAAGCTCTAAAGAGACCTAAACAGAGGTGCTGGTGATTGCCCCTGATGACGCTGTTCCAGGTATCCACCAGGATCTGGACGACTTGAGTTTGTCTGCTAATCCAAGCCTTAGAAACCGAGGCCTTGTCTTTAACAGAGCATTGTCCTTAGAGCACCAAGCTGCTGACAACAAACTGCTTTACTCACTGAGGAAAATCTCTAAACTTAGAACAGTTGTGTCCAGAGAGGATCTTGAAATGATTATTTGTGTCTTCCCGTTTAGACTATTGTAACAGTATATTCTCATGTCTAAAGGAAAAGGAGTCGTCTCGTCTTCAGTGGGTTCAGGTCACTGACTCGTACCAACAGAAGGGCTCATGTTACACTGATTCTAAAAGCTCTTCATTGGCTCCCAGTCTCTGTTTTCGGTTCCAGTTTAAAATCCTGGTGCTGACCTTCAGAGCCTTCCAAAGTCAGGCTCTCTCCTACATTACAGACTTGTTGTGTCCTCATCCCCCTCTGGGAGGCTGAGGTCTAAGGACCTGAACCGGCTCATGGTCCCTCGTACTCGTTACAGGACAGGGGAAGGAGCGACCAAACCCGACCCGGTGACTGTAGTCTGGACAATGGCGGTCCCTGCCTTAGCGGCACCCAGTCCCCCTCCTACGGCTGAGGACGGGCGGCTCATGGCCCTCTGCTGAGAGTCCAGCAGTTGACACTTCATACCCCCCCCAAAAAACAGTTCACCCAAATTTGGTGACCATATTCACAGCATTGCTATCAACAGCTTAGTGACAGAATCATCCTTCCAGCCTGCGGTTGTGATGGCCTTACGGTGGAAAAAGCCCCTCGTTTCAGTAAAAGAAGTTTAGCAGATCCTGCTTTGAACTGTCCAAGATTGAGAAAGCTGTCTTTAATAAAATGCTTCGAGCAAATGAACAGCTGAGCATCAAACTTTGCAGGGATCTTCTGATAGACTAAAATAATCCATGCCTGTCGAGTCTTTGGATCCTTGGGAAAACTGTGAAAATGTTCCCTTTTCTCCGGTCAGCCTGAAACGCTGCGTTTCCTCCAGTGGTTCTGGCTCATTTTCAATAGAGAAACTTCCTGCTTTGTAATTCTTGTAGAAGTAAACCCAATTGTTGGCTAAACAGCTAAACTGCTGTCTTCCATCTACCTCCATTCATGTTCTTGGAACATGAATAGAGGTTCCAAGAACCAGTGGGCTGGTTTGGATGTTAATTTTGGGGTGTGACAAAAGTCCAGGCCAGAACCAAATAAGGCAACAGCCCAGAGTTTACATCAACTCGGTGCTTCGTTTGGATTCACTGTTTTATGGTGGAAGTTTAGAATAGTTAGATTTGCAGAGAAAGGAGGTGTTGATGGAGTTTGAACTTCTCTGTACGTCCATTTCACCCACTGAGCTATCGTTATTCATCTATGACCAGAGATGGCAAAAGTACTCACTTTCCGTACTTGAGTAAAAGTACAGATACTTGTGTTAAAAAATACTCTGGTAAAAGTGGAAGTACTGATTAAACTTCTTTACTCAAGTAAACGTAACAAAGTACAGGCTTGCAAATTTACTTAAAGTATAAAAGTAAAAGTAGAAACTACTTTTTTCATGCCGTTGCCTACATTTTACCATATATTTTTTTTTATTGGGTTAGATGGGTACAAAACATTAATTTACATGGGAATACATTTCACTTATCCCCCATCTCCCTACATTCCCAGGAAAACAATGAAAAATATTAACAATAAGCCAACATGATTCTCTCCCTCGTAACGAGAAAACAGGAGGGGAGAACATCTACCGAACCAACAAGCAAATTACAAAAAAAAAAAGAAGAAAAAAAAGAGGAGGGATCAGAAATGCTTAGAAAACAAAATCAAAAATATAACTATGACAGTTACATGTTGTGCTTAAGGTTCGACCACCAAATCCCTAACCCAACCACTGGCCTCTCTTAAAATCCTGGCTGGTGTTCCAACAAATCAAACCACTGAAAAATTTGTAGAGATTCAATTAGAGAGGGGTTATGTCAGTGTGTCTTAATTAAAGCCATACTTTTTAATCATCTTAGGAGGGAGTTGAATCAACTAAGGAAAGAATGGGATTCCAAGTTTTATAAAATTTGTAGACGCATCCCCTGATGCTGTACTTGATTTTTTCTAAGTGTAGGAGTGACATTAGATCCTTGAGCCAAGAGTCAGGGGAGGGAGGATTCTTATCCTTCCATTGAAGTAATATGCGTCTCCGGGCTACCAGAGATGCGAAAGCAATAGCGTTACTTTCCCTGTTCGTGAAGTGTGTGAAATCCTCAAGCACACCAAAGATGGAGGTCAGAGGACTCTGAGGCACTGGCTTGTTTAGAGCTTTTGTAAAAATACAGGTGCTGGTCATAAAATTAGAATATCATGAAAAAGTAGATTGATTTCAGTAATTCCATTTAAAAAGTGAAACTTGTATATTATATTCATACATTACATACAAACTCATATATTTCAGATGTTTATTTTGTTTAATTTTGATGATTACAAATGACAACAAATGAAAATCTCAAATTCATCATATCAGAAAATTAGAATATTGTGAAAAGGTTCAAAATTGATGGCCCCTGGTGCCACTCTCTAATCAGCTAATTAACTCAAACCACCTGCAAAAGCCTTTAAATGGTCTTTCAGTCTAGTTCTATAGGCTACACAATCATGGGGAAGACTGCTGACTTGACAGTTGTCCAAAAGACGACCATCGACACCTTGCACAAGGAGGGCAAGACACAAAAGGTCATCGCTAAAGAGGCTGGCTGTTCACAGAGCTCAGTGTCCAAGCACATTAATAGAGAGGCGAAGGGAAGGAAAAGATGTGGTCGAAAAAAGTGTACAAGCAAGAGAGATAACCGCACCCTGGAGAGGATTGTGAAACAAAACCCATTCAAAAATGTGGGGGAGATTCACAAAGAGTGGACTGCAGCTGGAGTGAGTGCTTCAAGAACCACCACACACAGACGTATGAAAGACATGGGTTTCTGCTGTCGCATTCCTTGTGTCAAGCCACTCTTGAACCACAGACAGCGTCAGAAGCGTCTTGCCTGGGCTAAAGAGAAACAGGACTGGACTGCTGGTGAGTGGTCCAAAGTCATGTTCTCTGATGAAAGTAAATTTTGCATTTCCTTTGGAAATCAAGGTCCCAGAGTCTGGAGGAAAAGAAGAGAGGCACTTCATCCACGTTGCTTGAAGTCCAGTGTAAAGTTTCCACAGTCAGTGATGGTTTGGGGTGCCATGTCATCTGCTGGTGTTGGTCCATTGTGTTTTCTGAGGTCCAGGGTCAACGCAGCCACATACCAGGAAGTTTTAGAGCACTTCATGCTTCCTGCAGCTGACCAACTTTTTGGAGATGCAGATTTCATTTTCCAACAGGACTTGGCACCTGCACACAGTGCCAAAGCTACCAGTACCTGGTTGAAGGACCATGGTATCCCTGTTCTTAATTGGCCAGCAAACTCTCCTGACCTTAACCGCATAGAAAATCTATGGGGTATTGTGAAGAAGAAGATGCAATACACCAGACCCAACAATTCAGAAGAGCTAAAAGCCACTATTAGAGCAACCTGGGCTATCATAACACCTGAGCAGTGCCACAGACTGATCGACTCCATGCCACGCCGCATTGCTGCAGTAATACAGGCCAAAGGAGGCCCAACTAAATACTGAGTGCTGTACATGCTCATACTTTTCATGTTCATACTTTTCAGTTGGCCAACATTTCTATAAATCCTTTGTTTTGATTGGTCTTCAGTAATATTCTAATTTTCTGATATGATGAATTTGAGATTTTCATTTGTTGTCATTTGTAATCATCAAAATTAAACAAAATAAACATCTGAAATATATGAGTTTGTATGTAATGTATGAATATAATATACAAGTTTCACTTTTTAAATGGAATTACTGAAATCAATCTACTTTTTCATGATATTCTAATTTTATGACCAGCACCTGTATTGTAGAAAGAGGACCAGAATGAGCTTAATCTGGGACAGGAAAAGAACATGTGTGTATGACTGGCTGGTGACAGAGAGCATCTGTCACATGTATCACTTGTATTAAAAAATTTTTTAAGTTTAGCTTTGGAGTAATGTATCCTGTGTAGGACCTTAAACTGAATTAGAGTCAGACTGGCACAAGATGAGGTGGAGTTGACCCTGTCAAGGGCCCTCTTCCACCCCTCATCCGACACGGTGCAACCCAACTCCTTTTCCCATGAATTTCTAGTCACCAGCGAGGATGGTATTGATGACAAGATTAATTTTGTCACGACTGAAATTAATCCAGGAGCAGCCGGGAGAGATACAGGTGCTGGTCATAAAATTAGAATATCATGAAAAAGTAGATTGATTTCAGTAATTCCATTTAAAAAGTGAAACTTGTATATTATATTCATACATTACATACAAACTCATATATTTCAGATGTTTATTTTGTTTAATTTTGATGATTACAAATGACAACAAATGAAAATCTCAAATTCATCATATCAGAAAATTAGAATATTACTGAAGACCAATCAAAACAAAGGATTTATAGAAATGTTGGCCAACTGAAAAGTATGAACATGAAAAGTATGAGCATGTACAGCACTCAGTATTTAGTTGGGCCTCCTTTGGCCTGTATTACTGCAGCAATGCGGCGTGGCATGGAGTCGATCAGTCTGTGGCACTGCTCAGGTGTTATGATAGCCCAGGTTGCTCTAATAGTGGCTTTTAGCTCTTCTGAATTGTTGGGTCTGGTGTATTGCATCTTCTTCTTCACAATACCCCATAGATTTTCTATGGGGTTAAGGTCAGGAGAGTTTGCTGGCCAATTAAGAACAGGGATACCATGGTCCTTCAACCAGGTACTGGTAGCTTTGGCACTGTGTGCAGGTGCCAAGTCCTGTTGGAAAATGAAATCTGCATCTCCAAAAAGTTGGTCAGCTGCAGGAAGCATGAAGTGCTCTAAAACTTCCTGGTATGTGGCTGCGTTGACCCTGGACCTCAGAAAACACAATGGACCAACACCAGCAGATGACATGGCACCCCAAACCATCACTGACTGTGGAAACTTTACACTGGACTTCAAGCAACGTGGATGAAGTGCCTCTCTTCTTTTCCTCCAGACTCTGGGACCTTGATTTCCAAAGGAAATGCAAAATTTACTTTCATCAGAGAACATGACTTTGGACCACTCACCAGCAGTCCAGTCCTGTTTCTCTTTAGCCCAGGCAAGACGCTTCTGACGCTGTCTGTGGTTCAAGAGTGGCTTGACACAAGGAATGCGACAGCAGAAACCCATGTCTTTCATACGTCTGTGTGTGGTGGTTCTTGAAGCACTCACTCCAGCTGCAGTCCACTCTTTGTGAATCTCCCCCACATTTTTGAATGGGTTTTGTTTCACAATCCTCTCCAGGGTGCGGTTATCTCTCTTGCTTGTACACTTTTTTCGACCACATCTTTTCCTTCCCTTCGCCTCTCTATTAATGTGCTTGGACACTGAGCTCTGTGAACAGCCAGCCTCTTTAGCGATGACCTTTTGTGTCTTGCCCTCCTTGTGCAAGGTGTCGATGGTCGTCTTTTGGACAACTGTCAAGTCAGCAGTCTTCCCCATGATTGTGTAGCCTATAGAACTAGACTGAAAGACCATTTAAAGGCTTTTGCAGGTGGTTTGAGTTAATTAGCTGATTAGAGAGTGGCACCAGGGGCCATCAATTTTGAACCTTTTCACAATATTCTAATTTTCTGATATGATGAATTTGAGATTTTCATTTGTTGTCATTTGTAATCATCAAAATTAAACAAAATAAACATCTGAAATATATGAGTTTGTATGTAATGTATGAATATAATATACAAGTTTCACTTTTTAAATGGAATTACTGAAATCAATCTACTTTTTCATGATATTCTAATTTTATGACCAGCACCTGTAGAATGACATCAATAAGAGTACGAGGAGGTTTATGGGGAAAATTGGGAAAGTTACAACGAACAAAATCTCTGGCCTGAAAATATCTAAATAAATGGGATTGTGGGAGGGCGACCTTAGTTTTGAGGTTATCAAAGGAAGTAAAAATGTTCTTGTCATAGAATTGATCAAAGTTTACCAGCCCCTTCTCTTTCCACAGAGAAAAAGTCGGATCAAGTGAAGCAGGTGGGAATAAGTAATTTTCACAAAGGGTTTTAAAGTGCCGTTTAAATTGTCTGAGAATTTTAATAGTAGATAATACAATTGGGTTGGAGGTGACTTTAGTGGGATGAGCATTTAGAGGGGAACATATCAAAACTGACAACGAGGCAGGGGTACATGAGTAGGCCTCCATCCGACACCAGTCTGTGTTGGGAGAGTTGTACCAGGTATAGACCTTTTGAATATTGGCTGCCCAATAATATGCTCTAAAATCCGGCAATGCAAGGCCTCCCTTGTCCTTGGGTCTTTGCAATACTGAGTATTTTGCCCTTGGAGTCTTTCCTGCCCAAATGAAATGTGAAACCATCTTATCCAATTCATAAAAAAACCTTTTGGGCAGGTATATAGGTAAACACTGAAAAAGAAATAAAAATTTTGGTAGAACATTCATTTTGATAGAGTTTATCCTACCTAGAAGTGACAGTGGGAGATTATTCCAGCGTAATAGGTCTGACTTCACCTTTCTGACCAGCTCCACAGTGTTATGTTTATGCAATAAAGGGAGACTATTTAAAATATTAATTCCTAAATATTGAAACCTAGAAGAGGCTAAGCAGAACGGTAGTGATTGAGCCGGGATCTGTTTTGCTGCATCATTAAGAGGAAAGCATTCGCTTTTTTTAATGTTCAATTTATAGCCAGAAAAGGAACCAAAAGTGTGTAAAATGTCCAGAATTTTGTCCATGCAGATGGTGGGATTTGAGACATAGAGTAAAAGGTCATCAGCATAAAGTGATACTCTGTGCTCATTCCCGTTCCTATGTACACCGTTAAAAAGCGGTGAGCTCTTAAGGGCAATGGAAAGCGGTTCTATTGCAATAGCGAACAGCAATGGTGATAGTGGGCATCCTTGGCGGCAGCCGCGTGTTAAAGGAAAGAAGCTGGATTGTGTCGTTGCCTACATTTTAAATGGATGTCTGCCAATAGGACTAGATCTCCGTTGTGTTCATTTTCAATCATCTCGTCGTCCATGCTACTATGCTAACGCCACCGCCACCAAGCTGCAATGATTTGCCGCGAGTGAATACCGCCGAATCTGTCTATTCATCTTATAGTGGTGCGTCAAATGCAACGTAGATTCCCATCCCATTAGATTTAATTTGGTATTGATGACGTAAAAAATAATAACGGTAACTCCATTGAAATGATTCAAAACTAAAGTAACGAGCCAATTTTTTAAAATGTAAGGAGTAGAAAGTACAGATATTTGTGTAAAAATGTAAGGAGTAGAAGTAAAAAGTCGCCATAAAAATAAGTAGTAAAGTAAAAATATCAGAAAAATCTACTTGAGTACAGTAACGAAGTATTTGTACTTCGTTACTTCCCCTCTCTGTCTATGACAATTGAAACTCTGCATTCTATCACCAGTTTAAACAGCCCCACTGCAGGCTGCAGGCTGCAGGCTGTGCTTTTAGCACCGTTAGCATCTCTAACAGCAGCCTTCCTGCTTTTATTCCCAGCTGAGTTTGTAGCTGTTTAAATGTGGAACCGTTCAGCCTGTTCCTCCACAGATGGAACTTTTAAGAGGAGCTGCTCACGTCTCCTGACCTCATTTTACCTTCACCACAGTGAAAACGGCACACAGTCTCAGGAACAACTTTCCAACTGAACAAGATTGAAAATGTTTTCAGGAAATCGTTTTTCTTTTCTTTTCTCAGGCCATCATGCACCATGAAGGCCACATGGACGACGGGCTCACGCTGTCTCGCTCCCAACATGAAGAGAGCCGCACTGCCCGGGTCATCCGCAGCACTGTCTTCCTCTTCAACATTTTCATCAGGTGCTCTAGGCCACACCCTCTCACCCTCCTGGTTTTATCGCTGGTGCAGAGCTGCACCTAAAGCCGAGCATACACTGTATGATATTTTCAATCGTTGCGCACAGCTACAGCTCAAACTGTACGATAAAACCGCAGGGTTTAAAAGTTCAAAGTTCACCATGTTTGTTCTCACACTGTGCGACCCGACGCTCTGATGCGATCTAACGGCTCACACTGTCCGTCGAAAAACCAGGTGGGACTCAGCTCCGCAGTGAGATGGCGCTACTCGGACTCGTCTATCAGGAAGCCAAACGAGTAGCAGAGGAATCTGAAGCTAACTAGAGTGAAACGCGCTGCCTTGGCAATTTGGGCAATTTTGTGCTGAAAGCCCTAAAAAGAAAAGGCAACGACGTATTTGGACAAAGACATGGCTGAGCAAACGTGGCTACTACAGTCTGTCAATTTTACGTACAGTGTACGCCCGTCTTAAAGAGAGATGTCAGACCTCAGCGCTATCAGGGGCGGAGCTAAACTCCCACCTTTTCATTGATTAATCAGACGAGCAGCAGCGCTAAGAAGGACGCTCATTTCTCACTTTGACAAAAATGACTCTTTCAGACGTATTTATTGAGAAACATGACGTCAGAGATATGTTGTTTATGCTTTAATAAAAGTAGCCGATAATAATTATTAATAAAAACGTTGTTTGTTTGACTGCTTGGCCTCCCTGTTATCTGGTCCTCACATCAACTGAAGCTTTAAGTCGTTAGAGTCCGTTACTTTACTGAAATTATAAGTTGGAGGAGAAACTGAGTTTGACCAAAATCTACTTTACAGATGTACACCTGTACAGGCCACTGCCTGGTATTGCCTAATGGTAAATACCCCGCTGAGTCCCATATCACATGCTACATCAACAGGATTACTTACCTTACCTTTACATAGATCTTTTCTTTCGCAAGTGTTTGTATAAGCAATCTGAAGGGACAGAAAGCCCTAAATGAAATGATTTGTTGAACTAACTCTGTACATGAAAGGTTCGGTCAGACGGTGATCATTCTGCTCTATGTCATCTGCAGAGGGCTGGACACAGTGAGAAAGAAGGGGAAAAGTTCTACTTTAAACCTTCCAATAGACTCAGTCAGTTTAAGTCTCCAGGATCTGATGGGCTACTTCCAACCACCTGCGGATCACCTGGACCACGAAGACAAGCAGAACCGGCTGAGAGCTCTGAAAAACCGACAGAACCTCTTCCAAGAGGAGGTAGGGAGTCGTTGTTTCTCACTCAAAGCAAAGCTGGGCCATGAGTCCCTGAGGGCTGGCATGAACCGCAGGGTCTCCTCACCTGATGCTGCTTATGTCACATGACTCCAAACTTATTCTGATTCACCAGAGGAGCTGGGTAGAAGATCAGTCACTGTTTTGACGAAGCACAGAACAGTAATATGAACATTCAATTCTATGCAGTTTATTTCTATAGCTACAATTTACATCATGTCATCTCAGGTCTCTTTAGAGAGACAGTTCACCAGATCATTCAGTCAGATTGATTCAAAGTTTTCTATCTAATGAAAACCAGCTGATTGCATCGACTCATTGATTCTTCAGCAATCCCTCACACTAAGCATGCTTGTAGTGACAGTGGAGAGGACAAACTCCCTTTTAACAGGAAGAAACCTCCAGCAGAACCAGGCTCAGTGTGAGCGGCCATCTGCTGAGGCCGACTGGGGTTCAAGGAGACGGAAGTAGACATAGAAAAAGAAGCATAGATACAAAAGGCAACTGTCAACCAGCTCAACAGGCGACCCCGTCCAGGAAACACACAGCCAGGCAGACGAGCTCCAGGCCAGCTCCCATGTCAGAGGATGAAGAGAGCACATCCAGTTAGTCACAGTCAGAGAAACAGGACTACACTGAAAAACAGGCTGATCTCCAGCATCTAGAAACAAAGGTGTTGATGGCAGCAGCACAGCTGATATTTCTCTCCAGGATGGAGTCACAGCCAAACAGGAACAGACCAGATGAAGCTACTATGAGAAAAAGCAGAGAGCAGAACGTTAGAGATTGAACTAATAGATTCTGCAGAGTGGGAGAATAGAGACAGAATGAAGCAGAATGATGAAATGGGGGTCCCTATGTCCTCCAGCAGTCTAAGCCTATAGAAGCATAACTATAGAGATAGCTCAGGATAACCCAACTATTTTTGATCCGGTTTAGTAAAATAAAAGATAGAGCCAAGGTTGCCTCATCTGATGCTATTGCTTAAAGTTCTGATCCTCCTTATCCCAGACTGGTTTAGACGGGAAACGGTTAAGAAGGAAAACAGGGTTATCCTGATCAGACGCTGATCAGACGCTCCTGGATGATGGAAACTCAGTTTTATTTTGAACTTATTCTTTTGGTCATGATCCATAACTCTTTACCACAGGTTGTGGTAAAGATGTATATGAGCCTCACTTTCTGGCTCAGCGCTCTCTTTATCCCTGTAGACCTAAAAGTAGTGATGATGCATTATTCTGTTTAGCTCCTATTGCATGTCCTATCCCCAGTTTTTATGTTTTCACTACAACATAAGGCCTCATACTATTACATTCTACAAAACAAATGTATTTTATCCATCTTTCAACAAAGAAATCTGCAGTTTCAGAGCAGTGGAACCATCAGCAGTGCCTGATGTGTTTGGTGAAAAATGAACTGGTTGTGTTTCTGCAGGGGATGATCAGCCTGGTGCTGGAGTGCATCGATCGTCTCCATGTCTACAGCAGTGCAGCTCACTTTGCTGAGGTGGTTGGAAGGGAAGCTGCAGAAGCCTGGAGCTCCATTCTGAACTCCTTATATCAGCTGCTGGGTAGACGCTTTATACATGTGTTCAGATGTGGACAGGTTTCACTCAGCGGCTCCTGGTGATCTCCCATCTAATCCTTCCTCCTGTGTCATTTCAAAGCTGCGCTGATCCGAGGAAACAGGAAAAATTGCGCTCAGTTTTCTGGCTCTCTGGACTGGCTGATCAGCAGACTGGAACGACTGGAAGCTTCCTCTGGTATGTCAGTTTATTCGTCTGCAAAACATGGAAATGTGTTTGCTTTGTTGGGGGGATTCATGTAGGAGGAAAAGAAAGATATACTTTGTAGCTTGTAGCGACATCACTACTAAGAAAATAAGATAAAGATTTAACAATTAGAGTATTCAATTCATTTAAATTCAGTTTATTTCTATTGTTCCAATTCACATCACATCATCTCAAGTCACTTTACAGAGACTATTCAACCAGATCATCCAGTCAGATTGGTTCAGTTTTCTATCTAAGTAAAACCAATTGAGTGCATCGACCTATTGACTCTTTAGCAATCCCTCACACCAAGCATGCTTGTAGCGACAGTGGAGAGGAAAGGTGATTAGAAAAAGCAGAGAGAGCAGAACGTTAGAGATTGAACTAACAGATTCTGCAGAGTGGGAAAATAGAGATAGAATGAAGCAGAATGCTGAAATAGGGGTCCCTATGTCCTCCAGCAGTCTAAGCCTATAGCAGCATAACTATTGAGATAGCTCAGGATAACCTGAGCCACTCTAACTATAAGCTTTATCAAAAAGGAAAGTTTTAAGCCTAGCCTTAAAAGTAGACAGGGTGTCTGCCTCACGGACTAAAACTGGTAGTTGGTTCCACAGGAGAGGAGCCTGATAACTAAAAGATCTGCCTCCCATTCTACTTTTAGAAATTCTAGGAACCACTAGTAAACCTGCAGATTGAGAGCGAAGTGCTCTGTTAGGAACATAAGGAACAATCAGATCTCTGATATCAGATGGAGCTTGGCCATTTAAGGCTTTATATGTGAGAAGGAGAATTTTAAATTTTATCCTGGATTTAACAGAAAGCCAATGAAGAACTGCTTTCCTGCATCCATTTTGGGCACGGAATTTGGGTAATTTCTAGTTTTCAAGTAATACATATTATGAAACAGAAGTAGGAAAAAGTTATAAATATAATTTATAAATGTTACGTGAGTTATGCAGGTCCATTCTGATTGATTGATTCACTGACTGACTAATTGTCTCATTAATGATAAATTAATGATGATTTTTGCAGGGATCTTGGAGGTGCTTCATTGTGTGCTGGTGGAAAGCCCCGAGGCCCTCAACATAATCAAGGAGGGACACATCAAATCTATCATCTCCCTTCTGGATAAGCACGGACGCAATCATAAGGTACTTTTACTCCATGGAAGGCTATCTTTGATTCAGTCAAGCTCGTAAAGTCACGCTTAGTGGCCATATTAGATGTACTTGCAGCAGCCCACAGATCAGGGCGTTCATACCTGAAAATATTTTGCACTGATCTGCTCACCCTGCCTAGTCAGAGCCTCTCTATGTGCCGTCAGTGTGACATGGAAACAAATCGGAGATTAAAAAGTGGTACGCAGCCGGTATGTTCAGTGGTTAAAATATGGACATTGGTTCACAATTTCCCAAATTATTATCATAGTTTATGGCATAAGAGGAGTGAAGGGTACATCTTTCCTTTTATCTTTATAATTTTATTAATCTTATTTAGAAAAAACAAACAGTTTATGATTCCTCTTTGTTTCAATTTAAAAACACAAATCAAAGAATAATACATAGATTCAAATAAGATAAAAAGCTAAAAGAATAAATAATAATTGATTCAAATTTCAAAGATTTACATTGATGTGTAAAAAAGAGAAAAGTTTTATCTAGCCTTAATCAGCCTGAGATTTTGAATGACTGTTTTCAGGCTGTAATAGCTTCGCCGTTCTGTTGGGATTTCTAGGTCCTAGATGTGTTGTGTTCACTTTGTGTATGTAATGGTGTGGCGGTGCGCTCCAACCAACACCTGATCTGTGACAACCTATTGCCAGGAAGAGATCTGCTCCTGCAGACCCGCCTCATCAACCACGTAAGCAGGTATACACACACTGACACACACACAGCTGTGTTTTCATGACATATGGGGACATTTCATTGACTTGCATTCATTTTATAAAGCCTAACCCAGACCCTGCACCTAACCAGGGGGGGGTTTAGGAAATGTGGGGCCCTAGGAAAAGACAGGCAGGGGGCCCTCTGAACTGAGAACACAACACATAAAACAGACCCATTATCCAGATAGAGAAATGTTAATAGAATAGACATCCATTATCTGTTCTAGGTTGTGTCCCTCTCTTCTTGTCCCTTTTCTTCTTGTTTTCCTCTCTATGTTTTGTACTCAGCTGACTTTTCATGCTGTCTCTAAAGGAATGAAAGATTTTTTCCTAGCACTAAGCTCACTTAGCTGATTGCTCCTTCCTGTGTTTCCAAAAAGGCCAAAGTAAATAACCCAGTCCTTCTTTTCACTGTAGACAAGCCATGATCTGCTTCTCTGTTCTCCATTTTTCATTTGGATGAAATAATAGCTGCATGAATCATGACAGCAGACAAGATAGAGGAGAGCAGGAGGCGGTGTTACCAATCTACTTGCTCTGGAGAGCAGAGTTCGCTGCTTTTAGATGTTGTCTCCAACGTCTCCAGTAGCAGAAAAAAGTTGCTAGATTTGGCGCTAGGTGCTTTTTGGAAATTAAAGTGCTAGAGGGGTCAAAACATAAAGAGGAAAACAACAAGAAATGGGTATAGAAGAGACTGACAAAACCTAGAACAAATAATGGATGTCTATTCTATTAACATTTCTCTATCTGTATAATGGGTCTGTTCTCTGTGTTGTCTTCTCAATTCAGAGGCCCCCCTGCCTGTCTTTGCCTAGGGCCATAAATTTCCTAAATTAAAAATAAGCAGCATCTATGTTCGATGAACAAAATGAACTGACTCCTGTGACCCGAAACTCTGACAGTCGTTTTATTGTGCAAGTTAAACAAATAAATCCTGTAATACCTTCACCGGCCAAACAGCCTCATATCATCAATGGTGTCATGCTGTTACCATGACGGCTTACTGTCTGCTTTGTCTTTCTCAACAGTATGCGCCCAAATATCTTTCTGGGGGTCAGCGATGGCTCTGCCCAGTACAAAAAGTGGTACTATGAGCTTATTGTGGATCAGACGGTGCCATTTGTCACAGCTGAGCCCACTCACCTCAGGGTTGGCTGGGCCAACACCAGTGGCTATGCGCCCTTCCCCAGTGGAGGGGAGGGCTGGGGGGGCAATGGCGTTGGTGATGATCTCTATTCCTATGGCTTTGATGGACTCCATCTTTGGTCAGGTAAGCTTCCTAAACAAACTGCACCTTGACAAACTTATTGTTACCTGTTGGTCTTCATGCCCAACTCAGTGGAGACGGCTGGCAAATATGTAATTCAATCAAATAACTTTAGGAGTCATGTTTCTCTGTGGCCCCACACATAACTGGCTCTGTGTTAGGAAAACAGATGAACGGGTGAATCTCGCTTAGATCATGGTCAAACTGTTAACACTGCACATATATGAAATAAATTAACAGCAACATTGATTAAAAATATAAGAATTTATTAACAAAAATCATTCAGCTCTAATATTTTTTACTTAGGTTGGTGAAGATTCTTAGTCATCCAGGTCATAGTCAATCCAAAATAGTTAAAAACATCCAATGGACTTTGTTTACAAGGTTTGAAGACGTTTCACTTCCCATCCAGGAAGCTTTTTCAATTCAAAATGTCTGGATTAGCGTTTTAGTTTGAAGGGTTTAAAGTTGTAGGGAAATAATATTTAAATGTCAAATCATTCTGGCTTAAACGTGTATATAAATGTACTCTTTATCAGACCATATTATCCCAAAATTTAGAAAACCTTTATTTTCAAAATGTGTTTTTTTCGTTATTTTACTCAGTCCAGTTAGTTATACATCAGCTTGAACACCTATATTCAGCCAATCATGGATCAACAGTCATCTGTTAATCAGATGTTTTTGGTCATAGCATCTTGATTCATATGTTGCAGCTAATATACGCAACGGTTGAAATAAGAAATATGAATAATTTCCTTTCCCATTGAGTTCCGTCCCAGTGTTCACGGGGATGGACGTCTGTGTCTTCAGCAGGCGTAGAGCTAACAGAACTGGCAGCGTTGCGAGGCAAGGGCTCAAACATGTACGGCTGGAAGCCTTCTACACCAAACCAAGCTTCTGCCGCCCTGGCGTCCTCTTCCACAACATCTTCGTCCCCGCTTTCCTCCTCTAAATAAAAAATGGATGACTGAGGAGACTCATCCATGACATCCGACACTAAACTCTCCTCCTCTTGCATGTTTCCTCTGTCCATAGGGTTCCTTGACAGTGTTGTTTCTAAGTCACCAATTTAGTGCTACTTGGTCCCAATGGAATTTCCCATTGGGAACCTACTAGCACTAAGTTGCTAACTGGTTAGCAAGATGCTTCTGACAAATCGCCTACAATCAAACTTACTTGTAAACTTTCCACCACACCAATCCCACCCCCTTAATAAACGACCAATCACATTCACCTTATTCACTTGTGTAAAGTTGCGCACCACTCAGGATAATTCGGAAATGCATCGGTTGGAATGGCCGCTTCCATACGACTTTAAACAGTAGCCCAACAAATCCTTGTTTTTGTTTAGAATACATGCAAGTTAAAATGGACAAACGGACCCAACCCTTTGGAATGGGGGTTGTTTGGCGTCTGTTGTTAGCCTGTAATACCCCAGAGACATAAGCAGGTATGGGGCATTGAAGGCTAACAAGAGAAGCCCAACAACCACAGGTTGCAGCATGTTAAGTCCGATAATGGCCCACCACTAATGATAATAAAAACATCAAATATAAAACCAGAGGTTTTAATAAAGACAGGACAACCTAACAAGAACTCAAAGTAATCCCCATAGGAGGGCACATCTGGTTAGTTTTCAGCCAACTAATTACAGAAGGATCCTGTTGATGAGCCAGACAGTACTGCTCTGAAGCCTTTAGATGGTAAACTGAAATAACATGCAAAGATCTTTGTCTCTCCCCCAATCCTGTGCAGGCTGCATTGCTCGGACCGTTACATCGCCCAATCAACACCTTCTGCGTTCAGAAGACGTGGTGAGCTGCTGCCTGGACCTGAGCGTCCCCAGCATCTCCTTCAGGATCAACGGCCAGCCAGTTCAGGGAATGTTTGAGAACTTCAACTCCGAGGGCCTTTTTTTCCCCGTGGCCAGTTTTTCTGCAGGGGTCAAGTTAGTGTTTTACTGAAAAGTCTTGTCACTGCAGTAGACTTGGACTTAGCCAAAAATCCTATTTGGTGTTCTGGAATGTTATAGAAAGTTAGAGCTGGGGTTCAATATTATAAAAAAACCTGTTGATATTTGTGATTTCTTTTTCTAGTTTGTAATTGTTTCTCCTTTCGTGACACTGCAGGGTGCGTTTCCTCCTCGGGGGCCGTCATGGAGAGTTCAAATTCCTGCCTCCTTCAGGCTATGCTCCTTGCTACGAGACAGTGTTGCCCAGGGAGAAGCTCAAGCTGGAGGCCAGCCAAGACCAGACTGTAGCCAAAGACCTGCTGGGACCTACCATCACTTTGAGCCAGGCAGCATTTACTCCCACACCTGTGGACACCAGCCAGGTAACAATAGTGGAACGTTTTAAAGCTAACCTTGAAGGGTAAATTGTTGGAGAGGTTCCGGTGCAGAACTCTGTCTTCTATGTGTGTTCAGGTTGTTCTGCCATCTCACTTGGAGAGAATAAGGGAGAAACTTGCAGAAAACATTCATGAATTGTGGGTGATGAATAAAATCGAACTGGGCTGGACGTACGGTGCAGTAAGTACTGAGCCATTTGTTTTTCTCATTAAAGGAAAACTCCGGTCATCAAGGAATAACCAATGGATCATTATTTATACCTAAAACCTATGTTTGCTGTGATTGAATGAATTTAGCATTAATCGGTAAAAACAATAATTTTCGTCACGATCACTGAGTCTGGGAGTCTGGCAACATTTGGAAGAAGAATGTTTTCAAGATGACTTGGATAATAGTGCGTTGTGACAAACACCAGATACAGCACTGGGACTTGATCAACAGCCGATACCGCACCGTGACGTCACAAACCAGTAGGTGGCAGTAGTGTTCTTTGACAAACATGGATGCCTCCAGTAAAGCACTTTCACATGAAAATTACTCTGAATTAAAAACACATAATTTATTCAACAGTATGTAGTAATTTTATATTTAAAGTTCTTTCAGAAATTTGAATTCTAAATATGAGTGGACTTTTCCTTTAACTCTTTCTAGCCAGTAGGTGGCAGACTTGCTCTAGCTCTCTATTAGTCCATGCTGTTTTTCAGCCTATTGCCATGTCTTAGCATTAGCAACTAAAAAACTTAACTGTCCAGAATGAAAGCAGTAACCTCTGTGTTCTTCTGACACTTTCTGCTTTGGTAAATCAGGAACCAACAATTTAATCAACCAATCTTTATTGATTGATTAAAGTGCCATTGACGCGTTCTTATGGCTTGCCAGGTTCCCACCAGTTACCTGGCTGCCCAGGTCCCAGGCGGTTCCCTATAGCGCTGCCTTTATCTCTGTGGAAAGATAGGTGCCACATAGGGGAAGAGAGGGTAAAAAAACGCACATTTCACACTTTATCCTTGACAGGATACAGTTTGTGATATAAAAAAAACCTCTGCACAAGAAAAGCACATGTAACACGAGAGACATTTCAGCAGAGGGTCACATCGGAGGTCGAGTCACATGAAGTCAATATGAGATATTGAGACATTAGTTGTGTGTGTATGATGAGTGCGTTCAATATGTCCGTGAACGCTGACCACAGGCCATTGTACTTGATGAGATGGAAGTTTATCTACAGTCACTGAGGGCATCCACAGATGTTTCACGGGTAGGGGAGGGGGGGAGCAGTTCTTCTGTGCCCTTTCGCCATAACATCCAGGGGAGATTAGATAGAGGGCGGAGGTCGAATCCAGAACAACCGTTATGGTTTTGAGATCAGGCTGCACAGGAATTTCCTGCAGCCTTGAGTCTTGTTCTTGCTGGCTCTTTCAAGGTGAATCCAATATTCCAAATGTGTTGGGCTTTTCCGCCTTGAAGCGAGCGTGCCCATCCAAGATGTTATCCCATCTCACCTTTGAGTTCAACCACTGCAGCCAGCCTGTGTTCAATCACACCCAGCATGCAGGTCAGCTCCCAATCTTGGTCGCTCACAGCCTTTGTTAGTGTGTCAATGACTGCCGGCAGCCTGATCAATGCCCAAATTGCCGCCGACATTCTCTGTAATTGTAGATACATCAGGTATCCTCCAAATCTAAACAGGAGAAATCCAAGTATAAAAACCAAATATCCACACATCTTCGGTATCCTCCAGTGACAGCATTGTTAAACACACCATCCTCCAAGCCTTCCAGGAGTCCATGGTGTATCCCACGAATATGACCAAACTTTTCCTTTAATAACTTGCCATCTGGTCTTTACCTGTTGCCATACATTGTACATTCGCCGTCCTGACAAATAATTTTTTTAGTCATTACTAGTTTCATGGACATCATTTCTTTTTTTGTTTTGTTTATTCAACAAAACAATAAAAGCAGTGAAATGATGACACCTGGTATCATAAAAGTTCTTTATCTATGTTTTTGTGATAATGACCATATTAAGAATTTTGCTTTTCCCACCGTAAGCTTGATCCACAAATGTCGCACGGTTGTCCATTCTAGGCATACGTGGGCCCCTTTTATTGAAAATAATTGACAGCAATATTAAAAAAATTTAATTGTATCTTCCATCTTTCTTGATGGAGCTGGAGCTTCTTCTGATTTATTTTATAAAGACTCCAATTACCCATAATTATTTAGTCCATGTTTTGCTCACCAGTTAAATAATTATTGCTCGGTTTAGTTAAATAATCCCACATTGGATTATAGGACTAATTTAAGCAACACAAATCTCTAAATTCTTAAAGCTTGCAGGTTTTTGCCTCTCAAAGCGGCAGGAGGTCAACGATAAAGAAAAGAATCAATGCATTTTATTTTTAAAAGATCAGCCACCCAAGAAAAGACCAACCACATCCAGAGAGGATGTGCAGAACAACTCAGAGGAACCACATTGATGTTCTCATTTTATCATTAATTATCTTATTCATTTATCCTTATTTTGGTCCATTGAATATGTTTAAAAACTTAATTTCCATCACATTTTCCAAAATGAAACATCCAGAGAAATGCTGTCTGGTCAAGGAGATTTTTTATAGAATCTAAAACCTCCTAGAAGCTCGGAATTGTTTAGCTGTTATGTCAATTAAAGAAAAAAAAATTAACAAGATAATACAATAATGAGTTAAGGTTTTTAATCCTTAGCCTATTAGCAAATATTCCTACACAGTGTAGTTTGCACAGGTTTCCATTGCACTGGTTCCCGTAATAACTTATTAGCTCCCCATTGTTTAATTTACTTTAACTGCAGAGAATAATTAATGAACAAAGTTGTGAAATTCTTAGTTTAAAGTATATTTAAGATGCAAGTGTTTTAGTAGAAGCCGTTCTTCTTTATTTCTATTCTCTGAAAATCACCAGAATATAGAAAATAATATATATTGTGTGAAATGTTCCACATAACTACAGATCAGTTATTGTTATTCAGTAACATTTACTGTGCTGTAAAAATTCACCATTTTGCTGCTTAGTTTCAGTGAAATCCTCTGAAAACCTCCAACCTAGAGCTGCACCTCAGAGCGTTTTCCTGACAGGGGTGGCCGTTCCACACTAGTTCCAAATCTCACTCCCAGGTTTGGTGAAACATTTGCAGCCCTGAAGATATCAGACCCAGTAACATTCTGTTCAACATTTGG
Organism: Cyprinodon tularosa; assembly: GCF_016077235.1. Lineage (NCBI taxonomy): Eukaryota > Metazoa > Chordata > Actinopteri > Cyprinodontiformes > Cyprinodontidae > Cyprinodon > Cyprinodon tularosa. The sequence goes on from NW_024039254.1 coordinate 267,691, forward strand.
CTCCAATATATTAGCGGCTTATATGCATAGCAAGGCTGTTTTTGATCTGATGATAAACTGATGTCATGTGTTGGGTGTGTGTGTTGCAGGTGAGAGACGATAACAAGCGACAGCACCCCTGCCTGGTGGAGTTTTCGAAGCTTCCTGAACAGGAGCGGAGCTACAACCTGCAGATGTCTCTGGAAACTCTGAAGTAAAGCAGAAATGTAGTGAAGCGGCTGAAGATGCTGCTTTAGATCAAATATCTTTGAGTGATACCAGGTTCTGGCAGGCGTAGTGAATACAGAAAAACAAGTACATTTTGTGAAAATATTGCATGTGTGTGTTTATGCTGCAGCCTTCATCTTTATTGTCACTCCTGGTAGAGGCGTCTCTACAGCTTTTTGGATAAACTGTTCTTGTAGAAACACTAAGGTGTCGCTCATTGCTGGGATTTTTCTACCTGAGTGCACTGAAGGTTCTCGTGCTTCCTTACCACCTGGGCGCCGTTTGTCAAAAAAAATTCAGCAGTCAAAAATTAGGAGCAATATTTATGGTTATTTAGCGTTTTTTAGGAGAAAAATAAGGGGGTTATTTTTTCCCCAAATCCTTTTTTCACTACGTCATTCATTCATTTATAAAAATCTTACTTTGTTAAATAAATATTCAGTTTGTAGCTAAATATTTAGTTTGTAAATTAAATATTTAGCTTGTTAAGTATTTAGCTCCAAACTACATATTTAGTTTATTAAATAAATATTAAGCTCCAAATTAAATATTTAGTTTGTTAATCCTTGATATGGAACTCATTGAAATACTTTAAAAATCCAAATTTCAAGCCAATAGTGTTATTGGAATCCAGACTTTATTACCTTTGTAACATTAAAAAAATATGGATATTTTGATGGTAAAAAGAAAAAGAAACGGCAACTTCCCCGAATAATAATAATTAAGAAAAATAACAAAAATGCTTTAAGAAGAAATTCATGAAAAACACGCAGAGTGAAAGAAACACATTTTTTTTTGTCCAACATAACCTTAGAGGCATTAATGCTGATACTGGCACTGACATTTTTTAGTTTATGAACCTAAATAGAATTGTTAACTAGGCTTATTCACCTTTTAACTTTAGTTTTTAAGTTTTCAATTAGCTTTTTACTTTTTTTCTTGACTTGTTAACTTTTTTTTCAAGTTAATTTGCAGTAGGTAATATATCATTCAAGCGTCTGCCATCTAATTGGTCAAATGCCAAAATCTTGAAGCAAACTTTGCTGGAGTAGTCGTTGCTATGGCAACACAGTGACGCCTCATGTTTGACTGTAGCTCTGTGACGCAGGTTAACATAACATTAAACATTTGCCCATTTCCTAAAACAAACGTATACAGTCAAATAAAAGTATTTCAAAGAGGACCTTCCATTTTGGAATTAATTATGTTTTTTTCATAAACTAAATTATGATTTCCTGTCAGTGTGATGAAGATGCCGTAGGAGTCGTACAGATATTCCAAGGCTTTCAATTTGGTAGTTTACTTCTGCTTATTTAGCTAGCTTGGTGCTTGGTGGAGCTAAAAATGTATTCAACAAACTAAATATTTATTTAGCAAAGTAAAATTTTTATAAATGACAGGGAAAAAATGAATTGGGAAAAAAATAAACTCCTTATTTTTCTCTTAAAACACGCTAAATAATCATAAATAATGCTCCTAATTTTTGACTGCTTAACCTCACAAATGGCACCCCATACAATATTGGGTTGCAGGATAAACTCATGAAGCCTTTAGTTCTAGTGCTACATGTTCTTAAACTTGAATTATTGATGTAATAACAGACATGTTTATTTACAAATGTAGGTGGTTAATTCAAAGATTAAAACTCACATTCCTTTCTTCTTCTTCTTACTATTGTCATGAATTGTCAAGAGAAATGGTTGCTTGTGTTAATCCACACCAAACTAATTTAAGGTTTCTGATCTACCTGAAAAGTTCTATTGATTGTAGTTCTATGTTCTCAGGACTCTGCTTGCACTGGGCTGCCATGTTGGACTAGCAGATGAACATGCTGTTGAAAAAGTAAAGAGCATGAAGCTGTCTCCAACGTAAGTCGTACCAATAGATCCAGACTATAGAATTGATTCAACTCAAGAATACCTTATTTATCTTAAAGGAAAATGTAATGTTTTAGTCACTCAAGTTTTTTATTTTATTTTACCAAGTTGTTGTTAATAGCTTTAGGCAGGAAGCGTCTTCTGTAACGGTCTGTCTTGGACTGGATATGGAGAAGCCGTTGATTGAAGACACTCACTTATTGTCTTCCAAAGGGGATGCTTTCCTTTTTTTCCATAATTTTCTTCACTTAATGAAGAATTGCTCTTTGTGAAATCATCTCCAGAAGTTCTAGTGGAGTTCCTCCATTGAGTTTTTCAGCCATCTTTAAATTTCTGTACGCTTTTATGGTCAGAAATCCTGGTAGAGAGACACTGATGTCAGGGATATGATCTTGCAGCGATGTTTCATTAGACATAATGCTGCATTCCCCACATCCTGGTTATGTCCTAGCTTGGGCTTGAAGTTCTTCTGGCTTGTTTCCTAAAGATCTCATATTGCCCATAATGATTAATGTAAGAGATGGCTTGGATTTCCTCCTCCTCTATCTTCTCCTTGCCCCTTACTCTCCATTCTCAGCATCCCCTTTTTAACTTAAGTTGAACTCCAGCTTGAGTTCCAGTTGGATGTTAATGAGCTGCTCCCGGTAACAAAAAAATTAACCTGATACGGTTGCTATGGTTACACATAATAACAAATTTCCAAAAATAAAAAGATATTGGCAAAAATCAATCCAGCTGCTCTGTATCCAACACCAGAGGTGAAAATATGAGAAAAAGAAGATTTTGATTCATAAACGGAGGAACTGCAGTTCTTTTATAAGAGAATATTTAAATCGAGCCTATAGAGAAAACTAACCTGCAACTTTTTTAGCAGCGCAATTCTAGAATCGAATCCAATGATCTGCAGATTCAAATTAATAATAAATTAATGAATATTTAAAGAAATACCTCAGATCTATTTGGGTTTCCTAACAGCTTTGTTCTCCAACCTAATATGTGCAGTTATGAGTTGACCGGTGGCTACAAACCTGCTCCTCTGGACCTGAGTCACATCAAGCTGACTCCCACACAGGAGGCAATGGTGGACAAGCTGGCTGAAAATGCCCACAATGTCTGGGCAAGAGACAGAATCCGCCAGGGCTGGACGTATGGGATCCAACAGGTGAGAGTTGGGCTTCCTTCTCCCACACTGCCATGGCATCATCAGACCTGTTTCCCTTCAGCTTTATAAAAACTAAAGAAATAAAGTCTTGTTCGGCAGCCTCAGAAAGAGGTGAGGTTGAGAGAACGGCTGTGACATACAGGTCCTACAGGTAATATATAAGTACTTTCCCACAGAGCAGTGTAGCTAGACTAGGCCTAGCCCGGCTTCTTGTTTCAGGTTAAACCCTGGTATGAAAAAAGTCACGGTTTCAAAACCATCAGTTTTCCTAAATGCTGTTCCTGCACATACATCAGAGAGAACGCTCAGGTTGTGAGCTGTCCTGCGCTATGGAACTTATTGCGGATGAAAATATGGAAATATTTCAGCTGCTACAATCCATTGGAAAAAGAATGTTGCCCTACCGGTGTTTATTCCATGAGCCCCAGCCAGAGGAAGTGATATAGCTGATATGATAGCACGGCTGAAGTGTCACTGATTTTGCTAAAGCCAGGGGTGGATTTAGGAAATTTGGGGCCCTAGGCAAAGACAGGCAGGGGGCCCTCTGAATGGAGAAGACAACACATAGAACAGACCCATTCTACAGATAGAGAAATGTTAATAGAATAGACATCCATTATCTGTTCTAGGTTATGTCCCTCTCTTCTTGTCCCTTTTCTTCTTGTTTTCCTCTCTATGTTTTGTACTCAGCTGACTTTTCCTGCTGTCTCTAAAGGAATGAAAGATTTTTTCCAAGCACTAAGCTCACTTAGCTGATTGCTCCTTCCTGTGTTTCCAAAAAGGCCAAAGTAAATAACCCAGTCCTTCTTTTCACTGTAGACAAGCCATGATCTGCTTCTCTGTTCTCCATTTTTCATTTGGATGAAATAATAGCTGCATGAATCATGACAGCAGACAAGATAGAGGAGAGCCGGAGGCGGGGTTACCAATCTACTTGCTCTGGAGAGCAGAGTTCGCTGCTTTTAGATGTTGTCTCCAAAGTCTCCAGTAGCAGAAAAAAGTCGCTAGATTTGGCGCTAGGAGCTTTTTAGAAATCAAAGTGCTAGAGGGGTCTGAAAAGTGGCTAAATATAGTGACTAAAGCGCTAAGTTGGCAACACTGCTCTTTGCATCGTTTTCAAATGGTTTGCTGCTGTCTGTTTGGACCTTTCTGAACATGTGCAGCAAATGGACTGATCCAATATGGTGGACACTGAAGGGGGGGCTGAGACACACTTAATATTATCAGCATTCTGATGGCATTTTAGAGAAAGGATTTTTATCAAAAATTATTTAATGTGCAGAAAAAAGGAATAGTTGTATTAACTATGCATGTAAACAGAGTTTTATGATGCCCCATGTTCCATGGGGCCCTAGGCAACTGCCTAGTATTGCCTAATGGTAAATCCCCCTCTGAGCTTGGTGATTGTTCTGGAGGCGTAGAGCTAACAGAACTGGCAGCGTTGCGAGGCAAGGGTTCAAACATGTACGGCTGGAAGCCTTCTACACCAGACCAAGCTTCTGCCGCCTTGGCGTCCTCTTCCACAACATCTTCAGCCCCGCTTTCGTCCTCTAAATAAAAAATGGATGACGAAGGAGACTCATCCACGACCTCTGACACTAAACTCTCCTCCTCTTGCATGTTTCCTCTGTCCATAGCGTTCCTTGACAGTGTCGTTTCTAAGTCACCAATATAGTGCTACTTGGTCCCAATGAAATTTCCCATTGGGAACCTACTAGCACTAAGTTGCTAACTGGTTAGCAAGATGCTTCCGACAAAGAGGCTACAAGCTTGAAGCCTTCCACCACAACAATCCCATCCCTTTGATAATCAACTAATAATAACTATGCTGAGTCAACTCAAATCCCCCCCCCTTATTGGCTTATTCTGTAGGCTAAATAGACCACACAAACTGCTGTTAGCAGTAAAAGCTGGTTTAGACCTGCCTCATAGAACCAATAGTGCCATGCAGTATTGCACCGGGGCCAGTCATTTAACTTCCTACAGCTTTAGTTTAAATTGGGAGGAATAAATATAGAGTCTATGCTTCTTTTTCTATGTCTGCTTCTGTCTCCTTGAACCCCAGTCGGCATCAGCAGATGGCCGCTCACACTGAGCCTGGTTCTGCTGGAGGTTTCTTCCTGTTCAAAGGGAGCTTTTCCTCTCCACTGTCGCTACAAGCATGCTTAGTGTGAGGGATTGCTGAAGAGTCAATGAGTCGATGCAATCAGCTGGTTTTCCTAAGATAGAAAACATTGAATCAATCTGACTGGTGATCTGTAAAGTGCCATGAGATGACGTGTAGTCCAGAAAGTCCCATTCTCTGCTTTAGTGCTTTGAAATCCTCCTAAACCTGATGGATCTACTTCAGATAATATTGATCTTCTAAGCTCTGCATTGGGACGGATGTGTCACACATTAAAATCTTTGCTCCCTCAGGTGATTGAGACACTTCAGAGGAACAGTCTAAATTTTAGCTGCATTTGCAATGAAATGCTGTAAAAACAGAAATAAACTCTAGTTCTGGTGTCTGTCTAAACGTGTTTTCTTCCATGACAGGATGTAAAGAATCGGAGAAACCCTCGCCTCGTTCCCTACGTCCTGCTTGATGAGAGAACCAAGAAGTCGAATAAAGACAGCCTGAGAGAGGCAGTGAGGACGCTGCTGGGATACGGATACAACCTGGAAGCTCCGGACCAGGATCATGGTACCATCCTGAACCCATGCTTACAACCACATAACTTACTAACATAATAGATGAGGGGAAGATATATTTAATTCAAAAAAAAATTATAAAATGCATAATTAGATAAATAAATGCCCCATTAAAGGAAAAGTCCTGTCAGCAGGAATAATCAGTGGATCATTATTTATACCTAAAACCAATTCGTTCGTGGTGATTTAATGAATTTAGCGTTAATCAGTGAAAAAATTAAAACAATATTTTTCATCATGATCAGTCTGGGAGCGGCCATTTTTGCCCAAATATAGTAACCCCTCCCTCCTGCCATCTTCCAGCAGTGACGTCACGGTTCGGTAAGCCTAGCGCCATTCTTCCCGCTTTACAAGCTAAATCAATGGGAACTACTAGACACATCTGCAATCAACAACAATTATTGAAGATTTCCAGAGGACTTCACCATTGAAATTCACCAGAGCTATAGTGAAACTGACAATGCCCATGTGCATGGCAGCTGGATGTTGGAATACATCGGCTAAAAGTGAAAAACAGAGTTATTCCACCTTTCCGATTCCTGATCCTCCACGGACGGGTTCGTTGGATCGCCAACTTGAAGAGGGAGGATTTGCCCTCAAACTTCTGGCCAGAGAAAAACACGTAATATGTAGCCAACATTTGGAAGAAGAATGTTTTCAAGATGACTTGGATAATAGCGCGTTGTGACAAGCACCAGATACAGCACTGGGACTTGATCAACAGCCGATACCGCACCGTGATGTCACTAACCAGTAGGTGGCAGTAGTGTTCTTTGACAAACATGGATGCCTCCAGTAAAGAACATTCACATGAAAAGGACTCTGAATTAAAAACACTGATCATTTATTGAACAGTATGGAATAATTTCATATTTAAAGAACTTTCAGAAGTTTGAATTCTGAATATGAGCGGACTTTTCCTTTAAAAAAATAAAATATATCAATTTTAAATGAAAAGTTTAAATTAAACAATTTATGTTATTTTGAAATGTGTTTTTTTAATGTATCTAATATGAAGTTCTAGATTAAATTAAAATTTTACTATATGATATTTATTTATCCAATTAATTATCCGAATATTAGTTGTACCAAAAATTGTACAACAATTAAATGCCCCATTAAATCATTAAGAAATAATTTTACAAATACATATAAAATGATACATGGTATTTAAAAAAAATAATTCGATGTTTATATATAATATATATTATATTACATACAGGCTGTAGCTGTGGTTTTTCTGGGATGACAGGATGAAGTGTGTTAGAACCTCTGATTGAAAACTTTGACTGATGTTCTAATGAAGACCATTAAAACGAGGATTAAATCAGCGAAATGTGATGCAGAGAAGAAGCCATTTCTCTGCGTTATCACACAGACTTCTACCTGCTATTCCTAACAGTGCAGAAACCTTTCATACCGACATTTGCATCAAAACCAGAAGTTAATACTTATTTATTATTGACCTGTCTAAAAATTAAAATAACAAATAACTTAGGTAAAATGTATTCTTTTATTCAAAAATCAATTGTTTTGATGAAAAAGTTGTAACTATGACCTTTAAAGTGTGAGATTGAGTTTTATTTCTCCTTTTTCTTATGGAGGTTTCCCCGTCCTTTTTTTTTTTTAATCTCTCCTGCAGCTGCTCAGGCTGATGTCAGCAATATGTCCGCAGAGAAGTTTCGCATTTTCAGAGCAGAGAAAACCTACTGCGTTAACTCTGGGAAGTGGTACTTTGAACTAGAGGTAAGGCACAATGACACAAAGGTTATGTTGGTGAAGAATGTCAGTCATAAAGGTCAGAGTCATTCCAAAAGACTGAAAATCAATCCACTGGACTTTGTTTCCATCTTTAAAGACGTTTCTCTTCCATCCAGGAAGCTTTTTCAATTCAAAATGTCAGAAATAGCGTTGAGTTCCAGGTTTTATATAGCAGCCCAACAAAGCCTTGATTTGGTTTAGAAAACATGCAAATAGAAACGGATGAACGGGTCTACCCCTTTTAGACTGGGGGTCGTTTGGTTTCTTTGTTAGCCTGCAATGCCCCATACCTGTCTACACTGCAAAAATGATCTAGAAATAAGTGAAAATGTCTTAAATTAAGTGAATTTACTCTTAATTTAAAGCAGGAAAATAAGATTGTTTTCCAATAGAATGAGTATTTTTACTCTTAGAATAAGTTAATTAGATAATATGCACTTGAAATAAGACAATGCAATTCTTTTTTCTTATTTTAAGTGGAAATTGTCTCGTTTCATTGGCAAAATGTCTCACTTACCCCCTCAATTCAAGAAAAAATTTACTTATTTTAAGAAAAAATGACTTAATTAGATTTACATTTTTTTGCAGTGTATGTCTAAAGCAACAGGAAGTTGCTTTATGTTTAAATTATTTTCAATAATATTTTCAGTTACATCAAGTTGACACCAACTTCACTTAACCGAAACTGTGTGTAGTATTGTGAAACTTAATTTAATTATTTAAAAACTGAAAAAAAAATTGCTCTGAAATTGTATTTTATAGCATTAAAAAATCAGTTTGACATTTGACATCATTTAGTTTTTTAGCTCTTGAATTCAGTTTCAACCTAGAAATTCAGATTTTTGTCTTTCCTCACATTCGGGGTCGTTGAGAAAGACCAAAGCAAACGAACGCAGATTGATGTTTTGCATATGGTTTAGCTGTGCTGCATTTAGACCTGAAAAGTGGAGCCTTCAGGAGAGCCTAATCCTCACAATACTGCCTTTGAGTGCTTCCATTGCAGAGGTGTCAGAAGTATTCATGTTTATTACTCCAGTAAAAATCCTGCTGTTTAAAAACACTTTATTAGAAGTTAAAGAATCAACTTAATTTTTTTACTCCAGTAAAAGTGTAAAAGTACCATTTTAAGAACTGCTTAAAGAATAAAGTAAAAGTAATGCAGGAAAAACTGTTAAGGCCAGAAGCTTTACTGCTCTATCCTATTAAAGGAACATTTTTCTACAATTCTGAATGATAACTTCCTTAGACTTCATTTTCAATTTATTACTAATGGTGTCACATTTAACTTTGCATCATCTTGATAAAATACTTTATTTTGATATGTGGTGAGCAACAGGTTGGGGCAGCACCGAGTCCAACCACCTTTGAATTAGGCTAGTCTATTTTTAAAATGTAAGGAGTACAAGGAAAAAGTTGTTGAAGAAAAATAATTCCTCCAGCAAAGTATAAATATCCAACATTTCTACTTTTTTGAAGGAAAATTGTACTTTGATACTCGACACCTCTGTTTAATTACACGTTCCTGCTGACGGTTCCAGTGCGTAGTCTGTCCCAATCCTCCGGAACTGTCTTTGGCCCCGCCCCTACACCTTTGATCTACTCTGGTGAAGTAAATTTCCCACAATCCATTGCTGCATGTGTTCAGTATAATGAGCAAAAATGTGGTGCTGATCAAACTCCCCTAAAATCATGATTTATTTTGATAAGTTTCCCAGAAAATCATCCCCAAATCATAAACAGATGGTTTCTATACTCAATAATTCCTCTCCACAAGCTTCTATTTAATTGATGATCAATAAACCAGGGGATCATTTTCATTAAAGATTAGTAAGGGAATAGTTTCTGCTGAAGATTTATTTGACATTTTTAGATTACTTAACCAATATTAATAAACAGAACCTTAGATAAAATAAAATATTCAAAACCAAACCTCAGCCCTTAAAATCCCTCTGTTTAAATTTATTCTATTTTCCCAACCTGCCAGAAAGAAATGGAAATATATACAACAAATACTTGATAATAAAACTGTGGTTTAATAATGAATCTTTAAGTGAAAACTTTTCTATTCAATTATTATAAATTGGGATCTTGTATGAAAAATACCTCATTTAACAACCGTGACCCTCCATTATACTCACTTTAAGTTTATTAAATGGCTCATCTCTCCAACAGTTACCAACAGAAACCAGTTTAAACCATATATAGGTTGTTTATGCATTTTAAAGAATAATTGTGAATTTCCTGTTTAAATAATGGTTTAAAAAAACTAATTAAATAAAAGAGAAATCTCCAATGTTGCTTTCTTTTTCTGTTATTTTTATCTTGTACATATCAGGTATTAACAGCTGGAGAGATGAGGGTGGGCTGGGCGAGGCCAGGCTGTCTGCCAGACCAGGAGCTGGGATCTGATGACCAGGCCTTTGTCTTTGATGGCTTTAAGGTAACGGATGGATGGATGGATGGATGGATGGATGGATGGATGGATGGATGGATGGATGGATGGATGGATGGACTTATGGATGGATGGATGGATGGATGGATGGATGGATGGAAAGACATTAGCCCTGGCTGCTGTTAGTCTCGGAGGTCTGCTGGTTGCGGCGGTTCTCTCAACTTCGAAAATTGTTTTCGAAATTTTTTTAATTGCGCATTAAATCCATAGATGGACCATATAGTGAAGCTTTAAAGTACAATGTTTTTGCCTCAAATGATTTTAAAACGTACTTTTATCGAACAACAAGAACTGTCGCAGTGCATCATGCTACTGTTCAATAGATGTTACCATCCTCCTTGTTGTGCTTTCTCCAGCGTTGTTCATCTTTTGTCGTCCTGCCCTCAGAACCCCGCCCGCTTTGCATCCAGACATTTAGAACACATCTCTGCGTTGTGATCGGCCCGCCAGTTCTAGCGCCCGGGGCATTGATCGAGGCTAGACCACTTGCAGGGAAAAGGATTTTGGCCGCTGGCGGGTGGGGCTAGTTTACTAGGCTAGCTGAATCTGTCTGTCCTAATCTGGGAAGTACTGTGGCTGAGGAGTGAAAAGGCGGTGTGAATACACAATCTCTACAGCAAATTAAAAAGTTTTCCAAACTAAAACATTTAAGTAACAAACACAAAAATGACACTAAATCACCAAATTCATGCAAAGGAAAAACTGCTGACTAGCTCTGGTAAGGAAAGTGCTCAAGACCTCTAGGGGGAGATGATGATGTCACCTCACATGGGACCAAAACGTATTCATTAGTATGATTCAATGAATGTTAAATGGCCTGTTCTTATATAGCACTAGGAGACTTTACACTGTATTCACTCATCCACGCACACACTGATGCCCTGAGGCTCATTGACAGAAGCAAGGCTGCCGTACTGGCGCCACCGGCCCTCTGACCACCATCAGTAAGCAATGCGGGTGAAGTGTCAGTGTCGCCTGCTGGGAGCAGAAAAATGTAAGGTAGGTCCAACTTGTTTTAGCAAAGAGGCAAACATTTTAACTCAACACCTGGTACACCTCCAGCCTTAAAAAAAATCTATTTATAAACTATCCTTTCCCAGCAGTCTCAGGCAGGATCAATTAACCCTGGAATGCATTTGGTGTGTGGTCAGACAATTTAGATTTCTCTTGTTTCATATATATTCATTTATACTATTTATTCACCATAACATCTTTACACTCAGTCAGTTTCACCTGCAAGGCCACACAATTCCCCTGAGTGAGGGTGTTTGTAGACCAGATATATTTTCTTTCCATAACTGTCGTTTTTGGTTTTAGGTTTCTAACCCACATGTAGAAAACACGGACACAAGGGAAAAAGTTCAAAGGTTTATTTACACAACACAGAGAATTATGAACTGATCCAAGGGGTTATCAGATCCAGGACTGGTCACGACTGGGTTCACTGCAGAGGGGGACAGAGTGGTTAGCTGAAGTCCAGGTAATTTGCAGAGTTTAGAGAGTGCAGGTCTGTACCTGATCTGGAGTAGAGCAGAGCGGCAGTGAGGGGGAACCAGGAGGGTCCAGAGGCTGTCGACAGGCTGAGGGCTTGGCGTAGGCAGAGCTTGGTTTGAGAGTTTGCAGGCAACAGGTTTGAGTTTCCCTTTCAGATTCTACTGAGAGCGGGCAGGCAGGTCTTTGGCAGGTTTGATTCTCCAGAGTTCCAACAGAGAAACTCTTCCAGGTTACAGGTTTCAGGCAGGTTCAACCTGGGAAGCAGAGAGGACAAAAACAAATTAGGTTCAGGTTCAGGCTTTCTGGGAGTCAGAGATTCAGACAGGCAGGTTGGCTCAGGCTTGCTAACCATAACTGGCAAAACACTCTGGCGTCGGAGTGATTTCCTCTGCCTCCTTATATACTGGTCTCCTGATGAGCAAACGAGCCGCAGTTGGTGAAGTCAGCTCCAGCTCCAGGAGACCTAGAACGCTCTCTGGTGGGGAAAAATGGACAGACCTCCAGATCCCAACAATAACAAGCCAGATTCTTTCTCAAGGTTTATTCATAACATGTTACTGTTTAACCAAAGTGTCTGTAATTTGTTTTGACTCTGACTACTTTCCATTATTGTAAGTAAGGGGGAACAAACACTGCCCAAATCAGAACAGAGCTGATTACCGTGCAATAAGGGCCGTATGATGAACTGTTCTCTCTTTGCAAAGGTAAAATAAAGTACCAACTCCATCGATCTCCGTTTATTTGACTGGGGTGAATAGTTGAATGTTTTTTTTCCCACGACAGGCGATAGTCCTCGGTGATCATCTGATATCTCTGACTATTGAGCTGAGTTTACCTCTTATGAAATGTTTCATTGAACTGGAAATTATTATTAATTAGATATTTATCCATGATCTAGAACAGGAGCACGTCAAAATTGTTACTTGTGTTCAGAAAAAAACAAAAAAAACACAATTTGCTTTATTTCTTCATGTTTAGATTCATGTCGGATGTTTTTTAAACCATTCTCCGTTTATTAAAAAAAGCGAAGCGTGGGTCTCTGCCTTATAAAGAATAATTCCTGGAATCACGTCCTGGTAATACAGTTCAGGACTTTTGGAGGTCCTGGGTTGGAATCCCAGCATGATTGTGGATTCTCTCAGGGTACTCCAGTTTCCTCTCACAGTCCCTAAGAATGACTGTTAGGTTAATTCTTTTCTTCACTAGTAATGAACTACCAAGCTTCTGAGAGAGCTCTGATATATGTGTGTATTTGTGTGTATTTGTAGGTCCAGCGCTGGCATCAGGGAAATGAGCATTTCGGTCGTGTCTGGCAAACGGGGGATGTGGTGGGATGCATGGTGGATCTGAACGAGCACACCATGATGTTCACTCTGAACGGAGAAGTCCTGCTGGATGATTCTGGATCTGAACTGGCTTTCAAAGACTTTGAGGTTTCTGAAGGTGGGTACAATAAATCTAACATTTGAATTAACACTGAACCAGAGTAATTTTCGTTGTATGGAAGGGTTCTCCTCACCTTTTGGTTCACGTGGTGGTATGGGCATAAATGCACTTCCAGTGGCTGGGTTTCTTATTAAACAAATCAGGGACAGAGCTGTCAAAGCCAAGCTGGCCTCCTAAAGGATGGCCTTTGGTGTTTTTGCTCCATTTCCTAATTTAGATTTTCAGATCATCAGAGGAACTCAAATGATTTCAGTTGTTCAGAGAAAATAGCTGCCCAAACCAAATTATCTACTTGTCGTCTCAGCGACGCCCAGACTTCCCCTTCCCAGACGCCCCAGATGCATTCCAGTACAAACTGACGGACCGTCCCTCCAGCGTGTCCTGGGCCTGTTTTCCAATCAGACATGCAACGCACGGTTGGAACAGCCGCTTCCCTACGACTTTAAATTTAGGTTCTGAGTTGCACCCCTGCCACAATGTGTGGTGTGCGAATTGTTAGAAAACGACAGCTTGCAACCATGCAAACTGCGTTGTGGAAACAAAGAACACATATTAAGTTAACAAGCCACTTTTTTGAGAGGAAACGTGATGAATTGCGGTCAAAAAAAGCAGTAATGCATAGGGCTGGGTATTGTTTAAAATTTTTCGGTTCCGGTACCAATACCGATACCTTCACTTTGATACCGGTTCCTGAACGATACTTTTTTCGATACCAGTTTTATAATTTCAATCGAAGAAAAAGAAAATTACACAACATAAAAAAGTACAAATCTTGAGTTTTATTTTAAGCTCTGATTTTTCCATTTACATTTTTCCTCTTACATAAAAAAAAAAATCAGTGTCTAATATTCACTGTAACATTGTGAGGACCTTTTTACTTAGCAGTTTTCCTTTAGAAAAATTACCATGTCTGACAAACAAGCCCGTTGAATGGGATCCTACTGACAGCGCACCGCTGGTATGTGGGGGTCTGAGCGGCTCCGACAGAAATATTGGAAGGCAGGATGAACTGACTGCACTGATTAAGTTTTCAGGTGGATTTTCCCACTTAAAAACATAATAAAACTACTTTAGTCCCACTGATCACAGCAAATATAGCTGCAAGGCAAATAAAGGATAGAGTAGCTCCACCCAACGCGCGTCAGAGCCACTTTTCAACCGCGCAGCCAGAGCAGCAAACTGCTTCAGCCGCATGTCAGAAGCTGGTACAAGCAGCAAAAAAGGAAGCAGCAGATGCGATTTTGCTGCTCTTGCTGCGTCCGGTGCGAACGCAGCATTATTTACTCCGCTCTGGCTTTGCTCTGCCCACGGGCTGCTGAGAGGAGGAGGGTCGCGCCGGCTGCAGTCCGCTCTTCTTGCAGGCAAACACCGAGCAACTTTCTGCTCTTAAATTGTTTCCGTGCACGATGTATTGCATTGCGCACTATTGGCATCAGTTTTAATAAAGTGAAGCCACACTTTTGACCTGGGGGGCATTTTAAAGGGGTTCCACTGCGCTCGCAACCAGTTCACAACAGATACACATGAACCCTGGCTGTAGGCGGGACCACCTGTGTATTTTTCCTGGATGACGCAATCACGTCAAGTGTTACAGCCAATCACCGAAACTTGGTACCGAAAGACGCATGTTTCGATACTCTGTAGAACCGAAGCATTTCGGTCGGTACCATAAAAGAACCGTAGTTCGGTACCCAGCCCTAGTAATGCATTAGTTTGGCACCACTAACGTCACGGAAAATGGGGCATCTTATCCAGCTGCTCTCCATGTAGCGAATTCAGGCAAACCCCATACTGATGGAGAAACATTTCTGCTCCCTGCAGCTAGAGATATTTGTTCAGTGATGCTGAGAGAAGCAGCTACAGCTAAACTTAACACGATCCTAATGTCTGACACTTGCGGCTGTTTCTTTCTTCTGTAGAACCCTGCATCGAACAGCTTTGCGCATTAAAGGCGCATCTTCATTGTTTGCATTGAGAATGCCTGAGAACATCATTGTTAAAATAGCAACAGGTTTAAATTATGTATAATTAAAAGTAAATGGGAATATGTTGACATCTGTTGAATTCAGGTTATGTTTTTTAATTGTTACCGGTAATATTATTTCAGCTGACGTCTCCTTTTGACGTGAGTTCAGTTTGCCTTAGGCGTCTGTTTATTTCACTTTGCCTGCTGTTAAAAACAATCGTTTATTAATTTACTCTAATGTTAGTTAAATGTAAAAGGTTGGCCCTCTGTCCATGATGTTTCAGTAAAAGTAGCCTCTAAGATGGAAATATTTGGATGAATATTTGAATATTAAATTTTTTTTAAAGAAATACATTGTTATCTCGTCTTATTCAAAGGGAAGGCTCATATTCAATGATTTTAAAAACGCATGGTCTAATACATCTCAGTGAACCAACGATTCCCAAAGACCCCACATTTCATGAAAGCCTATTTATACCATATTTTAGCTTGATTGTGTGCATGTACGTGTGTAAAAACTATTTGGAAAGTGAGCTTGTATTTTATCCCAGGCACCTCCATCCATGTGTGTGGCTAATATCCCCATGTATGTGTGAAGTTTGTGGACGATAATGTTCTTGGCAAAAACTCTTGACGCACTTTACAAAACGAAAGTTCCCTTACTTCCAATAAAGCCGGCATACGCTGTACAAGTTTTTGCCCTTTGCAGGCCGATTCTCTAGTAATGCGAGAATATGTTGGATCAGGCCGAGTTTAGGCCTCATGGTACGTCCCACGTGGTGTAGTGTACAAGGAGTAACGAGGGGCGATCAGCCTCTAACGACCAGTGTTGGGAAAGTTCTCGTTCTACGTGAACTAGTTCAAAGTTCAGTTCACACATTTTTAAATGAACTAGTTCAGTTCATAGTTCATAATTCAAAACCAAAAAACGAACTAGTTCATAGTTCTTTTTTTTTCATATATTGCTCAATTACACCATAGCCTACTGTAGAACCACAGACAGCAATTATTTTATCAGTTGTAACACTGAAACTGTGCGTCAGATTTCATCTTCATATCCAGTTTTGAATCCTTATCCAACCAGGGTTTACATTAGCATTGAGGGGACAGATTTCCCCATTGTTGCTTTAATGCTTTGTTGCTGTCCATTCACTTCACACTAGTAGCAGCTGCAGCTTTCACCCCTACAGTATATTCTCAAAAACATCAGGAAAAATGTGCTGCTTGAATGGTCTTTTTTATGAGGAATTATTAAAAGAAAAACAGGAAAGTAGTCTTTAAGGTGCAAATGTTTTTTTTTATTTTAATAATTTTTTCCATTTGAAATTCCATTTCAATACATACTAAAAAGGAATACTGGAATCCTGGAAAATTATACCAGGCAGGTTTAACAAACAAGTTACATGGATAGTAAAACCCTCAAGAACAGGGGTCTTCTATGTTTTCCAGACCAAGGACCCCCAAACTGATGGCGAGATGGAGCGGGGACCCCCTAACTATATACACTATATTGCCAAAAGTATTTGCTCACCCATCCAAATTATTGGAATCAGGTGTTCCAATCACTTCCATGGCCACAGGTGTATAAATTCAAGCACCTAGGCATGCAGACTGTTTTTACAAACATTTGTGAAAGAATGGGTCGCTCTCAGGAGCTCAGTGAATTCCAGCGTGGAACTGTGATAGGATGCCACCTGTGCAACAAATCCAGTCGTGAAATTTCCTCGCTCCTAAATATTCCACAGTCAACTGTCAGCTGTATTATAAGAAAATGGAAGTGTTTGGGAACGACAGCAACTCAGCCACGAAGTGGTAGGCCACGTAAACTGACGGAGCGGGGTCAGCGGATGCTGACGCGCATAGTGCGAAGAGGTCGCCAACTTTCTGCAGAGTCAATCACTACAGACCTCCAAACTTCATGTGGCCTTCAGATTAGCTCAAGAACAGTGCGCAGAGAGCTTCATGGAATGGGTTTCCATGGTCGAGCAGCTGCATCCAAGCCATACATCACCAAGTGCAATGCAAAGCGTCGGATGCGGTGGTGTAAAGCACGCCGCCACTGGACTCTAGAGCAGTGGAGACGCGTTCTCTGGAGTGACGAATCGCGCTTCTCCATCTGGCAATCTGATGGACGGGTCTGGGTTTGGCGGTTGCCAGGAGAACGGTACTTGTCTGACTGCATTGTGCCAAGTGTAAAGTTTGGTGGAGGGGGGATTATGGTGTGGGGTTGTTTTTCAGGAGCTGGGCTTGGCCCCTTAGTTCCAGTGAAAGGAACTCTGAATGCTTCAGCATACCAAGACATTTTGGACAATTCCATGCTCCCAACTTTGTGGGAACAGTTTGGAGCTGGCCCCTTCCTCTTCCAACATGACTGTGCACCAGTGCACAAAGCAAGGTCCATAAAGACATGGATGACAGAGTCTGGTGTGGATGAACTTGACTGGCCTGCACAGAGTCCTGACCTCAACCCGATAGAACACCTTTGGGATGAATTAGAGCGGAGACTGAGAGCCAGGCCTTCTCGTCCAACATCAGTGTGCGACCTCACAAATGCGCTTCTGGAAGAATGGTCAAAAATTCCCATAAACACACTCCTAAACCTTGTGGACAGCCTTCCCAGAAGAGTTGAAGCTGTTCTAGCTGCAAAGGGTGGACCGACGTCATATTGAACCCTATGGATTAGGAACGGGATGTCACTTAAGCTCATATGTGAGTCAAGGCAGGTGAGCAAATACTTTTGGCAATATAGTGTATATTGTATGAAATTGTGTTCTATAGTCACTCTATTACAGATGGAGTAATGTAAAGAAATTAATTTCTCCCTGGGATTATTAAAGTTTTTCTGATTCTGATTCCTGGTTGTTGTGAAGGAAACGGTGCCCAGCTTGAAAGAGCTCCTGTGTGTCGCTGAATGTGAGCATTGATGACTGAAAGACATCTTTTGTCCCCATTTATCTGTTTACTACAGTGTGTTGATTTCATGTTAATGAGTATTTAAAGACATTTGAATTAGTGGGGGAAAAAATAGCAGGGGGGGGAATATAAAAATATCAACTAACCATGCAGACCCTCATGCAGTACCTCCGTAGACCCCCTAGGGGTCGCGGATCCCCTGTTGAAGACCTCCGCTCAAGAAGATTGTACTAACACAAATTGAGGGACCAGGCTGAGGTAGGAATTTAAGGTTACTGAAGTGCGGATTTTTTTACTGAAAGCCGGCGGGCAAACTTGTTGCCATCGTCCTCACCGACCACCTGGTCATAAAACTGTTTTAAGTGATCATACTGCTGCTTTGTCGCCTCCATGCTGCTGTGGCTTCCACACGGCATTTTGTTTGATGACGCACGCGGCTGTAGGCTACGACACTGGTAGCTGGTGTTGCCAGATTGGGTGTTTTTCCCGCTACATATTAAGGCCTGTTTACGGTGTGATTTAGCCGGGGTTTCGCCTGGAGGGCACTATAGAAATCTGGCAACCTATTGAACAGAGCTGAACTGAGAGAGCGTGCCGTTCACAGACACCAGAATGAACGAGTTCACAATAACGTTCATCAGGCAGTAATGCAGTACGTTCAGTTCACGTTCGCCCAAAATATGAACGAGTTCATGAACTTTCGTTCAATGAACGCGTTCAGGCACAACACTGCTAACGACCTCCTCCCCATCAGGAATCGTGAGGTCAGGAGAAAATCCAACATGTTTGAAATTCAGTCGGCCATCGTAAGGTGGTCGTGGGCAAATCCTTCTGTTGAAGCTGATCAATGAGCCGATTTACCGGAACCTGGAGTTCTTCTCCTTCCAGATTGACGAGTCTGAGAAGCGCCATCTCTCAGAGCTGAGTCCGATGTGTGTTTTTTGGACGTACAATGTGAGCAGGTAGATCGCATAAGAGCATCGTGCGGTACAGTGGAACACCATGCACATGTGACCTTTTAAACCCTGCGGTTTCATCGTACAGTTTGAGCTGTAGCTGCATGCAACCATTGAAAAATATTGTAAAGTGTATGCCCGGCCTTAGCCACTTGGCAATACTGCATCCTTCTTTTGGCAAAAACAGTGTTTCCTCCAGGAAAACTAAATCTGGCTTCTATCAATCTGCTCTTAATAGTGTCAGCAACCTCTCCTCCATGTATGATTCTCAGTCATTGTTATTCCAAGAAAAGAAAATGAAAAACATTCCACTGGACTTTGTTTCCAGGTTTGAAGACGCTACTTGTCTGTCTCTTAACGACTCCCCTTTCAGAGACATAGACAGGTATGGGGCATTGCAGGCTAACAAGGAACCAAATGACCCCCATTCCAAAGGAGTGGACCCGCTCATCCGTTTCTATTTGCATGTTTTCTAAACAAAAACAAAGCTTTGTTGGGCTGCTGGATAAAACCTGGAACTCAACGCTATTTCTGACATTTGAATTCAAAAAGCTTCCTGGATAGAAGAGAAACGTCTTCAAACTTGGAAACAAAGTCCAGTTGATTGTTTTTAACTTTTTGGAATGATTTGTAATTTACTTTCCACTCAGGAAAGGCTCTGCAAAGTTCTTTGTAAATCGGCTTCTTTCATGCAGTAAGGAAAAAGTCTTACTGAAATAGAAAATAGACATCATGGTAAGTGGAGTGCTTGTTTCTGTCCCAGGCTTTATCCCGGTCTGCAGTCTGGGAGTATGTCAGGTTGGGAGGATGAATTTCGGTAAAGACGTCAGCACTCTCAAGTACTTCACCATCTGCGGCCTGCAGGAAGGCTACGAACCATTTGCCGTCAACATGAACCGGGACGTAACCATGTGGCTCAGCAAGAGGCTACCCCAGTTTGTGCCTGTGCCACCAAACCACCAGCACATTGAGGTGAGCACAGCTTTCACAGAGACAAAATCGTCCTTTTGACTCTGTCGTGCGAAAAAAATAAGTATTCAACTATGCCGGGGGTTGGTAACCCAAATTGCTGAAAGAGCCATATTGTACCAAAAAAAATTAAAAATAAATCTGTCTGGAGTAGTAAAAATGTAAAAGTCTTCTATCAGCCTCGTATAGAAACACAGGCTGTAAGTGTATTAGCCTACTATAAAAAAGGAATACATTTAATATATAATACGCATTCATGATTAAATGTTTATCCTTGAGCAAATGTCACATAGCAGCATGAGGTGGGGAGCAGTGATCACATCAAGCGCAGCTTCACCGCCATTCACCACGCCGTTTAGGTTTTGTTGCATTGATGAAAAGATAGAAATAGGATAAAGTAATTGTATTATTATATGTTTCTGTTGGGAGGAGCTGATGGAGTCAAGAGGAACCAAGCAGGAAGTGACATCATCAGAGCAGAGCTCTCTGAAATCCCACATCCTCCGTCACCAGCGTTCCTTGGTCTTACTTTTATTTTCAGGATTTGGGGGAAAAAATGGAAGAAAGTTCCCATCCCTGCATCAGAGCGCTACCTGTTGGATCTATGAACGGTTTTCTATGCTTGCAACCAAACCAGCAGCAGTAGTGGAGTTTGGAGATGCAATTTACTTTTAAAATCTGTCTTTGCTCTCCTCTAATTTATCCAGAAGTTCTGCAATCAAACTTTTTCTCTCCCTCCCAGCTTGATGGTGGGCTGCAGATTTAGCCTTCCATGGAAATGCATTTCCTAATCACTCTTTTTATTATTTGACAGCTTCTCATTGCAAAGCAAACATGCAGGCAATCCTTCCTGATTGGTAATGAAAGCAAATAATTCGCTCCATCCTTCTTTTAATCCTCTGTTCTCATCAGCTATCTTCCTTTTTTCCCTTTGGGATCCATGGTCTGAGACACACCCACCGCTTTGTTTACAGCAGCCACCTGCCTGGCGCGGCGCCGCGCTGAGACCTGCTGCAGGATATGACCTCTGATCTCTATGGCTGTGATTTATTTATTATACAGAGGTTTAAGGCACCGTAAAACATGACAAATGTTTGTTTGACCTCCTGCACACCATATATATATTTATATATATATATAAACAAAAAATAAAAAATTTTTCATAAAAATAGAAGCACAGTCAAACGTGTGTGTCTCAAATGTGAAACAATACGAATACACATTGTGTATCTACAACGTAAGCCCAAGTGTTGTAAAAACACCAACATAAAACAATATAGAGGCAGACAGGCAGTTCTTCAAGAATGAATCCATGAAAGCTTAGCGGTGTGTCAGCGTTCACTGCCATTCTAGGTGGCATGTGGGCAATGAAATGGAATAATGTAAACACCATGGTTTCCACCAGTCAACAGACTGGAAACCAGCAGTGCTACTGATACTACTACTATTAAGAGTAGTAGTGGTGAAGTGGTGAATTGTGAAAGCTGTCACACAGCCGTCACAGTCTATTGAATGCCTTACAAAGCCTTCCACTAGGTTACAAGCACAGTTTAAAGTGATATTTAACACTCTCCATCCAGAAAAAAGCTAAACATGATGAGCACAGACACACAGTTTTTAGTATACCTTCTTTTAGAGGAATATAACTATGAAAAGGTCAACAAAGCACAATGAACCCCACCTTTTCGCTCAAATGAGGCGAACCTACTTAAACAAAACCTGTAAGCCCAAGTCAACATGTCACAGTGGGCAAAATTAGAAAAACCAAATGGCCTACCTTGACACTGTCTTGATCGCTGGACTTTTTCCAAGTTGAAATTCATTCCAGATTCCACTTTAATCCACACGGTTTAAAACAGCCAGACAGCACTGCTAGCAAACAATGGATTCTGTTTGCATTGCTCATTCACATTAGAATGATTAGCCTTTAGATGCAAAACCCCATCATGCACTGCAACATCCATCCATTTGCCATCCATTATCTGACACGCTTGTCCCGAGTGGGGTCTCTAAGGGAGCTGGTGCCTATCTCCAGCTGTCATTAGGTGAGAGGCGGGGTCCACCCTGGACAGGTCTCTAGTCCATCACAGGGCAACACAGAGACAAACACGACAAACAATCATTCATGCACACACTCACACCTAAGGAGAATTTAGAGCAGCCAATTAACCTAACAGTCATGTTTTTGGACTGTGGGAGGAAGCCGGAGTACCCGGAGAGAACATGCAAACTCCATGCAGAAAGACGCACTGCAACATATTTTTGCAAAATATTCCAACATAAGTTTGCCAAATATAAGAGGAACATCGTAGTTTGATTTAAAGAAAGCATTTTAGTTTTATTATAATTTAGTTTGTTGCAAGAATTTTTACAGTTTGAAGAAATAGAAAATGACACTATAAGCCAATCGTCACAAGGATGAGGATGACAAGGAAGGGCTTTATATACTGCATGCATCATTTAGGGAATTAACATTGGATTACTTCTGGATTACGACTTTTATTTTTAAAACTTTTACAGAATTGGATTACTTTTTGAGGTCCTTGAGTTATTTACTGTCACAGGTAGGAGCTTCAGCCAGAATGTCAGTGCTGGGGCCGGTATGATCTAAGGAGGGCCGGCCCTCACACGCTGAAATTAGGGCCGGCCCACCGGGCAAATACCCGCTATCACAGATTACCAGTCAGAGCCTGACTGAGGGTGAGAGGGTGAGGCTGAGAGTGTGGACTTTCTGGTAAATCCAATTCCAATGTAAAATATAACAGATTACTGGATTAAGGACATTTCTAGTATACCACATGCTATCAAACACAACAATTTTTATTTCTCAAAGATACGGGAGGAGGAGAGGAGAGAAGGGATATTTTAGCTGCCTGTAATAATCCGTACTCCCTCCATAATAGAGACTGACACGGGAGTGGATTTTCACTCCTGTCCCGTCCCACTCCCACAGAAAAAAATGGTGTCCCGTCCCGATCCCGGGCCAGAGTAGAAATCTAAATCCTGTCCCGTCCCACTCCTGGTGAAATTACTCCCACTCCCATCCCGCTCCCATTCAGAATAACTCCCGCTCCTGCACCACTCCCATTCTTGTTTTTGAGCGCGGGTGAAAAACTCAGAGCGGAAGTTACTATTGGTTTGCTCCCGCTCCCGTCTGTTCCCGTTAATGTTTAATCCTGTACCGTCCCAATCCCGTGATCGTTACTAATACTGACTCCCATCCCACCGGAATCCCACGGGAATCCCGTGACCCATGGGATTCCCGAAAAAATGTCAGTCTCTACTCCATAACATGGGAAGAAATTAATTTACCTGCAAATCTTTTACTGTGCTTATTCCTGTTTTCATCAGCAACGAACCCTGTGGATTTGGTGACATTTGATCTTTATTTGCCAAAGTTATGACAGGATAATATCGGCTTCTTAATAGTCATCAGGTAATGCCTGATCAGTTCTTCCATGGTAACTTCATCATCTAAGTCCTGGAAGATATTTATTTCAATCACAGATAAAACTACTGAGAAACCGTTCTAATAAATATATAATGAGCTGTTTTCAACTTAACCTTTTTGTTTGCTACAGGTTTCCAGGATGGATGGAACCGTGGAGTCGTGTCCCTGCCTGAAAGTCACCCAGAGATCATTTGGCTCCCAGAACAGTTACAACGACATTACCTTCTACAGACTCAGTATGCCGATAGAGTGCGCCGAATCCAGATCCCCGCCATACGACAGCCTTTTCTCACCGAAGAGGGTAAAGGATCCTACCGTAAAAATCATTCAGGCCCTTCACTGATCAATGCTCTGATCATCATTAATTTCCAATGTTTTGCTCAGCTTTAGATATCCTCATATATTAGCTATTTTCCCCACCTCTGATACAGTGAAGACGTCATGCATGTGGTTTAGATTAGCTTGATGGGCAATTTCACCTTGGCTATAGTTCGATTCACTTTTCAATTCAGTTATTATTCAGTATTTATATAGCGCCAATTTACAACACATGTTCCATATCATCAGCCTCAGTAACAAAGTAGGATGGATCCACAGAGTCCAGATTTTCAGGCCAAATAGTTATCCTTCCTTCCAGTGGTGGACGAAGTACTTCACATCAGTACTTTAGTAAAAGTATTAAAACTCATTGTCAAATCTTACTCAACTGCAAGTTAAAGTTACTCAGTCAAACATCTACTCAAGTTAAAGTATTCAATTCAGTTTATTTCTATAGCTCCAATTCACATCATGTCATCTCAAGGCTCTTTCCAGTTCACCAGATCATCCAGTCAGATTGATTCAAAGTTTTCTATCTAAGGAAAACCAGCTGATTGCATCGACTCATTGACTCTTCAGCAATCTCTCACACTAAACATACTTGTAGCGACAGTGGAGAGGAAAAATTCCCCTTTAACAGGAAGAAACCTCCAGCAGAACCAGACTCAGTGTGAGCGGCCATCTGCTGAGGCCGACTGGGGTTCAAGGAGACAGAAGCCGACATAGAAAAAGAAGCATAGATACAAAAGGCAACTGTCAACCAGCTCCACAGGCGACCCCGTCCAGGAAACACACAGCCAGGCAGACGAGCTCCAAACCAGCTCCCATGTCAGAGGATGAAGAGAGAACATCCAGTTAGTCACAGTCAGAGAAACAGGACTACACTGGAAAACAGGCCAAGCTCCAACGTCTAGTCGATAGACAGTATGTCTAATTGTGACAGGCGGTAGTAAATCCATGTGCCTTTTTGAGTCATTATCAGTTCCTGAAAGAGAGGCGTCTAAGTTTTCCAATTATGTCAAACTTGTGGAAATGGAACAGGAATTAAAGAAGACATGTAAATATTAGTCCTCCATAGTATTCCAAGGAGAAAGGTGGCTTCAACATTTGCTTAGAGTCACCCTGTGTCATGATGGGTCACTGTGACTAAACCCACATGCAGAACACCACAGGAAGCAGAGTAAAAGTTTAACTGTTTATTTGGTAAACACACACAGAATAAAGAATTGCACTGGTTCTGGTACTGGTCCGGGACTGGCTTCACAGAGTAATCTGCAGAGAGGGATTGTTTGGTTAGCCAGGTAGCAGTGATGTCGTGACAGAGTCTTGATTCTGATTTGTACCTGATGAGTTTCAGACAGTTCGGTGGAGAGAGGGAACCGGTTGGGTCCAGGGACTGTGGATTCAGCAGAGAGCTCAGCAGCGGCAGAGCTTAGCTTCAGGCTAGCGAGGTTCGGACCTTGAGTTGTTCTCCTAGTTCTCTCCTGAGAACTAACTGGGAGATACAGACTGAGGATCTTCAGGTCTGGCTTCTCTGGGCAGGCAGGCAGGTTTCCAAACATGAGCTCCTTCAGAGCTGCACACTTCAATCAGGTTTTCCTATTAACAGAGAAGACAGAGACTGATTAAAATCAGGTTGCTCTCTAGAGCAGAAAGAGATTCTAAATTCAAGCTGAGTCTCAGGTTCCGCTAACCAAAACTGGTCAACACTCCGGCGCTGAAGAGAAGTCAAGCCGCTGCTTATATAGTTGGTCTCCTGATCAGGTGAATCAGCCTCAGGTGTGTAGGTGGCTTCAGCTCAGGAGACCCAGGGCGCTCTCTGCTGGAGAAAGGTGGCAGATCTCCAGATCCCAACACCCTGCCTGTTGGGTGGTAACAAAAGCTGTTAATTTTGGTACCTTGCTCCAATACCTCCCCCAGCAGCGCTCCTGAATAGAGGCTTCATGTTAACAAAGTGCACTTTTTTCTATATAAAGGGTCCTTCGCAGAACTGCACTGATCTGTGCAACTCACATGAAGTTGAATAACACTAAAAACATGTTCATTACGGCAACTTGGTGTGAAATTAACACATTAAAATTGTAAAATGAATATCAACATGAATTGTATTCTTTAAGCTTGATATTTACTAATTTCCATCTTAAAGGAGTCATCATCTGGAAATATGATGTCAAAAAGTCTTTGTTGGTGCTGAGCTTCAATTAAAACCTGACAGAAAAATCAACTGAGAGAACGTGGCTTGTTAGTTTATTATGTTTTTGTTCAAATCTAACCAGCCTATAAAGAATACATTCTCTACAAGCTGCAATTTTGATCCTGTCATGACGGTGTGGGGGTCCAGTCACACACGGTCAGCGTGCATCACTGTCACCTGGGAGTCTGGGGATCAAATCCCGCCTGGGCCAAACTCTTTCTGTATTAACATCAGGGAGGTGCTAACATTAGTTCACTTTGCTATCACTACCCCTTCCCACTATTCAGGTTCTCATCTGCAAGCTGTTATTTGCTCCATCGCCACTAGTCCTCTGAAACCAATCCATGCCGACTTCAGACCGGGCTTGGATCAGTTAACTTTACAGAGCTTGGTTCTTAAGAACATTTCCACATAAAGCTATCACGGTTCCTCATAGGGTTGCCAACCGTCTCTTTAAAAACTTAATCGTTCCGCATTTAGAAATAGAAGCACCTGTCCCGTATTTAGTGGAAAAGGAACACACTTTGTCCCGTATTACTGTGAGAGTAAAGAAATAGTCAGTAAAAAGCTAATGGAAAATGAAGAACAAGGGCACGTTAGA
Source organism: Cyprinodon tularosa (assembly GCF_016077235.1). NCBI lineage: Eukaryota > Metazoa > Chordata > Actinopteri > Cyprinodontiformes > Cyprinodontidae > Cyprinodon > Cyprinodon tularosa. The sequence continues at coordinate 294,152 of NW_024039254.1, forward strand.
TATAAAACTTACGGTAAACTTCCCTGTCCTGCGTTTTGACCAATGAGCTGACAGCATATATGGAACGATCCAGAATCCCCTCATCCCATTGGTTGAGCAAAGTGTTGCTCACCGAGAAGATAGCAGGAGACAACAGGGCAGTACAGTCATTGCATTTAGGGCACAAATATGTTTACAAGTTTTTACAAGTTTACTCTTTCACCAAAAATGTGCACTATTTATTTATTGTTTTATATTCATTTTTACAGTTTGCAGTGAAGGCAGGCTTATGTTTAAGATCCTTATTTTATTCAGCAAGGTTTGTTATTTTGTATTAAAGGGAATTGCTGGATAATAATTTGTTTTCCATGTGTTCATGTTGCTCACAAATATGCATCTAATTCAATGCAGATTTGAGTGAAATAGTTATAGTCCTCAGATACGTTATTCTGCCCCTCTCTCTCTACAGGAGCTGGACGATTTTGAGTCTGTGTCAGACTTTGAAGTCCTGCTGAAGTCTCATGGTCCAAATGGTCCCAGTGGACCCGACAGAGATGAATTTAATAACCACAAAGATTACACCCAGGAGAAGCCCTCCAAGCTAAAACAAAGGTACCTTTCCAGGACACAAACAGCTTCATCTCACAATCAACTGCAGATGCTATAATCCTCCAGATGATTAGAAATGATTTTGGTCATATTGCTTTGCTTGTGTCTTTCTGTGTGAGCAATGAAAATGAAACTCAAGTGATGTGATTTTTTTTTAGGTTTACATTAAAGAAAAACAAGCCAGACAACAGCTGTCCCTCGTCTGCTCGTCTATCAGAGGAGGTGGTGGCCGATGACAGAGAGGCGTACGAAGTCTTTATGCAAGCATCTACTGTAAGAAAATGTCAATCCAAAATGTCAAAATCCTGCATGTTTCTATCAGCAATTTCCTCATAGCTGAATACAATCCGAGATGTATTTATTGCACCAATTTTGTACCCAGTCCCAAACTGTTCAACATGTGACCCCCAAAAAACAGTGCTACAGACTGGCGACCGCTAAAACTCCATAAAACCATTTTATAGGGTAACAAAATTCATTTATAAATGTAACTCAATAAACCTGAATAAATCTAAAATAAGTATTTGTTCTTTGCCGTCAGCTCATGCGTGCAATATCTGATGTTTTATTTCTAAGCATACAGATTGAGAAGTTTTGGATACAGGTCACATTTTTGCAACAATAAAAATACCAGTAAAAAAAAACAATGAAAATATGAATAGCACTCATAATTACAAAATAAGAATATAAAATATACAACTCCAAATACCAAATTTACGAGTATAAATCTAGAATCCCTGATGACGCTGTTACACTCCCTACCAGTTGGTGGTGCTATTGCACCTCAAGGTCGTTTACTAGTCACCACTGAATGAGAGGAAGAGGACAAAGAGAACCATTCATCAAATTTATTATTCCTTGTTGTAAATGTATAGTTTTTAGCCATTAATTTGAGATTCTTATTTGTAAATTTACGATTTCTTGTGAGTTTAATCTTTAGCTTTGCAAAGTTATGACTTATTAAATTATACTATGCCAGATGAAACATCTGATACCAAATGTTTTTAGGAGCTAACAACAAGGAACAAATAAAAATCTTAAAAGTGTTTTTTTAATTTTTGTTATTTTAAAAGCTTTTTTTTAATAATATTTATTATATTATTTTTATTTTTTATATTAATTTATTTTTAAAATATATTTTATTAACTTAACATGAAATTTCAGACAGCTAAGCAAATGTTTTTATTGACAGTTATCTTGCTCCATTTATTTCACTATATATTTATATACAAATATATAGTGAGGAAATCTTATATATTATTAAATAAATGTACTTTTAAAATTAAATCAGAATTACTTTATTAATCCCTTACGGGAAATTCTTTTTTTGCAGTGAAACCATTTACAGAAGAGATAAAATGAGATTCAAAGTAAAATAGGGCAAAATAAAGTATAGAATAATAAGTAAGAATAAAATAAGAAATATTACACACTTCCCATATAAAAAGCGTAAAAATAAGATATAAGAATAAAAAAAGATAAGGTCTGAGTATATACCATCAACTGAAACACCACGGCAACAACACAACAATGACACTATGCACAAGGCAAAATGTCTGATTTGAATGAGTTATTTCCCGCCTGATCAACTGATTCTTCATGTAAAGTTAACCTGACTGCGCCTCTCTCTCCCCGTCTAGTACTACTACTCAGTGCGGATCTTCCCTGGTCAGGAGCCCAGCACCGTGTGGGTTGGCTGGGTGACCTCTGACTTCCACCAGTATGACCCGAGCTTCGAGTTGAACAAGGTCCGGACTGTTACTGTTACCCTCGGTGACGAGAAGGGAAAAGTCCATGAGAGGTTAGTAAAATCATTGCCTTGGTAAAATACCACATTGCCAATAAAGTACTAGTGGTTTCCAGTTGCCAATTAGTACTAGTGGTTTCCAGTTGACAATTAAGTACCACTGATTTCCAGTTGCCAATAAAGTACCACTGATTTTCAGTTGCCAATAAAGTACCACTGATTTCCAGTTGCCAATAAAGTACCACTGATTTTCAGTTGCCAATAAAGTACCACTGATTTCCAGTTGCCAATAAAGTACCACTGATTTTCAGTTGCCAATAAAGTACCACTGATTTCCAGTTGCCAATAAAGTACCACTGATTTTCAGTTGCCAATAAAGTACCACTGATTTCCAGTTGCCAATAAAGTACTAAAGGTTTCCACTATCAACAAAGTACCACTGGTTTCCAGTGGCCAACAATGAACTATCCTGGTCACTGAACCATCTTCTGGGCCCTCTGGCAGTGTGAGCTGGTATCAAGTCAAGGTGGAAAATAAAATAAGCTTTTCCATACAGCTCGTCAGTTGAAGGAGCGATGAAGTGATTTAAAATTGTTGATGGCTGCGCTAAGCATAAAATTCAGACAGCAAAGTAGAGACTGACATTTTTTCGGGAATCCCACGGGTCACGGGATTCCCGTGGGATTCCCGTGGGATGGGAGTCAGTATTAGTAACGATCACGGGATTGGGACGGTACAGGATTAAACATTAACGGGAGCAGACGGGAGCGGGAGCAAACCGATAGTAACTTCCGCTCTGAGTTTTTCACCCGCGCTCAAAAACAACAACAATGGGAGTGGTGCAGGAGCGGGAGTCATTCTGAATGGGAGCGGGATGGGAGTGGGAGTAACTTCACCAGGAGTGGGACAGGACAGGATTTAGATTTCTACTCTGGCCCGGGATCGGGACGGGACACCATTTTTATCTGTGGGAGTGGGACAGGACAGGAGTGAAAATCCACTCCCGTGTCAGTCTCTACAGCAAAGTTAACCAAACCCAGCAGAGGAGAAGCTGACATCAGCGATGGATGAAGATCTACAAACTGAACATTAGGTAGCAGTGTTTCAGTGCCACTCCGCCCGTCCTTTAAGCCCCTCCTTCTGCTGCCATTCACATGATAGAATCTAAATAAGTCTCAATTAAAGCAAAAAAAATAAACATCTATTAACAAACAGCAAGACATGAACGATGGATACAGATGGAGGGAGCTCAAGGCATGGCTGTTAAATGAATAAAGGACTGGGCCAGAGTTTAAGTGTGCAAACAATTACGCATTCAGTGTTTTCTGCTGTATTTCAATGAATTTATTTCAAGGAGGGAGAAACTGCATGTATGAGAGGAGAGTGGCTTTAAAACCTCACAGGAGCAGATTTTTTTTATATACTTTTGGTTGCTGAGTTGTTTGTTGCAGCAAATAGAAAAGACAAAAACTAGCAAAGTAGTATCTGCTCACTAAATGCATAAAGATATGATGAAAACTGTCAAACATAATTCCTAATTCTGGTATTTTCCACTTTTGGTTGTTGTTTTAATTTCTAAATTAAAATGGCTAGGACCTGTTATAATATTTGACCAAAAACTAGATGTTGTGGTTGCTTTGTTTCATTTTGTGGCAATCTAAACATTTACCTGAGACAATGGTAGGAAGATCTATCATTTGAGCTGTGAAATAGCAGTTTAATGAATCTCCTTAATCCTAAACCTGATGCTAATCTGTAATCCCCTCTCCTGCTAACTGTCCTACAGCATAAAGCGCAGTAACTGCTACATGGTGTGGGCTGGAGAGAGCAGCAGCCCGGGTCAGGGCAGGAACAATAACGGCCTGGAGATCGGCTGTCTCGTCGACACAACAAACGGTCTGCTCACCTTCACTGCTAATGGGAAAGAACTCAGCATTTACTACCAGGTAAACACCAGACTTTTTGTTCCTTAACCTCTTACACCCTAAGGGGGTATAAATAAATTTCTGCCTGACAAAAACGCACAAAAGTAAATAACTTATAGCCTCAAAGCTATTAGATTTAAGAAGAAACTTTTGGTACCTCTGTAAAGGTAAGATGTCATAGAAGGGTTTTCTGGTGTCAGCACCATTGTAGCTTTGACCCTGCCTGAAATATTAGGGACAAAATACAAAATATTTTGCATTTTTTGAACCTCGCCCAAATTTTCTTTGAAATAAACATTGCAAAACACTACCAAAATATTATTTATAGCACAAAAAAGTAGTACAGACTTTCAAATCTAAATGTTGTGTAAAAATATACCAAATTTGGACTCAATCAGATGAATCATATTTATTTTAGAATGGTATTAGTGAGAAATTTCTTAGGCGGAGAGGCCATTTTGGCACATTTATCCATAAATGTCACCAAACTGTGCCAAATATTTTTTTTACATCAATACTGGGGGTTTGGTAAAACTACGAGGTCATGTAGCAGCTGGACCCGCCGGTGGGTCCGTAGGGTTCAAGGGGTTAATGCAAACATGTCTGCAAATGTTTATGACTGGGTTTTGGACGTAATGTGAACAGTCTTTGGCTGTAATGTCCAACCGCTGGTACTGATGAGATGAAACGTTTTCTGCCTTCCTTTGTCATTTCATACAAATTAGGTCAATTCTCACCCAAAAAAACTCACAGATAACAGCCTGAGGCTCCTGTCACACCTTGCCGATTTATCCAGCGAATGCTGCCCCATGTCCCAGAATCTCCTAAAATTCTGGCATACACTGAACTTTATATGTATTTTTTCAATTTTGGGCGTATACATAGAGTATCCATAACGAGTCCAGAACTTCTGTCCAACGACAGCCTAACTTCGTTAGCCCAGTCTGCATAAAAAAATTTTTTTGATCGCTGTATTAATCTAGCAGCTGTTTACCGCCGCAAAAAAAAAAAGAATAAAGAAAAACAAAGAAAGAAGGTTTTTAGTGGCAGCAGATTTAGTGTCATGTCTGCTAGGAAGTTTGTTGGTGGTGGGCGTGAATGCAGGGAGGATCACGCTCACCTTCTGGCTCACCCTATGATGGGGATGAAGTCTGGAGGAGAACTGATGGTTTCCTACTTTATACCAAAACGCTGCCAATACGCCATTATACAGTAGCTGGAAGTTAGAAACACGTTTAGGGGTCGTCTGGAACACGTCAGATACGTTGATATGCATTGGAGAGAAGTTCTTGAATCTGTTTTTTTTCTCGTTATCTTATGCAGACCGTTAGTTACATGTCAGCCTCAACACCTAAATTCAGCCAATCATATATCAACGGTCATCTGTCAATAAAATTTTTTCAGTCATAGCATCTTGATTCATATGTTGCAGCTAATATACGCAACGGTTGAAATAAGAATAATTTCCTTTCCCATTGAGTTCCGTCCCAGTGTTCACGGGGATGGACGTCTGTGTCTTCGGCAGGCGTAGAGCTAACAGAACTGGCAGCGTTGCGAGGCAAGGGCTCAAACATGTACGGCTGGAAGCCTTCTACACCAAACCAAGCTTCTGCCGCCCTGGCGTCCTCTTCCACAACATCTTTGTCCCCGCTTTCCTCCTCTAAATAAAAAATGGATGACGGAGGAGACTCGTCCACGACCTCCGACACTAAACTCTCCTCCTCTTGCATGTTTCCTCTGTCCATAGCGTTCCTTGACAGTGTCGTTTCTAAGTCACCAATTTAGTGCTACTTGGTCCCAATGGAATTTCCCATTGGGAACCTACTAGCACTAAGTTGCTAACTGGTTAGCAAGATGCTTCCAAGCAACCGGCTACAACCAAAAGTGCTTGCGAACCTTCCAACAATCCTGCCTCTTGATAAACTTTATTCAATTCAGTTCAATTCAGTTTATTTCTATAGCGCCAATTCAAAACACATGTCATCTGAAAGCACATTTCAGTTCACCAGATCATCAGGTCAGATTCAATCAAGGTTTTCTATCTAAGGAAAACCAGTTGATTGCATCGACTCATTGACTCTTCAGCAATCCCTTACACTAAGCATGCTTATCACGACAGTGGAGAGGAAAAACTCCCTTTGAACAGGAGGGTGTTCATCACTGCTTACGCACTGATGAATGCCTTTGTTTGTTTTATAATCGTCCTCCACCAACAACACAGGCTCAAAAATGGGTATAATGTGTAAGGCTAAAGAGTTTGTCCCTTTTCAGCGACCATAATCAAAGATGGCAGCTCGTAACTGCCAATAAAAATGTATGTGTAGGTGTACGACCTGGTAAATATTATTCAAAGTTAAGGAAATTAGTTAAAAAGTTATAACATGATATGAAGCTGCTACGACTCCTACCCATCAGTGGCAGTAAAACAGCTGATGGGTTGTGACATGGAAGAAATTATTGTAATATTATCTCTGACTTGTCTTTCATTTTAAATCATTTAAAATGAGTTCTAAGGCGCCTCATTCTTACAGCAGCTGTTTGAACCATGGTCCGATCCAAGATGGCCGCCCTCTAGGCACATTGGCCTCACTGTAGGCACACGTAGGCTTATGTATTAATTAACAGTTATTTTTCCCCATAGATCAGCTACCTATATATTTATAAACCAGTCTTTCTAAACTACGGAAGCTCTTCCATTTTTAATGCCATTTTGATCAATCTTTGGTGCAAAGTTTATTTATTATTTATTAAAGCAAAGTTTATTTATTAAAGCAATACTAGATTTTTGCTCATAAAAAGCCTAATTAGTTGCACACTATCCCTTCAACAGGCTGAGGGTTAGAGACCTGGAAAGAGACAAATCAAGATAAGCATGTTATAAAACAAGAAGAAAACAAAGAGATTAAAGACCATAAAGAGAGCGGACTGTGCAGAGATGGTCCCAACATCACAACTCTTTCCCAAGCAGCAAGTAGAGTAGTAGCCATTCAAAATGTCCCCATTTTCCTTTGTTGGTCCTTGTCTGGTCCCTGGCTGGTCCTCGGCTGGTCCCCTACAATTCCTTTTTAAACATCAATCTGTGTATTAAAATATTCTTTCTGTCATGATTATTGGACATTATGATCTAAAGAGAAGCGTCATCTCCTGGTCAGACCCTGTAATTCAATGAAAGGGTGAAGTCAGAGTAAAAAAATATGCAAAAGGGCGTCACTGCAATGACTGGAAGTTGGCTGCCATTCAGCTGGTGTTTGGATGGGAACGGCCATTTTTAATGGCTGCTACAATATTACCAATGGGAAAGCTTCTTTTTAAAAAGTAAACCCAGCAGGAAGAATTTTAACCAAAAAGCCTGAGAACTGCTCTCTGTGTTATTAAATCATGTTCATGTCATGTTTGCTAGAAAAAAACCCATGTTGGTCACTAAAGCATTGTCCTCTGTGAACAGGTGGAGCCCAGCACAAAACTGTTTCCTGCAGTTTTTGCCAAGGCCACCAGTCCCAACGTCTTCCAGTTTGAACTGGGGCGCATTAAGGTAGGTGGGAGGACACACTGGCAGGAGATATGAAATGTTTTCCATTTTTTAGGACTGGGGGTTCAGTGGGTTCATTTCCATCAGCTGCTTACAGACAAAAGGTGATGTGTTTAAATTCCACTGTGAATTGTGAGACTGCCTAACCAGGAAGTCATAGACAGCAGTGAGCATCCTCCTCTGACTGTTGGGGGAAATGGGAAAATTAGCCAAAAGTATTCGATTGTTTTTATATCAATTCTATTAGTTATTTTCCAGTGAGGGATTTTATTTTGAAAGGCTGCATTTTGGTATCTCGTCTCCTAAATCCAAGGAATAAAAATGACAAAACCGATCATTGATGAACAAAGCGACTTGAACTTAACATCAGTAACTTTAGAAACATCCAAAGTTTGTTTCCTCAAAGCTTCCAGCCAATCATCTTTTTGTTATATTGACCTCTGGAGAGTTAATTCATGCAGTTTATGTCTGCTCAATGAGTTATTGATATTTTTAGTTTTCGTTTTGAGCTTGATGCTTTAGGACGGACTCAAAGCCATCATTGAGTTTAATAAGGAAGTTTGTTGTTTGAGTAGAGGATAAACAGAGAGAGATGACACACTTAGTGTTAAGAAGCTCAACGACACAAAAAGTTAGAAACGTTCAACTTTTTCTGAAAACATAACTTTGCATAAAGAAGAGATAATTTACACTTAAGCACCTGAATCTTTGCTGTTGGATCAACAACTAAGTAAAAAACGAATGAAGACGGTGATATCTTTGAACCATCCTAGTGGAAATGTTTCTACTTTCCACACTAACAACATCAGATGAAAACTTTCCCTACTCGATAAAAGGAATAATTACTGATTGACTCTAACTCTACGTTCAGATCGCATCCTAAGAGGCAGCAGAAGCAGCAGGTTTACATGCAAACTCAATGGTTGATGCGCATCAAGGTGCAGCAGAAGATCCTGCAGCGCGTTTAGAGCAGCAGGAGGATGACGCGCTTCAGCAGCAGCTGTTGGATTTGGAAAAATTGAACTTTAGCTTTTAATCTTTGAAGGCAGGATGGTAATCTGAATGAACTGACTGCACAGACCATGTTTTTTCAGGAGGACTTTCTCACTTCAAAATAGATTCAAACTACTTTTTACCCGCTGATCACAGCAAATATAGCTGCCATTGTTCCAGGCAAAGAAAGGATAGGGTAGCTCCGCCCAACACGCATCAGATCCACTTTTTCCACCGTACAGCTGGAGCAGCAAAGATGCTCCAGCTGCTCGTCAGAACTAAACTGGTACAAGCATAAAAATGAAGCAGCACGCACGTTTTTGCTGCTTCTGCTGCTTACGCACTGATGAACGTAGCATAAAGCTGCAGATTTTCAATCACACCCTCTGCTGTTGATCATTCAGCTCCTCCAGGGAACTGATTAAACTGAGTTTTTAGGTTGTTCTCCAACTTTGTTTCTGTTTCCCTGCAGAACGTGATGCCTCTGTCAGCTGGTCTGTTTAAAAGCGAGAGGAAGAATCCGCTTCCTCAATGTCCTCCACGACTCCACGTGCAGTTCCTCACTCCCGTCCTATGGAGCCGCGTTCCCAACCACTTCCTAAAGGCAGGAACTCCTGTTTGTCAAATAAAGAATTTAATCCTAAAATGAATTTAGTTTATTCATTAATATTTGTAAAAATATGTCATTAAAGAAATTACTGGGACAAAACAATCCAATCCAGCCTTACTAAGAGCCGAATACTTATGGAGTGATTTTTGTTCCATTATTGTTTGTATTAAAGAATAAAAAGACATTTGAAAAAAAATCTATTCAGAAATTTTGGAAAACATTTAAATCAAAAAGGCTTTTAGAGAAACAATATTTTATTCAAATCAATTTTTCATAATTTTTATTTCATATTTATTAAAACATTTCTATTGTTTTTAAAAGATTTTATATTTTTTTCTTTGTAGTTTTGATTTTGTTTTATGAAATAAATTCCTTTCAAATTGCATTTTCCAGATCACGTTTGCTTTTCTTCCCGTCCAATCCAAAGGCTCGCTCTCTGGAACAATCAAAATGTCGTTGCTAACATCCAGCGGACCAATAGAAATGCGTCTTTGCTCCAGAGAAAAGCCCGCCCCCAGAAAGGAGGAAAATGGGATCTGGAAAAAGTTAATCTGATAAGAGGAAATAAAAAAAAATACATTTGAAAAAAATGGAGCAAGGAATACATTATAAAAAAACTTAATAAAAAATTAAACTGTAAAATTTTTTAATTTGTTTATTTATTCTTAAAACATTTTTCATTCGAAAATGTAATTTCCGAAGATTTTTTTTTCTTTCCTTCAAATTTTAATTTAAGCAACATGTTATTTTCTCGCATTTTATTCATAAAACATGTTTTATGGACCAGATTTGACTCCATTTACTTCGTCCAGGTTTCCACCTCCAGAGTGAACGATCGACACGGCTGGCAGGTCCATTGTAATGACCCGCTGCAGTTCATGTCTCTGCACATACCTGAGGAGAACAGGTGAGAGAGCCCGCCCCCCCAGCATGCCCCTGCCACCACCCTGTCCCTGCTCACACCTCTAATTGCCCTCCAGGTCGGTGGACATCCTGGAGCTGTCAGAGCAGAAGGATTTGTTAAAGTTTCACTTCCACACGCTCAGACTGTACTCTGCGATCTGCGCTCTGGGAAACAACCGAGTGGCTCACGCTCTCTGCTCCCACGTGGATGAGGCGCAGCTCCTGCAGGCTATAGAGAATAAGTACATGCCAGGTAACAAGGTTCACCTTCAGGCAGGATTACCTATGAAATGAGAGAATTATTGATTTTATTCACGGTTACCATGCATATTATAATCTGTAGTTTGAATACTAATAGTTATAGATGGCTAATAAATTGACCCGTAAACACTCGTTCATATCTGTTTATTCAGATAGTGGTAAATATTCTCTATGCTGATGAAGATTCTCAGTCATCCAGGTCATAGTCATTCTGTAAAAGTTTAAAAAACAATCCACTGGACTTGGTTTCCATGATTTGAAGACGTTTCGCTTCCCCTCCAGGAAGCTTTCTCAATTCAAATGTCTGGATCTGCAGTGAGTTTGAGTCTTTATAGAGACAAGGCCTTGTATTGCTTGGAAACAGGCAAGCATTGAGAAAGCTTCCTGGAGGGGAAGCGAAATGTCTTAAAATCTTGGAAACCAAGTCCAGTGGATTGTTTTTTAAACTTTTAAGGAAAGTTAAATATTCTCGTTTTCTTAGTACTTGTAACTCAAAGCTATGAATTCATCAGAATCTTAGTAGTAGTTATGTTATAAGATGATCCGAGGCGCCGAGGCGTGTGTCGAGTAATGGAGGGGATGTTTCCGCGAAGCGCGTATCGAGGCTCGCCTCATTTGGGGGAGGAGCCAAAATCAATGACATCTGAAGCCTCGCTACCGCGCCATACCAGATGACCGCTTCGGGAAGTGGTTCAGGTCGCCCCGAACTTCGGCAGCAATTTAAACAGCCTCAGTGTTCAGTCAAAATGTGGGAGTTTGGAGGAGAGTTTCTGTCAGTTGGATAGATTCTAAGAATAGATTGGTTGGAAAAACAACCAATCTAGTTGGTTGAACAGAGTTTATACAGGAATGAGTATCTCTAATTTAATGCATTTTAATGGTCTTATAAAAAACTATTTTAATGCCATCAACTACCCATGACACTCTCTCTGTCTCTCATACATATATATATATATATATATATATATATATATATATATACGACAAAATCCTTCTCAAACTTCTTTTTTGAACATACCGCTTTACGATCAACTAGAAGCAGTTCCGTGCAAACACGCAGAACCAGTTATATGCGATATATTAGATGAAACTGTTTTTATAAATGTTTTATTTTTTTTTATTAATTAAGCATTTTAAATACCATGATAATCACATTTAATGATTTTTAATGACCAGCGGAAACCCTGTTAAAACTATTTAGGTTAGATTAATAATGATCAAACCACTGGTTACAGTTGTAACATTAGTGTTAAGTAGTATTACTTTGTTCCTTTTCTCTTATGCAAAAGCAAAAAATTTGAGTGCCAAAAAAAATAAAAATAATAATAGTTCTGTTCTGTAAAACCCTTTGCTGTTGTATATTTTTGTAATTATTAGTGTTCTATATTGTTCATGTACTTTCTTTTGCAATAAAAAAAAAAAAAAAAAAAAAAAAAAGTAGTATTACTTTCTAAACTGAAGCCCTTATTGCAGGTAAAGTTGTATTTTTGTGTTTCTGGGCAGGTTTGCTTCGCGCCGGCTACTACGACCTCCTCATCGACATCCACCTGAGGAGCTACGCGACGGCCCGGCTGATGATGAACAACGAGTACATCGTGCCCATGACCCACCAAACTAAAAGCATCACTCTGTTTCCAGACGAGCTGAAGAAGCACGGCCTGCCGGGCATCGGGCTCAGTACCTCCCTCAGACCCAGAATGCATTTCTCCTGCCCCAGTTTTATACGTGTGGCTGATTCCTGGTGCCATGACAGCGGAAACAACGGATCAGGAAGCTGTTTCCAGTACAGCCCTGAGTTCCCCCTGGATATCCTGAAGGTGAAAACCATCGAGATGCTGACAGAGGCGGTGCGGGAAGGCAGCATGCATGTGCGGGATCCGGTGGGAGGCAGCACAGAGCTGCTCTTCGTCCCGCTTATCAAGCTGATCTACACCATGCTCATCATGGGCATTTTCCAAAACGGGGATCTGAAGAACATCCTGCAGCTCATCGAGCCTTCTGTGTTCTCCGAACGAAGAGACGGCCAGGAAGAGGCTCCTGGGAGGCCGGAGGTGCTGAAGAACGCTGAAACCAAAGGAAGAGGAGAGGACGGAGGGAGGAGGCTGCCGAACGGAGGGCTGCTGCAGATGAAGCTGCCAGAGCCTGTCAAGCTCCAGGTGATGCTCCTGACCACCCCATTAAAGCTGGAGGAACAGGAGCTACAGAAACGCTGATAGCCTGTAACCTGACTGCAGCAGGAGATGATCAATAAGATCAAACTATCTCATCTTAAAGGAAGAAACTGGCAGATTGTCTTATCTGCTGCTCAAATTAAGGGAAAATACACATATTTTGATAAGTTTTTACCCATTATTTGATCAAAGTTTGCAGGGAAGACAAAGAAGAAACCATAATGTTACTTACTTTTAGCAGGATGCTAAACTGCCCTAATATGAAATGACAGCGTCAGAGGTACAGGGGGATCCATCACAGTCAGAAACTCAGTGGGACTGTGAAGCAAAATAATGTCCAGGGTGGTGGATGTTATTTTGGAGAAGAGGAGCCAGAGAGGATTTCTTGCAAAGTTTAATGAAGAAGTAAAAATCTGGAATCCAGAACTGATCCACAAGTAACTCAAAAACCAAAAAACTAGGAGACACTAGGGAGGAATCATCCTAAAGAATTACAAAGATCCAGCAACGAGGAACTGAACGGGAGGTGTATATATGGGAGACAGAAATAATGGGAAGGAGGATTAGCTAATAGGGAGCAGATGTGGACAGAAGTAACTAAAAGGAGCTACGGGGAAAGGAAAGGACACTAGGGGGCAGCAAAGAGTAACCAGGGGAAATAACATAACCTAAAGGTAACTAAAAAGAAATTAAATAACGCTAAAGGGGAATAAAACTATTGAGTAAAAAATAAGTAATGACCAAGGGAAAAAGTTGAGAAAAGAGACTGGATGTAACTGACGCCATGGAAAACCTGACCTAAAGATAAGAGAAAAGAATACGTATAACAGTGCTAACAGTGTTGAAAAAAGAGATAACCAGGAAGAGAAAACCAAGCATACAAAAAATATCTAAATCTAGAGAACAAACTAAAAACTTAAACAGAAACAAAAGGTTCAGAACGTAAGATCATATCAAATAAAGCCAGAAACAAGGGTTTCTATAGATGTATAACAACTAGAACGGATACTTTTAAAGAGAGCAAAACAATTTCCTAAAAAGCAGGAAACAGACGTAGCATCATTGTTTTTTCTCTCCCTGCGTTTTGTCTCTAGATGTGCCATGTGCTGCAGTACCTGTGCGACTGCCAGGTTCGCCACCGCATCGAGGCGGTGGTCGCCTTTTCTGATGACTTTGTGGCTTGTCTCCAAGACAACCAGCGCTTCCGCTACAACGAGGTGATGCTGGCTCTCAACATGTCCGCTGCGCTCACCGCCAAGAAGACCAAAGAGTTCAGATCTCCCCCTCAGGAGCAGGTAGGTGGAATTTTATTTTTGGCCTTTGCTTTTTATCTAAACCTAAAGAAGTGAAAGCCTTTTATGTTTATGTTCATTATTGATGATTTTACGCTGACAGCTCTACAGTAGGAGAGATCACAGCTTGCATGTTGCCTCTGAATCGCAGCCAGATACCAGATCACCTTCTCTGATTGGTTGACGTGCTGCGTCCAGCTGCAGAAAAATCCAAATTTGAGTATTTCTTATTTGAGGCTTTGGAGGCGCTCAGCACTTCAGTTAACACTGAGCACGCTTCAAAGGCGCCGCACCAGATGGTCGAACCGTCCTACAGTACTTTTTGATGCCCCTGGTGCCTGACATGTGTCCACCATAGACTTTACATGTAAACTGGACACTCAGGCTCCTCAAAACACATTTGGCATCATGTCCAGCTTGAAGTTTAAAGCATATACCAACATTTTTAATTTGTTTTATTTTAAATCTCTCCAAAAAAACTTAAAACTCTCACTTCCGCCTCCCATTTCCCTACTTATTCCCTTTTCCAGCTGCTCTATGGAGGCCTGTTTGTTTGTTTCACAAGCTCACATTGTGCCATGCAGGGAAAAAGTTTTTTATTTTTGTTTCTCCTCATCTACCTCCTATGTTTAAGGTTAGCCTTTTAATAGCTGCATCCTCAGGTACCTCACAATGTTTGCTCTCACACTGCGATCTGACGCTCTGTTGCGATCTACCTGCTCAAACTGTACGTCTAAAAACCAGGTGGGATTCAGCTCCGCAGTGAGATGGAGCTACTCGGACTTGTTTATCCGAAAGCCAAACACATAGAAGTGTTAGGTAGCGCGCTTGGAAATTTGGGCAATTTTGTGCTGGAAGCCCAAAAAAGAAAAGGCGACGACGTATTTGGACAAAGACATGGCTGAGCAAACCTGGCTACTACGGTCTGCCAGTTTTATAGAAAGAACTCCATTTCACTCATTGCACCCCCGCCATGCTGCTGGGTTTTCCTCTGAGAGGAAGAAGAAGAATCCTTGTTTGCCCACTAAGCGATTTGCCCACGACCACCTTACGACGGCCGACTGAATTTACAACATGATTAATTTTCTCCCGACCTTATGATTACTGATGGGGAGGTGGTCATTAGAGGCTGATCGCCCCTCGTTACCCCCTGTTCACTACACCACGCACCATCAGGCTGAAAGTCGACTGCATTGAAAAATTGTTGCACGATTAGAGAATTGGTCCAAAAAGGGCAAAAGCTTGTACAGTGTATGTCTGGCTTTAGACTTAGACAACTTTTATTGTCATTTAGTATACACTGTGTGTATAAAAAAATTAAATGTCGCTCTGTACAGCTTTCAGAACATTTCCATTCCTTAAAGTGCAGCAGTGATCAAATGTGATCCAGGAAGCTTTTTCAATTCAAAATGTCTGAATAGGCGTCAATTCAAAGCTTTATGGATTAGACCAGGCATCCCCAAACTCGGTCCTCAAGGCCCCCTGTCCTGCAGGTTTTAGAGGTTTCTCTGCTTTAGCACAGCTGGTTATAATGATTGCAGTAGACCAAAAGCCTGTTAATCAGCTTTCAATTAAAATCAGCTGTGCTGGAGCAAGGAAACCTCTAAAACCTGCAGGACAGGGGGCCTTGAGGACCGAGTTTGGGGATGCCTAGAGTAGACCAACAAAGCCTTGTTTTGGCTTAGAAAACATGCATATTCTTGCACTTTAGAACAAAGTCCAGTGTTTAGTTTTTTTAGTGACTATGACCCAGATGACAGAGAATCTTCACCAGCTCTCTATTAACTTCCCAGATCAACATGCTGCTGAACTTCAAGGACAGCAAGCGGGAGTGTCCCTGTCCGGAGTACATCCGGGAGCAGCTGCTGGACTTCCATGAAGATCTGATGAGACACTGTGGTCAGTTTAAAAACCAAAACATTTTACTGCCGAGTATAAAAGCTGTAATGCTATTTAAATAAAGGGTTAATGGGGGGAAATGTTTCCACCCTGTGGCTGTGCTGTAGAGCTGGATGAGGAACGAGGAGTCGATGGTGACAGTGACTTCACTATTCGCGGTCGCCTTATGTCGCTGGTGGAGAAGGTGTCCTACCTCAAGAAGAAGAGGAGCAGCCTGCCGAAGGAAAAAAAGGACAGAAAACCCAGTAAGATCCCAAACACACATTAATAGCTGAATTGACCAGCCAGTCTCTGTTCGTTCCAACAGACGGTATCTCCTCATGGACCGCCACCGCTAGGTGTCACCAGAGGGTTGATGGTTCCTGTGGGAGTGTTTCTAAAACAATCAGGCTCTAATCTTTATTAGATTGACTGATTAAAACATATAAGAGATGTATGTGGGGGTCTGACGGCTCCCACAGAGAAATTATCTTTGAAGGCAGGATGGTAATCTGGATGAACTGACTGCACAGACCATGTTTTCAGGAGGACTTTCTCACTTAGAAATAGATTCAAACCACTTTTTACCCTCTGATCACAGCTAATATAGCTGCCATTGTTCCAGGCAGGGAAAGGATAGGGTAGCTCCGCCCAACGCGCATCAGAGCCACTTTTTCAAGATGCTTCAGCCGCGCATCTAAACTTGCACAGGCATCAAAAATGAAGCAGCACGCGCGTTTCTGCTGCTTCTGCTGCTTACGGTCTGAACGTAGCGTAAGCAACACTACCTGCAAAGAGTTTTATTAGACCTGAAACTCACTGCAGAGAAATGTTGACATTTATATATAAAATTGGTCAGATTCAGAGTTGTGTCTAATCTTGGGTTCAATCTGGTTGTGTTTGTTAATACTACCATGGAAAGGCAGATCCTCTACATAGATCTTTATAAACCACCTGCAGCACCCTCACTTATAGAACAATACTTTCTATTTTCGTTTTTTCCTATATACTTTAGTTCTCCTTATTTTGACTCTAATGATCATCCCCAAAGTGTTTATCTACAAATTTCTTTTTTTTTTATCTGACTTACTTTCTAATATTTTCTATATCCTCAAATAAGCAGGTTTCATATTAAGTGATAGAAGTTTAAAGGAACAGTCCGGTCAGCAAGGAATAATCAATGGATCATTATTTATACCTAAAACTAATATGTTTGCTGTGATTTCATGAATTTAGCATTAATCAGTAAAAAAAAAAAAAATTTTGTCGCGATCACTGAGTCCAGGAGCGGCCATTTTTGTCCAATTATAGTAACCCCTCCCTCCTGCCATTTTCCAGAAGTGACGTCACGGTGCGGTAAGCCTAGCGCCATTCTCCCCGCTTTACAAGCAGAATCAATGGGAACTACTAGACACATCTGCAATCAACAACAATTATTGAAGATTTCCAGAGGAATTCACCATTGAAATTCACCAGAGCTATAGTGAAACTGACAATGCCCACGTGCATGGCAGCTGGATGTTGGAATACATCGGGTAAAAGTGAAAAAAAAACAGAGTTATTCCACCTTTCTGATTCCTGATCCTCCACGGACGGGTTGGTCGTTGGATCGCCAACTTGAAGAGGAAGGATTTGCCATCGCACTTCTGGCCAGAGAAAAAACCCGTAATATGTAGCCAACATTTGGAAGAAGAATGTTTTCAAGATGACTTGGATAATAGCGCGTTGTGACAAACACCAGATACAGCACTGGGACTTGATCAACAGCCGATACCGCACCGTGACGTCACAAACCAGTAGGTGGCAGTAGTGTTCTTTGACAAACATGGATGCCTCCAGTAAAGCACATTCACATGAAAATTACTCTGAATTAAAAACACTGATCATTTATTGAACAGTATGGAATAATTTAATATATAAAGAACTTTCAGAAGTTTGAATTCTGAATATACTTTTCCTTTAATTCCTTCTAGCCAGTAGGTGGCAGACTTGCTCTTGCCCTCTATTATTCCATGCTGTTTTTCATCCTATTGCCAAGTCTTAGCATTAGCAACTAAGTTAACTTAACTTTCCAGAAGGAAAGTAGAAACCTCTGTGTTCTTCTGACACTTTCTGGCTTGGTAAATCAGGAACCAACACTTTAACGATATTCACCATCATTCTGCCTATTTGGCTCTAATCTGATAAATGTGAAGGCTGGTTTATGCTCAGAAACCAGGTCGTCTGCGTGTGTGTCGCAGTTAACACAGATATTGAGAAGTCGAAATCCAATGCTGTCCAAAATTTCACAAATATAGCGCTCATGTCTCAAAGCATTTTCCCCCAAGCTGCCTCACCCTCTTTAGCTATATTTATACTGTGGAAGCATGTTTTTTTGTTTTTTGAGTTTTTACAGCACTAGTGGCTCATATTTTTTGACAATAGGCTGATAGGAAATGGGTTATGAGAGACGGGCAGAGACATGTGGCAAAGCACCACAGGTGGGATTCGAACCCGGGACAGCCGCGTCAAGGACTAAGGCCTCCGTACATGGGTAGTCTGCGCTAACCACTGCGTCACCTGCACGCCCACGTTGGCCTATTTGTGAGATAAAATATTTTGAGTGTGCATTTTCCCTGCATAAATGGGGGTGATTGTTTATAAGTCTTGTACCAGTCTGTATGCTGGAGTTAAGTTATGGAGTTAATATTGGGGAGGACAGAAAGTAGTTGCCTCCCTACACTAGACAAAGGTGAAGGGAGGGTGATGAGAGATGAGAATGAGTTCACACAGCCTCCTTCATGCCGTGAACAGGATACCTGTTCTGAGTGTCTATCTGGCTAAAATTTATGTCCTTGATGAATTGAAGTGATTTTTCTTGGGAATAACCAAATGTTCAATTGTGAGGAAGATTCCTTATGCAGGGGGAGAGTTGGTTCCCCTTGGGGGAGTGTATTTGATTTTGTAAGGTATAAATGTATGTATTGAAATGCTACAGTCAGAGCTCTATCTGTCATGATTTTATCTAAGGCTCGGACCCACATGCAGTGAAACCAAACAGAGAGACAAGGATGAAAAGTTTGACGGATTTTATTCAAGATGTTAAGCTCGGTGCAGAGTTTCCCTGAACTCTGCTCAACCGGAAGACAGACAGTTAGTTAAGGCTCAGTGGGAATTTTGATTCGTTGATCTTGAAGGAGAGGATCTGATTGTTGACTCACGTTTCCAGAGAAGTGAAGGATCCTTGACTCCAATCTGTGTGTTGGTTTTCCAGTTTGTCTGACTCGGTGGAGGGCGGAACAGGGTTTACCCAGAACTCGGACGGTGTAGGGGAACGGAGACGTTGATTGCCACTCAGAATTCCTGCTGTACTTGAACGGTTCGTGGTGAAGATGATTCCCTTGCTCAGAGAGTAATTTCAACGTCCTCAAAGGAGACAGGATCCAAATCTCCTGTTTGAATCCCTGGCTCAGTTTAAGACTCAGTTGATCCCTCCTGGGAGAGGAGGTCCGAAAAGGTCCAGTTTGCAGGATGACTTCCTGCCGAGAGGCAAAGACAAAAAACAAAGTTAAAACTCAGGGAGACAAGAACTCAGTCTTACTCAGAGAAAACTCAGCTTGGCTAGAGTACCAAAAACTGGCAAACACTCTGGCGTCGAGGTAGTGGCAGTCAGCAGCTTAAAGGCACTCCGTTAATGAGGTACCCGTCAGCAGGTGTGTGAGGAGGTGAACCGGAACCAGGCGCCTCCTGCTGGTGGAAGGGAGACAAACACAGAAACAAAACACACAGACAGGAGCCCTGACACTAGCTCTCCGTCAGAGGACGTTAAATAAATTTTAACCTTATTTCTTGCAAGAAATGTCTCCTCCTCAGCTTCCTAACTTCACAATACCTTCTTTGTAGCATGGTGTGAGTGTGCGTGCACTACAAAGTGCAATGCTGACTGGAATGTGTGTGTGGTGTTTTGGCATGATAGCCTGAAAAGGAAAAATATGTTACTGCCAAGATTCCCTGATGCATAAACTCGTCTTACACCTCTCCGCTCTATTATTTCTGTGTGGAAGGGTTTCCTGTTCAAACATCCTGTCCACTGTATTCTCTGTGTGTTGCTAAGTATGTATAAGGCCTTTCACTGAAACAACATGTTTACATGGTGTGAAAGGGTCTAAAATTATATAGCTCCTATATCAGCAGCACAGGAGCACCACAGGGGACGGTACTCTCTCCATTCCTTTTTCCTCTGTTCACCTCTGACTTCCAGGACCAGACAGAGTGCTGTCATCTGCAGAAATACTGGGATGACTGCAGTCATTGGGAGCATCAAAGATAGAGCAGAAGCTGTGCGTGCAGGTGGAGCAGTGGTTAGCACGCACAACCCATGTACAGAGGCCTTAGTCCTCAACGTGGCCGACCCAGGTTCAAATCCGACCTGTGGTCTTTGCCACATGTCTTTCCCCCTCTCTGATACCCCCTTTCCTGTCAGCCTACTTCAGAAAAATGAGTCACTAGTGCTGTAACATAAAAAACAAACAAAGATGGACCAGAAGCTGGTGAAGCGCTTTGTGGCATGTTGTGGAAACAATCATCTGATCCTGAAGGTCAAAAAACCAAGGAGATAATTGGAGATTTCAGAAGAAACAGGAACAAGCTGAAACCTGTTAACCTCTGGAGATGATTTTACAGAGAAGGAAGAAGATGATGGACAACAGTAAGCCTCCTCTTCATCAGACTGTTAAAAACCAACAGAGGATCTTCAGTCAGAGGCTTTTCCAGGTCTACTGTAGACAGACTTCTACAGGAGATCCTTCCTGCCTACAGCATCTACACATGTTTAAAAAAAATAACCTATGAGTTTCTGCAACATTTAATTTCCCTTTGGGATTAAGAAAGTATTTTTGAACTAAATTGAATAAAGGACTTACTTTTTATGGTTATTTTCAGTTCATAAGTGTTCAGCTCTTTGTTGTTTGGGTATTTTTCAGTTGTTCAGTGCTCTATGAATGAAGCTGGTGTGGTAAAAAGAAATCCAGAAGGTTAACGTCCCTTTGACTTCTGTTCCAGCTGTCTAAGCTCCCTTCTGTCCATTTCTTCAGGTACGTTACAGCAGCTTATTTCGGACACGATGGTCCGCTGGGCTCAGGAGTCGGTCATAGAGGACCCAGAGCTGGTGAGAGCCATGTTTGTGCTTCTTCACCGACAGTACGACGGCATCGGGGGACAGGTATGGTTCAGTCCTTTCTCTTTCACCAAAACAGTAGCTACAAAGAGTTTCATTAAGGAGCCGGTTAATGTTAAGAGATTAGATTAAACAGAAGTGGAATGACCAATCTATAGATTATATGGCTTGTGTTTCTGGATTTGACAGCTAAATAAGAGCAGAGCTGCAGGAACCACAGAAACAGCAGTAGAGCCACAGATGTAAAGAAACATTAGTTCACATGTATTGATCAGAAAACCTTAATTAGTGAGTGTTAATTAAGCTGCAGGCAGGTGGAAGACAAGATTCCTGAACATAATCCAGAAGGACATGCAGATGGCTGGGCTTACAATAGTAAGGTGAGGTGGAGGCTGATGTTTTGCTCTGCTGAACCCTGAGTGGAACAGGCAACAGGAGAAGAAGAAAGATGAACTATTTCAATCATGACGCCTGATGACAACCCCAGCATTATTCTGCAATGTCTGTGACGCGCGCAGGAGAGTCAGAGGCTAGTGCATCCTAAGGGCAAATTTCTATTTAAAAAAAAATTCTGTCTTAAAATCAGTTTTTTTTTTCCGTTATCTTCTGCAGGCCAGTTAGTTATACGTCAGCCTGAACACCTATATTCGGCCAGTCATATATCAACTTTCATCTGTCAATCAAATTTTTTCGGTCATATCATCTTGATTCATATGTCGCAGCTAATATACGCAACGGTTTAAATCAGAAATCAGAATAATTTCCTTTCCCATTGAGTTCCGTCCCAGTGTTCACGGGGATGGACGTCTGTGTCTTCTTCAGGCGTAGAGCTAACAGAACTGGCAGCGTTGCGAGGCAAGGGCTCAAACATGTACGGCTGTAAGCCTTCTACACCAAACCAAGCTTCTGCCGCCCTGGCGTCCTCTTCCACAACATCTTCATCCCCGCTTTCCTCCTCTAAATAAAAAATGGATGACAAAGGAGACTCATCCACGACCTCCGACACTAAACTCACCTCCTCTTGCATGTTCTTGAGCGTTCCTTGACAGCGTCGTTTCTAAGTCACCAATTTAGTGCTACTTGGTCCCAATGGAAATTCCCATTGGGAACCTACTAGCACTAAGTTGCTAACTGGTTAGCAAGATGCTTCCAACCAACCGGCCACAACCAAAAAGGTTTGCAAACCTTCCGCCACAACAATCCCGCCCCCTTGATAAACGACCAATCACAATCACTTTATTCACTCATGTAAAGTCGGGCACCACTTGGCAGAATTCGAAAATGCAAAGCAAGCTGCTTCCTTAAGACTTTAAACAGATTTTACCTTTCAAAAACAATGTAGCGATAGAGTTGATTCCTTCCCACTATCATCGCAGCCCCAACCCCTTTACACGGGAACAGAAGACCTCGCCTATTCAGCCAGACCAACAATTCCCTTTAACGACCCCCCTTTCAGAAACATAGACAGGTATGGGACATTGCAGGCTGACAATGAAGCCAAACGACCCCATTCCAAAGGGGTGGACCCGTTCGTCCGTTCCAATTTGCATGTTTTCTAAACCAAAACAAGGCTTTGTTGGTCCACCCTATGAAACCTGGAACTCAACGCTATTTCTGCCATTCTGAATTGAAGAAACTTCCCGGATGGGAAGCGAAACGTCTTCAAACTTCAAACAAAGTCCAGTGGATTGTTTTTGAACTTTTTGGGAAGAAAAGTCAGAGACGTGTGTGTCTGTGTCACCATCCAGGTCCGGGCTCTTCCCAAGGCCTACACCATCAACGCAGTGTCCATAGAGGACACCATCACCCTGCTGGCTGCTCTGGGTCAGATCCGATCTCTGCTGAGCGTTCGGATGGGAAGAGAAGAGGAGAAGCTGATGATCAGAGGGCTCAGGTAGGGTCACTGACCTTCTGCTTGGAATGAGCATGAGGTTGAGATGAAGGCAGCTGCCATTCACCCACCACCTGCAGGTTGGGAGTCCTGAATCATTTACATGTGTCTCTGCTTCCATTCCTGAATCCAATGAATGGAAGCTGTAGTGAAGTTTTAGAGTCCTGCTGATGGTTTAAAGTTGACTCAGGTGTGTTGAAGCATCTAAAAGGTGCAGAACAGCAAAACCTGCAGGACTGGAAATGAGGAATAAAGGGTTTAAAATCCCAGTTTGGAATGTTTTCATTCATCTTCTATAAAGAAAAATGAATAAAAAGATTTATATATATGTAAGTTTCATAAGGAAACAAATATTACCAGAGATGGCAAAAGTACTCACTTTCCGTACTTGAGTAAAAGTACAGATACTTGTGTTAAAAAATACTCTGGTAAAAGTGGAAGTACTGATTAAACTTCTTTACTCAAGTAAAAGTAACAAAGTACAGGCTTGTAAATTTACTTAAAGTATAAAAGTAAAAGTAGAAACCACTTTTTTCATGCCGTTGCCTACATTTTAAATGGATGTCTGCCAATAGGACTAGATCTCCGTTGTGTTCATTTTCAATCATCTCGTCGTCCATGCTACTATGCTAACGCCACCGCCACCAAGCTGCAATGATTTGCAGCGAATGAATACCGCCGAATCTGTCGATTCATCTTGTAGTGGTGCGTCAAATGCAACGTAGATTCCCATCCAATTAGACTGAATTTGGTATTTGTGAGAAAACGGCTCACCAGCTCCCGTCTCACGTCAGAGGAGGAGTAAGCAGATGACTTGCAAAAAGGTGGTAAGAAACAGCGGACAACAAAATTCCAGTTCAAAAGCGTGTAGCGGTTTACTGGTGCAACGGTGAAGACAAAAAAAAAACAAAATACTTTCAAATAAAGAAAACAAAACCGGCCATTGCAGGCAATACAAAACACTGACAGCCTCACAGCAAGCTGACTTTAAATATAGTCTCTCTAAGCAGACCTTGAAGAGCAGTTTCTCCAACCAGTCTCTCCAAGCAGACCCCTAAGCCATTGGGAGTGTGCCCCTTAAATAGACCCACCAATAATCAGCCAATTGGGACAGCCCAACTAAACAGGAAGGGAAATCCCCAATAAAGCACAGTTAACATTGTAGAAAAAATGGAAAATGATATATGTTCATAACTACTCGCCACACTCCTCTATCATATGGAATAATAGATTTATTCTACATCGCAATAAGTCATTATTCTACAAAGATTGGATGGAGAAGAATATTTGGTCTATTATACACTTAATGGACACTAATGGTTACATATTAAATTACGAACAATTCTGTACAAAATATCAGTTCCTTCCTCCAAAAGATGAATTTACAAGATTACTTAACGCCTTGCCAGAACAATTTATTAATCAGATTCAAAATATAATAATATATCATCCAATTACCCCCAAACTACCCGATTTATCTATTAATGGAATATCAATCACTGATCAAAAATTCAATAACCACACAATTAGAAACTATCTAAATGAAACTTTGTTCCCTGGGAAAATAAATAAAAATAACATTCTTTGCAAATTTGAACAAAAATTGAAATACCAAGACCTTTTTTTTTAAACTTCCTATACAACCAAAAGCTAAAGAAACTGCCATCTACCCATCAAAAGAACTACTAAGAATCCGTTTTAATATTGATGACAATAAATGCTCATTCTGTGAAAGTGATGTAGAAACTATAGACCATTTCTTCTATGAATGCAGTCAGACTAAAACATTTTGGAATTGTTTAGAAAGATGGATCAAATCAAAAATTGCACTCCCTAATTCTATTTCTAGAGATATGGTAGTTTTTGGAATACTATTGAAAGACAAAACAATAGAACTCTGTTGTAACCTAATTTTTTGTTTAGCAAAATTCTTTATTCATAAACAGAGTCTTGAGATCCTCCCCTATCTTTAGTATTTTTTTATCTGAATTTAATTTATATTTGACATCTCTTGAATGTATCGAATCTTACAAATACCTGACTGAAATACTAATGGAACTGCCCACTGATGTACATTAATCCTAACATATGAATCCCCTTGTCTTTATGTTATTTTATTGTATTATTAGCATTACTCACGCATTTTTTATTTTCCTCATCAAAGTTACTTTGTATTTTCATTCTGAAATCTGCCTCTACTATGCCTTCTATAGAATTAGAATTCTAATGTTCTTATTGCCTAACTTGTTTCTACCCACCTTGTTTAAATAAAGTTAATTTAAAAAAAAAACATTGTAGAAAAATAAATACAGACAATAGCATCATTCATACAAAAACATACATATTAATGAAATAATTTAACCATGCTAATATTACCATTTCACCTACTTATTACCATGCAAACAATTATTACATTCATTGAAATCCCACTTAACACCCCTGCCCCCTAATAGTCTTTTTCAATGCCCTGGGACAATGGATAAGAGACTGGCTCCGATGCGGTACGTGTTTCCACACGGACCAGTATGCTGACGGACTAAGGGAAGAGAATGTGTAATTTGACTGGGAAGTTTTATTACCGACTACGGAATGTATATTAAAACTGTCGCAGTGGGTACCTTCAGAGTTTGCTACGCTGGTGAGTAAGTAAAGTGTTGAATGAAAGGTGACGTTGTAATTTCGGAACTAGTGTAAATTACCTGGTGAATTGTTTGGAACTGCCGCCGCCATGATGGCCGGTTTGTGGTGCATGCTGGGAAATGTAGTGAAGGATGTGACGCTGTGCGTGATAGACAGCGGCTACACTTTGGGAACAGAGGGGAAAAACGGCTCCGTTTTCACAGTGACGTGAAAAATAATAACGGTAACTCCATTGAAATAATTCAAAACTAAAGTAACGAGCCAATTTTTTAAAATGTAAGGAGTAGAAAGTACAGATATTTGTGTAAAAATGTAAGGAGTAGAAGTAAAAAGTCGCCATAAAAATAAGTAGTAAAGTAAAGTAAAAATATCAGAAAAATCTACTTGAGTACAGTAACGAGGTATTTGTACTTCGTTACTTCCCATCTCTGAATATTACTATATTATTATTATAGTGTTAGTGATTTTCTATAACAGCAGTAGTGAAAGCAGATATAGAAAATGTCTAGAGTGCCTGGTTCTATGTTGTAACCTCCTGAAAGCAGTCAGTGTTTACAGAACGATTCATTTCATAAAGACTGTTGATGTCTGAGAACATCTGATTGCTGAGGGATGTTTCCTCTGACCTGCATATCCAGCAGAGCATTTTCTATTGGAGGGTTCATGTAGCTACGGAGGGAATGTTGCTCCATTATTGTTGCAAGCATAGAACTTGCTGTCTAAATGGAAACTTTAAAAATGTGAAAACCTGAATGTTGATAGAAAATTTGACAAATCAGCAAAGTTGGTCTGTTTTTGATGTTTGCTGCAGTGTTTTGGATTAGCTGAAGGTTCCCAGCTGCAGGTAATTCTCTCTCTGCAGTGACATCATGAACAACAAGGTGTTCTACCAGCATCCGAACCTGATGAGAGCTTTGGGGATGCATGAGACCGTCATGGAGGTCATGGTCAATGTTCTCAGTGGCGGAGACTCCAAGGTAACCCGGCTGCAAATGGATGGATGTTCACATCCTCCAATAAAAGTCTAAATAAAGTGTTTTTCTACATGTTGACAGGAAATCACCTTTCCTAAAATGGTGGCCAACTGCTGCCGGTTTCTGTGCTACTTCTGCCGCATCAGTCGGCAGAACCAGAAGGCCATGTTTGACCATCTGAGCTACCTGCTGGAGAACAGCAGCGTGGGCCTCGGTGAGTGGAAGAGCAGCACATGTCTGAAGCTGCTGCTTCAATAAATACAGGGAGGACAAAATTAGACCAATTTATTGATAAGATGAGAGTTTTGCCTCCGTCAGGTTTAATGTACAAACCACCCTAGTTTTAACAGGAGGGGGCGGTAGAGGGCGCCCTTTAAAGCCGACAGTTTTTCAACACAAGAGTGGTTCAGAATAAAAAAAAAAAAATAATATATATATATATATTGTTTACAAATGTTGATGATCCAGCCATTCAGCAAAGATCCTGCTACATTGCTGTACACCTTATTTGACCAATTAGATGAGTGTCATGATTTTACTAAGGTTCAGACCCAAATGCAAAGACCAAACAGGGAGACCAGGGGAAAAGGTTTAACAGGTTTTATTGAAGAGATAATGCAGAGAGAAGTGTTGCTCTAAACACTGCTCAACCGGAACTGAAAAGTGAGGGGAAGGCACAGTGATTAGTTCAGGCTCAGTAGGAAAATAGATTTGTGATTTGGTTGCTGACTCACGTTTCCAGAGAAGTTATTGAATCTTTGACTCCAGTCTGTGTGCTGTGGTTCCAGTGTTTGTCTGATTCGGTGGAGGGCGGAACAGAGTTTACCCAGAATGCGGTTGTTTGTAGGTGAACGGAGAAGCTGACTGCCACTCAGATTTCCTGCGGTACTCGAACGGGTCGTAATGGAGATGAATCCCTTTCTCAGTGTGAAGCTCAAACGATCTCTTGGGAAAAATGGATCCAAACCTCCTGTTTGAACCCTAGCTCAGTTTGAAGCTCAGTTGATCCTTCTAGTGAGAGAAGGTCCAAGAAAATCCAGTTTGCAGGATGACTTCCTGCTGAGAGGCAAAAGACAAACAATGTTAAAACTCAGGTTGACAAGAACTCAGTTTGACTCAGCAAAACTCAGCATGGCTAGAGTACCCAAAACTGGCAAACACTCTGGCATCGAGGTAGTGGCAGTCAGGAGCTTAAGAACCCTCCGTTAATGAGGTAACCATCAGCAGGTGTGTGAGGAGGCGGACCAGAACCAGGCGCCTCCTGGTGGAGGAAGGGAGACAAACACAGAACACAAACTCACAGACTCCAACTTAATTGGAGTTAACAAGTGAAGAAAAAAGTAAAAAGCTAACTGAAAAGTTAAAAGGTTAATAAGGTCAACAATTATATTTAGTTTTAGAAACTACAAACTGTAAGTTCCAGGATCAGCATTAATGCCTCTAAGGTTATGTTGGACCAAAAAAATTTGTTTTTCATGAATTTCTTTTTAAAACAACTTTTGTTATTTTTCTGAACACATTCCGGCAAGTTGGCGTTTCTTGTTATTACATTGACATTCATTTTACCATCAAAATATCCATATATTTTGAATGTTGCAAAGGTAAAAAGGTCTTATCCTGGATTCCAAAAGACTTGAAATCTGGATTTTCAGAGTATGTCACTGAGTGCACTATAAAGGTTAAAGATTTACTTCTGGTTATGATTCCAACGTCGACAACAAAGGTTTCTGCTCCAATAGGTATGGCAGGTCCGAGTCCTGTGACTTGGAACCAAGATCCTGGTAACTTGTGATGAAGCTGAGAAATGGCTTCTCTCTGCGTTACGTTCTGTTTACTAATTATAGCGTTTAAGCTGCGTTCACATCAGGTGTGTTTTCTGCGTCAAGGCGTCGAATTTATATGAAAACACTATGGAGGACGGCGTCAAGGAGCCCAGCAGTGCATCTGAGTGTTCCGGCGTCTGGCGGGTTCGATGCTGGAGTTCATTGAATAGAACTTTAGCCGCTGGACGCCGGAGCATCAACCAATCAGAAAATCTGATCCAGTAGTTTTTTGGGGGAGACAGACTCTACTTGCAAGCTGCCATCACTGCTGCAGACATTCTGCAGATGAAAAATAAATAAATATCAAGGAGCTAAACTCCAAAGTTTAAGAAAAAACAGAAAGAATGGATTGTTATGTAGAAGGAACAGAGATCAACTCTGATCATTATTGCTGCACTAAAATATTTTTCTATGAACTACGGAGAAACAGTTTATAAATCCCCAAATTAACTAGAAATGTTAAAACCTGCTGATGAAAAATATTAGATTGTATATTCTGGTACTTGGAGTTTTTACAGTAGCAGCTATTCAAAATGGTCATTCCCAGTCAAACACCAGCCGGACTTTCCTGCAACTCCAAGCAATACCCTCCTGCATAATTTTTACTCTGACTCCACCCTTTCACTGCATTACAGGGTCTGAGCAGGAGATGGTGACAGAAAGAATATTTTAGTACAAAGATTGATGTTTAAAAAGGAATTGTAGGAGGCCAGCTGAAGTCCACCAATTTTGAATGGCTGTTACTGTACCCAGTGGCGGCCGGCCCATAGGGGGCGCTGGGGCACCGCCCTCCCTGATAAGAAGAGAGAAACGTAAAATATATTTTTAGAAATTAACTCATAAATGTCAGTTTTACTCTCTAGACTGTGTACGTATAAGCAAAACAAATAATATAAACTACATTTCCCTATCTACTGTCATTAATTTGTGGATTTCCACAGACAGACTCCTACCGTCTCTGTTCTGGGGGCGCTGATCAGACAGCCCCACATTTGCAGAGAATCTGTCAATCATGTACTATTGCTAGGTGAATTTAATGGCCAATCAGCGTCTCGGAACTTTATGGTCTTGGGGCGCTGAAAATACTGCACTTTAACAGGCTTCTGAACCCAAGCGCAGGTGCAGACAGTTAGAGGGAAGATGGCGAATGTAACGACCGAGATGCAGCTTCCACCAAATTCGGTGAGATCCTTGTTTATCTACCCGTTTGCCAGAAGAACATCCCTGTTGTAGGGTAGGAAAATTTCATGTCATGGTTATTGTGACTGTGACGAATCCACCTCGTCGCTTAAAACAACCTCTCTAACTTTGCGCGCCACACACACATTCCTGTTATACTGTTTTTGTGAGGACCAATACACTCGCGCTGAGACCAGTAGCTCCATGAACTTAAAACACACAAGCTGTTCCTGGTTACCTGCTGCGTATTGAGGGTGCACACTTAATATTTCAGTGGGGTTAGCCGTGTGTGTGTGTGTGTGTGTGTGTGTGTGTGTGTGTGTGTGTGTGTGTGTGTGTGTGTGTGTGGGTGTGTACGTGTTTATGCTATGGGGACTTGTCATCTTCAGTCTGGCTGCGTCTTTGCTGGGTTCAAACCCAGTTTGGTGTAATTGAATAAGTCAATGAATCTGTGTAAAACAATTAAGTTGTAAAAATTATTTGTTTTTGTACATCAATTGTTTGTGGAGGTAATATATGGACAAAACTGATTAATGAGAAGAAATCAGAAATAAGAGAGCCTGAGGTGAGGGGCTTAAACTATTTAATGAGGGCTGTGGGAAGAAAAGCGGCAATTTTTGTTTTCTATTTCTTTGTTACATTGCTGGTAACTGGAGGGAGGCTGAGGCCCAGAGGATCTTGTACATGTTTAGTTTCTTTTGCACCCTGTTTTGAGTTTTCGAGCACAATAAATCACCAACACCGGTAACCCGACTGAGACTGGATTCTTGGAGGCCAAAGAACCCCGTCACAGTGACCCAAATCATCACTGTTACTGTTATTATATAGTAAATTAAATCATTACTGTTAAATTGTATGTATTGTCCAATTGTTTATTTGAATTCTTATTCCAGATTAGTTGGAGACATACACTAGGCTATATCAGCCCCACCAAAAATAGTTTTCACCAGCCGCCACTGACTGTACCACAACCCTTAAACTCTTTCTATTTATGTGGTCAGAAAATTTAGTTTCTCTTATTTCAAATATTAATGTATCCTATTTACTGACTATAAAAGTTTTCACTCAGCCTGTTTCACCTTGAAGGCCACACAATTCCCCTGAGTGAGGGATGGTTTTAGACAAGACATACCTTCTTCCCATAACAAATCAGATTCTTTCTCAAGGTTTATTCGTAACATGTTACTGTTTAACCAAAGTGTCTGTAATTTATTTAGACTCTGACTACTTTCCATTATTTAAAATAAGGGGGAACGAATGCTGCCCAGATCAGAACAGGGCTGATTACAAAGGGCTGTATGATGAACTTTTCTCTCTTTGCAAAGATAGAAAAATAAAGAACTGACTGAGTGAAATCCATCGATCTCTGTTTATTCAACCGGAGCAAATAGTTGATTACTTTTTTCCCTCTATAATTCACTTCCAGCTGCTACGAACAACAGCAGGAAATCCCCCACAGGCTGCCTGCAGCAGAGAGCTTTCAGTGGGGATTTCCAGCACTGCCTCCCGGCGGTATGCTGGAGGTCTGGCGCTCCCAAAAAGAACTGCAGATTATAGTGGGATTATAATCCTGATGAACTGATGAACAGAGGATGTTTGGGGGTGGACTTTCTCGCTTAAAAATATTATGGTAGCCTGGAAGTGAAAATTAACAATACAAAATCTGAGACACTTATATTTCTCTGGTTCTTCTATCTATTCTGTGCCATTTAATAATCAACCACACGGGGAAAAAAAACCTGAAAAAACTGCGTTAATTTGCGTTAGCATATGCCACAAAATGTAACTCAGTTGGTGTCCATCTCGGGTCATTATGAACGCTCCCGTTATTACTTCCACGTAAGCTTTGAAGTTTGCACTTTCTGGCCATCGTATAAAAACTTGTTAAAACTTTTTCCAGCTCATAAAGTCAATAAAGCCATGCTGCTCTCTAGCTGGAAGCTACAGAACACAGCAGATAAACAACTAGAGAATTGAAGCGTCGAAGCAGCTGGACCACAGTTTGATCCAACGTCCAGATTTATGCTTTTAAGCGTTTTTGATGCTTTCTTGTGAACGCAGCATTAGCTTTAAGCCGGGCATAAACTGTATGATTTTTATCAATCAAAGTCCAGATGGGACTCAGCTTCGCAGTGAGATGGCGCTACTCGGACTCGTCTATCCGGAGGCCAAACGAGTCAAAGAGGAATATGAAGCTCACTAGAGTAAAACGCGCTGCTTTGGCAATTTGTGCAATTTTGTGCTGAAAGCCCTAAAAAGAAAGAGAGACGACGTATTTGGACAAAGACATGGCTGAGCAAACGTGGCTACTACGGTCTGTCAGTTTTACAGAAAGAACTTCATTTCACTCATTGCTTCTGGGTTTTCATCTGAGAGGAAGAAGAAGAAGAATCCTTGTTTGCCCACTGAGCGATTTACCCGCGACCACCTTACGACGGCCGACTGAATTTCAAACATGTTTGATTTTCTCCCGACCTTAAGATTCCTGATGGGAAGGTGGTCGTTAGAGGCTGATCGCCCCTCGTTACCCCCTGTACACTACACCACGCACCATCAGGCTGGAAGTCGGCCTAATCGAAAAATTCTCGCATGTGTGGAAAATGGGCCAAAAAAAGCGGCAAGAAATCGTACAAGCAGGAGTGCACCACTTAATGGCTGGGAGGAGTTAAGCTTGTAGCTACTGCTTTACAGAGTGAAGCCATACGCATAGTCTCCAAAGGTACATAGTGCATTTTTAACATATACACAACTGCAGACTGCACCTGAAACGTTGGGTCCAAACAGACCTAAAAGTGGGTATGAAACGGTTTAAGGGCAACATGCTAACTGTAAATCAAAGTAAAATCCACTGCATAGCCAGGTAACTCGCTGTTAGAGGAGATGAGTGCAGATCAGGGGTCATGGGGGTCAGCAGTGACTGATGAGCTTCCCCACATGTTTAGGAGAAGCACAGAAACAAAAGCTCTCCTCTGCTTTTCTGTTCTCCGTCTCTTGTTTCACTTCTTACCTTCTTCTCCTCTCCAAGCATCTCCATCCATGCGTGGATCCACTCCTCTGGATGTGGCTGCAGCATCGGTGATGGATAACAATGAGCTGGCTCTGGCTCTCAGAGAACCGGAGCTGGAAAAGGTGAACGTGTCAAACACACACACACACATAGAGCTAACACTGTTATCATCAGCCCGTCCAACTAAACCCGGGTTTACTTTGAACAAATACAGAAACTCTGAATGCTGAGACAGAAACTAGCAGCATTTAAAAGGTTTATGGTCAAAAGTTAGATGATGGTCTGCAGGACAGAGCAGGTCAGTGGCCAAAAAATACAGAGGGGATTTAGTTCCATTGTTGCAAACAAAAAAAAACACCCCACTATTTTTTAATGGAAACTAGAAGTCAATTTAATGGAAACACTCGTAAAATGAAACACATAAAATTTGCATCTAGAAATACTTATTACAATTTCATTATTTTTTTAAATGTATTTTTCATGTATTTCTGTTTTCAGATTTAGTTTTATGAATTGCATTGTTGCGAAATGGAATTATAAAGACAGCATTCTTTTCTTGTGAAAAACAAATTATGATAATAGAATAGTAAAAAAATATCTAGAAAATCTGAGAAATAATAACTTGAAAGATAAATCTGGAAAAAATAAATCTAAGAAAACAAAAAGTTGTATAAAAAATGTTTTTGCTCAAAAGGGTTTACAATTTTTTGTTTTCTTGATGGCATTTCATTTCTAACTTCAATTTACAAACTTTTTTTATATTCCATTTACAAAACAATAATTGAACAAAGTTGTCTCCAAGGAGACAGAATCTAGGGAAGTCAAGAAATTCAACAAAGAGCTGTGAGCCGTTTAAAAATCAGACTGAAGAATCTGTCCTTATTTCTCGCCTCTTGAACCTGCAGAGAAGAGCTCTATGGAGGACTGACTCTGCCATATATAAAAAATAAATACAGAAATAAATAAATAACCATACAATTAATTGCCACCAAAAATACAATAAACAAATACATGTAAGTAGAAGTTAAATTATACAGTGAGAGATAAATGTATATAACTATTTTAATTAGCTTCTTTATTTATTTGCCTTTGTAATATATACCTTATTTATTTTTTGTCCTTTATAATCTTCAACGTTTTATTACTTATATTTTTAAGTATTTATTTATGTGCATGTTATAATATTTTTGTCTGTTTTATTCTTCCTTTGTATTTTTTTACCCTAGTTATTTCTTTGCCGCTATTTATTTCTGCCCCCACTTTTTACATTTCTGTATGCATTTCTGCCTCTTTATGCAAATGAGGAGGGGGGCTGTCCTAGAGAGTCAACTTCTGCTCATTGGTTGGTTAACATTTTACTGCGTCGGTCGAATCTACATTAGGAGAGGAAAG
Organism: Cyprinodon tularosa; assembly: GCF_016077235.1. Lineage (NCBI taxonomy): Eukaryota > Metazoa > Chordata > Actinopteri > Cyprinodontiformes > Cyprinodontidae > Cyprinodon > Cyprinodon tularosa. The sequence goes on from NW_024039254.1 coordinate 328,110, forward strand.
TCTGAAGTCATTAGAACGCCAGTAGGGACTTGTGTCCTTGCCAAGTATGTTCTTGAGAAGAACACAGGAAAGTGTGGAGTTGGTGAGAACGGGAGCTCGCAGCATAAATCTGGGTCAATTTAGAACAGATGCATACCTGTGACGTCACCACATGCTCGTCTCGTCTGAAGCTGCCTTTCTCCTCCTGTTATTAGCAGTCTCTAGATAATAATTAATTCTGACTTTTTTCATGAAGTGGGGGAATAATAGTTAACACAGTCAGATAAACACTAATCAAATGAACATTTTGCCAAATAAAACAAAAAAATTGCCATCATAGCCAGCAGTCCTTCACACGGGGCTATGCTGAGAGAGGGCTGCTGGAGACGAGCTGCGGTTAGACCTGGCTGCAGTTATCCTCGGAACTCCGCTGATTGCAGCATTCTTCTCAACTTAGGAATTTTTTTTTTTTTGAATTACGCATTAAATCTGTGAATGGGCCATATGGTGATGCTTAAAAGTATAATGTTCTCGCCTCAAATAATCTTAAAACACACTTTTATTGAACAACAGCAACAGAAAAGAGAACATTTAACTTAGTACTCTAAGCTGTGTGAGTTAAGAAGATGAGCCGCCAACCAATGAGCAGAAGTTGACTCTCTAGGACAGCCCCCCTCCTCATTTGCATAAAGAGGCAGAAATGCATAGAGAAATGTAAAAAGGGCAGGCAGAAATAAATAGCGGCGAAGAAACTAGGGTAAAAAAATACAAAGGAAGAATAAAACATAAAAAAATATTATAACATGCACATAAATAAATACTTAAAAATATAAGTAATTAAACAATAAAGTTGAAGATTATAAAGGACGAAAAAATAAATAAGGTAAACATTACAAAGGCAAATAAATAAAGAAGCTAATTAAAAGAGTTATACACATTTATGTCTCACTGTATAATTTAATTTCTACTTACATTTATTTGTTTTTTATATTTTTGGTGGCAATTAATTGTATGCTTATTTATTTATTGAGCATTTATTTATTTCTGTACAGTATTTATTTTTATATATGGCAGAGTCAGTCCTCCATAGAGCTCAGGTGACGGCGGTAGCGTCCCAACAAGTACCAGTTAGGCTGGTGACATCACAGACTTTACTCTCCTAGTGACATCAGAGCTCAAATGAAAACCCAGAAGGCCAGCTGAGGTCATACAGAATAAGAGGGAACCTGTAGAGCTCAGGCCTGGGCATAAGGAGGACACTAGATCAGTCAAAAATCAGCAGAGCATTTAAAAGGAGCTGTAAACGAGAACAAGGTGTGAGGCTGACTGCAGCGGATCTGAGGATGAAACACTCAGAAGAAAAACAGAAAGCACCAATAGAGAGGAACTGGAAGAAAACAGCCTTCCAGTTTTTGCCTCTTATAAACTATGTGTATTTGGGGAGTTCTTAGCTGAGGCTGCAGGTCTCTGTGAAACAACAGAAAATGTAGAGAAATGTCTGATTTTCCCCACCAACAGCTTTTTGTTGCACAGTGAGTGCACAATGAAGAGGAATGCCTCTGGCAGAATCCCACCCAGCGAAGATGCACAAGCGACACAATCTTTTATCACTGGAGCAGCAGAGAGTGATCCCTTTACCAAAATGTCCTGTAATAATGACCATGTTGCTGATGCAATCAGCTGGTTTTCCTTAGAAAACTCTCAGTCAATCTGACTGGATTATTTGGTTGAATTGTTTCTATAAAATGACCTAAGATGACATGATGTGAATTGGAGCTATAGAAATAAACTGAAATGAATTAAATTGCCAATCACAGCAGAAAACAGTAGAAGCAAAGCATAGAACAGCTAACAGTGTAGAAATAGACACTACATTATTGCAGCTTTGGTACAAATGTTTCTGCTATCATATCATTTGTATTGTGCATATTTAGGGCCAATACTTTTTTTTAATTTATAATTATCTTCTAAAGAGTGAGAGACACAATATTTCAGTTAAAAGTATGTAATAATGTAAATTTACTAGACTGTTATTTATTGTTAGTGAATGAGCAGCTGAACCAAACACCTGCCTGATGAACCTTTGTAAAATAATAGGTTTTATCTTCTGCAGTTGATGCTACTTTACTGCAGCTTCTGTAGAACTGAACCATCTACCTGACTCCCAGGTGGTGCAGTACCTGGCCGGCTGTGGGCTGCAGAGCTGCGTGATGCTGCTGCACAAAGGATACCCAGATATCGGCTGGAACCCCGTGGAGGGGGAGCGCTATCTGGATTTTCTGCGTTTTGCAGTCTTCTGCAACGGTAAAAAGCAAAAATCTTTTAATTCTCAGGCAACATTACTCTTGGTATTTCCCTGCCTAACTCCTCCCTCTTTATGTGAGCAGGGGAGAGCGTGGAAGAGAACGCCAACGTTGTGGTGAGGCTCCTTATTCGCCGACCCGAGTGTTTTGGCCCTGCTCTTCGCGGCGAAGGCGGTGACGGGTTGCTCGCAGCGATGGAGGAAGCCATTAGAATCTCTCAGGATTCGTCCAGAGATGGTCCGTCTCCGGTGTCTGAGAGCAGCAGAACGCTGTAAGAATATGAGGAGGCCAAATTCAAGCTCAATTTAAAACAAACTCTATTTAAAATCAATTAACAAAAAACATTCAAAACACATTTCAGTTAAAAGCTCTTTCCCTGACTAATTAGCTACCAACAAAGAAGAAATGAAACTGGCTAAAATAACCCATAATCAATGAAATGATGCTGAGGTTTATACAGGAATGAGTAACTCTAATTTAATGCTTTTTAATGCTCTTTTCACTGCAAAAACGATTTAGAAATAAGTAAAAAATTCTTAAATCAAATGTATTTCCCTTTAATTTGAGCAGGTAAATAAGAAACAAAGCAAAATCCTTCGTCATCTTTACCATCGACAGGCTGCAGCAATGTCCCATATTCCTGGTTTTCCAACCACTTTTATAATAATAATATATCTGACGAAATTGTTATTATTTATAAATTGTTAAACTTTTTTTTATTATAATAATAATTTTAAATGCCAAAATAATCACATTTAATGAATTGTAATGCCAATTAAGGCCTTAATTTGAAAAATAATAATTTAATAATGACTTTTAATATATTTTATTGAATGATTAATAATATTTTATTGAATGATTTGCCTTAATCAGATATTAATAAATATTTAGACAAATGATTCTTAACCTTCTCTTTTTTTTATAATTTTTTATTTAGAAAGACAGATTTCCATTACGTCAGTAATCACAGCTTCATGCATTCAAGATTATAACTAAAGATATAGGCAGAAAGTCCAAGTGATTTTGTCCATGTTGCCTTTTTGGTATTTTTAACAGAATATCACTAACTTAGTTGTAAAGATAACAAAAAAAGGACAGAATTAAACAGTAATGGGGATTGCACCACCTCAAGTAATAAAAACCACAAAGACATTAGAGGGCAAGACATATTTCAGAATAACAATCAAATGAAGTCGGATCTAATTGGTTTCACGTACTCAGTCCATTTGGACCAAATCTTATAAAACTTTTCTTTTTCTAATCGGAGGGAAAAACAGATCCTTTCCATCACATAAATCTGATAAACAATTTCAATCCATTCATCAATAGTGGGTGGGTCTAGTTTCATCCATTTCCTCGTGATGGCCTTCTTACTGGCAGCCAGTAAGAAGCAAGTTTTTTGTCTTTTCTTAACCTTCTCTTATTATTTCTGCTGGAATGATTAGGAGTAGGAACCCTTTAGCTTCATAGGTAGGTTTGGTTTTTAGACAATGGAGCTAATATAAGGTGACCAGATTTCTGAAATTAAATCTGGGGACATCTCCAGCTCGTAGATAAGCATAAATACATATCAAACTAAAAATAGAAAACGGGGACAGTGATGCGTTCATGACAATAAAAGTTGTCTGACTCTAAGTTTCATCCATTTTTACATGTTTATTAATATTTAAACAACAAAAATCAAGTGTAAAATCCAGGAATGTTCCTCTGCTCTTTCTAAGATAAATAAAATGAATCATTCAGTAGTGTTTATTAGTACCACCTGGTCCTTCAGTCTCCTCTGTCTTCTTCCGTCTCCATCTTCTTTTCTTTCTAGCTGACTTCTGCCTGCTCTGTTTTACTCTTTTAAGTAGATTTTTCTTCTCTTCAACTGTTCTTTCTATTAGTCTTCCTATTTTCCTTCGCTTTCATTCAATCTTCTTTCCATCAGTCTTCTAATCTTCTTCCTCTCATCCTCTATCAATCTAACACTAATCTAAAACAGGGAGATATTACAATCTAAATCCCTTCCAAACACATATAATCTCATCATATATATTATGACATTATTCAGAGGAGTAGCCGTGGATGTGGAACAGCTCTCCATGATTAACATGACTATGCTAGTGCTCCGCATGACGTACGTGAGTGGTGATATAGGATGTGGAATCTGAGGGGTTTAAGATCCACTCGCTCAGGAGGACAGAGTTCGGTGCGTTTATGTCACCAAAGTCTGTTTTAACACAGAAAAAAGTTGTTAGATTTGGCGCTTGTCGCTTTTTAAAAATAAAGGCGCTACAGGGGTCTGAAAAGACCCTAAATATGCCGGCAAAAGCGCCAAAGTTGGCAACACTGATTACATGTTCAGAAAGAATCAAAAATCCATATTGTTTAGCTGAAAACTTTCTCTAAGTTTGCCCGGCCTCTAAGCTCTGTTGATCTCCATTTTCAAAAGCTGAGACATCTCCAAAGCTCAGAAAAGCTTTGCCTGGATCTGTAGCTGGGGGGCTAGGTTTGTCCTTTCCTGGTGTTGTGATTCACCAGGTTGGTGACCCCTGAGTTAAACTTTGGCCTGGTGTGGACATGTCCCCACCAATCATTTCCACATTGTCCCCCTTTCCGCTGATTTACTTTAGCCAAAGGTAACAGAGGTTGGTTGCAGCTATCTGTGTTCCCACATCTCAGTCTAACATTGTCAGATCTGTCGCTTTGAGACACCTGATTTGTGTCGCATTTCAAATTTTAGAGAGTAGCTATGTGGTTGAAGGAGAGACACACAGCAGCACTCAGTGAATATTAACCAGCAGCTACTTCGATCTTTAAGTAAAAGTCTGGAGACGGGTTGGTTATAAAATAGAGATGCCACCAAAAAATCAGTTCGATAGACATACGGAGCTTTTTCAGTTAAAAATGGCAGCAGATTGTAAGTTTATACAAGTTAGTAATATAATACAAGAAGCTTGAGAAAACAGTGTTCTTATTTAGTAGGTTAAAAAAGCTGGGCTTCTCAGAAGAGCATGAATAACAGTTACATGTTAAAATGAACACACATCTGTTGTTTTCTGATTGAACAGACAGAATCAGAATGCAGAGATTTTACATATCTTGAAATTTTGTTTCTGGCATCATTATATTAGTAAAGAGGTTGATAATTTTTTTTAAACAGAGCATAGAGAGAAATAGGGAGAGCTGCAGATTTAAAGGTGAAACAAATTTACTGGGATATGCAACATGCAATAAAATATATTTCCCAAGTTTACCACGAAGTGTACAGGAAAGAATATGCTATGCTTTAATGAAATTCAACATATCTTTTTGTGTTTTGTAATTCAGGGAGACTCTGAAATAGCTGTACCAGCCAACCCAGAGACAACCAGACTCACAGGATACAGACTGAAAATTAAACTATAGGAGTAAATAATAAAAAATAATAATATAGTAACAATCAGTGTATAAATTATTTTTTAAATCTTAACTATTAATACATAGTCTTTGGCTGTAAAGGATATGTAGGACTGTCATGATTTAACTAAGGTCTGACCCAAATAGCAGTAAAAACAAATACAGAGAGAAACCAGGGGAAAGTTTAAACTGTTTTATTGAGGGGATTGTGAAGAATGCTCTGAACACTCAAGGGGAAGACACTACGGTTAGTTCAGGCTCAGTGGGAAACTTCATTCTCGAACTTGAAGAGGAGAAAAAGATTGTAGACTCACATTTCCAGATAAGTGGTTGACTCTTAACTCCAGTCGGTGTGGGGTGTTCCAGTGTTTGTCTTATTCGGTGGAGGGCGGACAGGGTTTACCCAGAATGCGGTTGTTTGTAGGTGAACGGAGAAACTGACTGCCACTTAGATTTCCTGCGGTACTTGAACGGGTTGTTGTGGAGATGAATCCCTTGCTCAGTGTGAAGCTCAAATGATCTCTTGGAGGAAAGTAGATCCAAACCACCAGTTTGAATCCTCAGCTCAGTTTGAAGCTCAGATGATCCTTCCAGGGAGAGAAGGTCCAGAACATCCAGTTTTCAGGATGACTTCCTGCTGAGAGGCAAAGACAAAATAACAAGGTTAAGACTCAGGTTGACAAAAACTCAGTTTGACTCAGCAAACTCAGCTTGGCTAGAGTACCCAAAACTGGCAAACACTCTGGCGTCGAGGTAGTGGCAGTCAGCAGCTTAAGAACACCCTGTTAATGAGGTAACACTCCACAGATGTGTGTGGAGGCGGACCAGAACCAGGCGCCTCCTGGTGGAGGAAGGGAGAAAAACACAAACCACACAGACAGGAATCCTAACAAGGACAAATTTCTAAATTTGATTTTGGTGCTTATGAAGGAGGATAATCTTCCATCATCCATCCATCGTTTTTCTGGATGAATGGAATTTAAACTGTACTTCTAGGGATACATGGTATGTCGCCTTTGGCATTGAAATCGGCTGTTATTCATTATTTTCTAATAATAAATGTTTTTATTATATATATATATATACACTATATTGCCAAAAGTATTTGCTCACCTGCCTTGACTCACATATGAGCTTAAGTGACATCCCGTTCCTAATCCATAGGGTTCAATATGACGTCGGTCCACCCTTTGCAGCTAGAACAGCTTCAACTCTTCTGGGAAGGCTGTCCACAAGGTTTAGGAGTGTGTTTATGGGAATTTTTGACCATTCTTCCAGAAGCGCATTTGTGAGGTCGCACACTGATGTTGGACGAGAGGGCCTGGCTCTCAGTCTCCGCTCTAATTCATCCCAAAGGTGTTCTATCGGGTTGAGGTCAGGACTCTGTGCAGGCCAGTCAAGTTCATCCACACCAGACTCTGTCATCCATGTCTTTATGGACCTTGCTTTGTGCACTGGTGCACAGTCATGTTGGAAGAGGAAGGGGCCAGCTCCAAACTGTTCCCACAAAGTTGGGAGCATGGAATTGTCCAAAATGTCTTGGTATGCTGAAGCATTCAGAGTTCCTTTCACTGGAACTAAGGGGCCAAGCCCAGCTCCTGAAAAACAACCCCACACCATAATCCCCCCTCCACCAAACTTTACACTTGGCACAATGCAGTCAGACAAGTACCGTTCTCCTGGCAACCGCCAAACCCAGACCCGTCCATCAGATTGCCAGATGGAGAAGCGCGATTCGTCACTCCAGAGAACGCGTCTCCACTGCTCTAGAGTCCAGTGGCGGCGTGCTTTACACCACCGCATCCGACGCTTTGCATTGCACTTGGTGATGTATGGCTTGGATGCAGCTGCTCGACCATGGAAACCCATTCCATGAAGCTCTCTGCGCACTGTTCTTGAGCTAATCTGAAGGCCACATGAAGTTTGGAGGTCTGTAGTGATTGACTCTGCAGAAAGTTGGCGACCTCTTCGCACTATGCGCGTCAGCATCCGCTGACCCCGCTCCGTCAGTTTACGTGGCCTACCTCTTCGTGGCTGAGTTGCTGTCGTTCCCAAACACTTCCATTTTCTTATAATACAGCTGACAGTTGACTGTGGAATATTTAGGAGCGAGGAAATTTCACGACTGGATTTGTTGCACAGGTGGCATCCTATCACAGTTCCACGCTGGAATTCACTGAGCTCCTGAGAGCGACCCATTCTTTCACAAATGTTTGTAAAAACAGTCTGCATGCCTAGGTGCTTGAATTTATACACCTGTGGCCATGGAAGTGATTGGAACACCTGATTCCAATAATTTGGATGGGTGAGCAAATACTTTTGGCAATATAGTGTATATACACTAAAAAGCATCTCTCTAACTATTTATACATTTTAATATCAGTGTATTATGGTTATCTTGTTCTCTTCTCAACATTAGGAAAGCATTCAATAAATATATGTTTGAGCTCATTTTCGAAAAATACGAAAACCTAATGCAAGCGTTCGGGTGGAGTAACTGTAGGTCCATCAGCCCCCACCCTTAGAGCGCCCCCACCAACTTTCACTACAAAGTTACACCCTTGCTCCTGCAGCCTCATAGAGAATCAGAGCCAGGGTTTGTTATTTAGGGATCAGCTAGCAGGCACACTTAGCTTTTGAACAAGCTGAACAGTGATTCCTCAGCTGCCCCTGAGCTTCCACGGGCATAGAGAATGTACAGGTGCTGGTCATAAAATTAGAATATCATGAAAAAGTAGATTGATTTCAGTAATTCCATTTAAAAAGGGAAACTTGTATATTATATTCATACATTACATACAAACTCATATATTTCAGATGTTTATTTTGTTTAATTTTGATGATTACAAATGACAACAAATGAAAATCTCAAATTCATCATATCAGAAAATTAGAATATTGTGAAAAGGTTCAAAATTGATGGCCCCTGGTGCCACACTCTAATCAGCTAATTAACTCAAACCACCTGCAAAAGCCTTTAAATGGTCTTTCAGTCTAGTTCTATAGGCTACACAATCATGGGGAAGACTGCTGACTTGACAGTTGTCCAAAAGACGACCATCGACACCTTGCACAAGGAGGGCAAGACACAAAAGGTCATCGCTAAAGAGGCTGGCTGTTCACAGAGCTCAGTGTCCAAGCACATTAATAGAGAGGCGAAGGGAAGGAAAAGATGTGGTCGAAAAAAGTGTACAAGCAAGAGAGATAACCGCACCCTGGAGAGGATTGTGAAACAAAACCCCTTCAAAAATGTGGGGGAGATTCACAAAGAGTGGACTGCAGCTGGAGTGAGTGCTTCAAGAACCACCACACACAGACGTATGAAAGACATGGGTTTCTGCTGTCGCATTCCTTGTGTCAAGCCACTCTTGAACCACAGACAGCGTCAGAAGCGTCTTGCCTGGGCTAAAGAGAAACAGGACTGGACTGCTGGTGAGTGGTCCAAAGTCATGTTCTCTGATGAAAGTAAATTTTGCATTTCCTTTGGAAATCAAGGTCCCAGAGTCTGGAGGAAAAGAAGAGAGGCACTTCATCCACGTTGCTTGAAGTCCAGTGTAAAGTTTCCACAGTCAGTGATGGTTTGGGGTGCCATGTCATCTGCTGGTGTTGGTCCATTGTGTTTTCTGAGGTCCAGGGTCAACACAGCCACATACCAGGAAGTTTTAGAGCACTTCATGCTTCCTGCAGCTGACCAACTTTTTGGAGATGCAGATTTCATTTTCCAACAGGACTTGGCACCTGCACACAGTGCCAAAGCTACCAGTACCTGGTTGAAGGACCATGGTATCCCTGTTCTTAATTGGCCAGCAAACTCTCCTGACCTTAACCCCATAGAAAATCTATGGGGTATTGTGAAGAAGAAGATGCAATACACCAGACCCAACAATTCAGAAGAGCTAAAAGCCACTATTAGAGCAACCTGGGCTATCATAACACCTGAGCAGTGCCACAGACTGATCGACTCCATGCCACGCCGCATTGCTGCAGTAATACAGGCCAAAGGAGGCCCAACTAAATACTGAGTGCTGTACATGCTCATACTTTTCATGTTCATACTTTTCAGTTGGCCAACATTTCTATAAATCCTTTGTTTTTATTGGTCTTCAGTAATATTCTAATTTTCTGATATGATGAATTTGAGATTTTCATTTGTTGTCATTTGTAATCATCAAAATTAAACAAAATAAACATCTGAAATATATGAGTTTGTATGTAATGTATGAATATAATATACAAGTTTCACTTTTTAAATGGAATTACTGAAATCAATCTACTTTTTCATGATATTCTAATTTTATGACCAGCACCTGTATGTGGGGATGAGAAGAGGCTTTATATAAAGCAAAGCAGAGGAAAACATTGGGTCAAAAACCAACAATGCATCGTAAACAAAACCGTTAGCTTATCAATAAGCAAGCAGGCAGGAACAGCTGGTTGGTGATGGCAGTAAAACTGATTTCTGCCATTTCCACGATGTATATGCACATACTTTAAGGGAAAATCTCTCTCCAACCACTATGTGCAGCAGTGACATGTTGGATGAAGAGGAAGATGATACCATCCACATGGGAAACGCCATCATGACCTTCTACTCTGCACTTATTGACCTGCTGGGCCGCTGCGCGCCGGAGATGCACGTGAGTTACCTGAAGAAGATGTCCGATTTTATGGATGCACATAATCAGAGAGGATTTTCCGAATGTCTGTTTTTTATCAGCTGATCCATGCTGGCAAAGGGGAAGCCATCCGTATCAGAGCCATTCTGAGGTCCCTCATTCCTATTGAAGACCTGGTGGGAGTCATCAGCATTCCCTTCTCCATGCCCAGCCTGGCTAAAGGTAGCATCCGCCTCAGCTGCTATGCAGACAGCAGCCACCCTGATTGACTGTAGATGAACAGGAGCAAAGGCTGCTTGATACCTGTGATCGTTTAGACCAGTGGTGGGCAATTCCAGTTCCTGAGGGCCGGTATCCTGAAGTTTTTACATCCTTCCTTTATCAAACACACCTGAAGCAAATGGCTGAGTTACCTCCTCAGTATTCAGTCAGTTTCTAACAAGTCCTCTCAATCAACTAATTACTTGATTCGGGTGTGTTGAACCAAAGGCACATCTAAAAGTTGAAGGATACCGGCCCCCAGGAACTGGAATTGCCCACCCTTGGTTTAGACCCAGATCGTCTGTTTGAAGTCAGTGTTTTTAAAGGTGACACTCCCTGTTCCTGTCCACTCATAGATGGGACAGTGTTGGAGCCGGACATGTCAGCAGGCTTCTGTCCAGACCACAAAGCAGCCATGGTTTTGTTCCTGGACCGAGTCTATGGAGTAGAAGACCAGAATTTTCTCCTCCACCTCCTAGAGGTTGGTTTCCTCCCGGATCTCCGAGCCGCTGCCTCTCTTGACACCGTAAGTATGCATTTAAGAAGCTATCATATAGAGCTGGGTAATTATTTGCATTTACAATTTAGAAAAAAATAATTTTCAAAGCATAGAGGCTCTAAATTTAAGTCATTACACATTTAACAAGAGGAAGACACTGAAGCCTCCAGACCTTTAGGTGGCAGTAATACGATTGCATTGTAGTAGAAGTAAGAGCTATTTTGTCCTGCAACACTAGACTCTGGAAAAGAAGGGTTTCAAGGTCATGAAAAAACTGAAACTCTGGAGTAAAACATCAACATGCTTGTGCTTAGTGCAAAGGATTATTGCATAAAAAAATCGCAATTGTAATATTGGGCGAAAATAATCGCAATTTGGATTTTTGGCAAAATCGTTCAGCCCTACTGTCATATAACCTGTTGGTCTCCTAAAGCCCTTAAAGCACCAGAAGCGACTTGGTCTTATTTCCGACAGAAAATCGGGCCTTAGAGGTCGTGGCATTTAGCGAAGATTGAAATTAAGTGGGGATGATATCCTGCAGGGGGCAGCGTAGCTCCGACTGAGATAGAGCCCAGATCTATTTTAGTCAGAGCCAAGCAGCAACTCAGCAGTAATTTCATGGGTCTGACAGGAAGAGAGACGTGGTTACAAAGTAAAACACATCTGCTTTGGGGGAAAATACAAAATAAAACCTGTTAATCTGACGGGGAAAAGTATAGAGTCGCCTTAGGCTGTCGCTACCCGACCGTGGCGACTAATAACAAAGATGGCGCAGGCACCACTCAGTGGAGGAGGAGTTACGGGACCAACGGAGCAAAAAGCAGTGATCATCTGTCTGAACGGTCAGTTAACTGAGTTCACTATAAAGTTCACTATATAGTCACCGTTCTACATAGTGATGGAAGGATTTAGGGGTTAGAGCGGACGGTCAGACACAGGAAGCTGGTATGAGCTATGAGAACTGCAACTTTTAAACAGAGCGTGCACGAGGAAAAATGGGCTCGTGCACGCTCTTGCACGCGCATTTTGTTTAAAGCGGAGAGGGCAGGTCTTTTTAAAAAATCGCGAAAATCCGCCATAATACCTTTAATTGTGTTGATTTTTTTTAAAACAAATTTTAACTCGTATAATTAGTCAGAAATAAGATGTTAAAGTCACAGCGCTAATACTGAGATATTTTGGACCTTGAGAATTTATTCATTCTGCACCGCTGCTAACGTTCTGTGGAGGTTTAATGGCCTAAAAACAACCAACAGGTTTTGTCTGTGGTTTCTGGCAGGCTGTCCTCAGCGCCACTGACATGGCTCTGGCCCTGAACCGGTACCTGTGTACGGCGGTGCTGCCCCTGCTGACCAAATGCGCCCCGCTGCTCGCAGGGACTGAGCCGTTTGCCTCATTGATCGACTCCCTTCTTCATACGGTTTACCGCCTGTCCAAAGGCTGCTGCCTGACCAAAGCTCAGAGGGACGCTATAGAGGAGTGTCTGCTGGCTGTTTGTGGGTACGGACAAACCCCACGCCTATCAGATGATTACCTAACATGGTGGATGTGTCAGAATTACACTAAATGCCTTAAATCTGCTGGGTGTAAATGACCTCTTCATGTGTTTCCTTGATATGATGCAGTAAGCTGAGGCCTTCCATGATGCAGCACCTGCTGAGGAGCCTGGTGTTCGACGTTCCTCTGCTAAACGAGCACACCAAGATGCCTTTGAAGGTTAGGAGAACAGCACCATGTCTGTACATCTGTAGCTGTGCTTTTACAGGCTGATTATAAGAGAAATTTTGATACAAATTTGATCCAGATTCCAGAATAATTTCTACTTTTTCCTGTGAGCCTTGTTCAGTAGCCGAGGAATGTGTGGGAGCGTCAGTTTCTTAGTATTTAGAGGGAAGCAGCAGTCAGGCTTTAGCCACCCTGATGTTATTCCCCTTTTCACTGTTTTTATCCAACATGTGGATGATGTCATCAGCCAACATTTGCAGGTTAATTTCAGGACAGATTTCAGGGAGGCAATAAAAATGGAGAAAGTGGAAGTGTGCTGTTTGTTCCTGATGCTCATTGCTGTTTCCAGCTGCTGACCAATCACTACGAGCGCTGCTGGAAGTACTACTGCCTGTCGGGAGGCTGGGGCAGCTTTGGAGCCGCTTCAGAGGAAGAGCTTCACCTCTCAAGGAAACTTTTCTGGGGGATCTTTGATGCTCTGTCCTGCAAGGTGAGGCTTTCTTTTTGTCCTCATTGATCCAATTCAGTTCAGTTTATTTCTGTGGTGCCAATTCACAACAAGGGACTGCTGCATACCGGGTGCCTCCGGGTGCTTTGCTGCCCCCCTCAGGACACTTTTGCTTCAGCGTCTTTATTAAGTCGCTCAGGATGGTTAACTGCATGGAGAAATATTTATTTATAATAATAAAATAAAAGGTTTATAATAATAATTTAACTTTATTGATCTCGCATTGGAGAAATTAACCTCTGCATTTAACCCCTCCCCTTGGGGAGCAGAGGGCTGCCGTTGTGCGTCTACAGGGGAGCAGTGTGGGGTTAAGGGTCTTTGCTCAGAGACCCAGAGTGGCAGTCTGTGGGAGTGGGTTTCATTGAATTACTCTCTTTTCCAATCCTTTTTCTACAGATTTTTCGCTTTTCACTCCTGGGTTGCTAGTTTCCAAGCAGAGCAGACTTTACTGGTAAAAATAAAATTAGAAAAAAAACTGTGAAATAATATAATTTCAAGAATAAAATCAGGAAAAAAAAGAAATTAAAAAATCTGTTAAAACAGCAAACTGATTAAAGGCTGTAAGGCCATTTTGAATCAGATCTGCTTTCTGCAACATGTTTGTGTTCAATAATGTTGGTTGAAATTTCTCTCCATACACCTTCTGTTAAATCAATGATTCTGGGCTCCTTTGCTGAATTGTTGCTTCCTTTAACTTTACCGTATCATTAGGATTGTTTTTGACCAAACTGGATCTGAAGTAGACTATTAAATTAGATTAGATTAAATTAGACTATAAGATTAGACTGTAGTGGAATTCATTGGATTAAATTGGATTCTATAAAGTTATATTTCCTTCATTCAGCTTATTTGATCCTTGCAGCCGTTCTGCTTCTTATTCACAGATTAAATGTGTTTTTGTTTTAGCTCACATATCACCTTTTCACACTGATTAATATAAAAATGCCAAAACAGAAGCAGGACCGTCAACTTATGGATAATTTTATTAGTAGATGACAGAAGAAACGCCAAACAGTGCCCTCAAAACCAATTCTTTTTGTCTTCACTTCTTCTGTTGTTTCGAGATCATGTGGAGTTTTTTTTATGTTTTTATGCTGATGATGCTTGGTTTTACCAAATGCAGTCTAGACCTGGATGAATGTAGAAACGTGCAAACAGATGTTGAGGATCTCTGCTGATAAAAACTGACTGTGTTTCCTGGGTTGTAATGATCCAGCGTTACGACCAGGAGCTGTTCAAGCTGGCGCTGCCATGTCTGAGCGCCGTGGCCGGAGCGCTGCCTCCAGACTACATGGAATCCAACTACATGGCACTGATGGAGAAACAGTCATCTATGGACTCAGAGGGAAACTTCAACCCCCAGCCTGCAGACACTGCTCAGTATGTGACGCCACAGGCTCCAGTTTGTTTACGTCTCAAACCTGAATTTCTTTTCGATAAAGTTTTAGCCATAATAACATGAAGTATTATTTTAATGCAATGTGTTTCTCTCTTAAGTGTGACGGTTCCTGAGAAGCTGGACTATTTCGTAAGCAGATATGCAGAGCATAATCATGAGAGGTGGTGCATAGAGAAGGTGAGGTCAAGAGGTCACACCTCGCTCTAAAGCTTGACTTTCATCTTTATACTTTTCTTTTACCAAAACAAAAGCAGCAAACCGTCCTTTCTTACCATCTTACCAAGCCAGTGTTTTATAGCAGTTTCATTAGTAGAGCTTTTGTCCCATTATTGTTGCAAACAATTTTTGTTAGTGGTGATTTGAAAAAAAATTTAATATTTTAAATATTGATATTGTCATGATGGGTTTCTAAGAGAGTAAGCCCAAGATGCAGAACACACACGGAGACTTGGGTAAAAGTCCAAAGAGTTTATTAAAGGCACAAGCACATAGATAATTAAGTGGAAACAGTTCCGGCAGTGGACTGGTTCACTGGGGTCTGTGCGTGGAAACGGGAGATGGCTGGTAGCAGAGTTCAGGTTAGGCTAAGCATATAGCTTTGGCTTAGCCTGGCAGTCCTGGGTTTTAGCTTCCAGCTTACTGCAGAAAACAACAGGGGAAAACACGAGGGATCTTACAGGCTGAGCTTCCAGCTCACCGTAGGGAACAACAGGGGAAATCCACATGGGAACCTCTAGGGAAACTCCACAGAGAAGTCGTCAGGTTTCATCCACGTAGAAATCTTCGGGTTGGCTCACCAGGGCAGATTAGCTGGTTAGGCTTTCCAAGAGCTTCAGGCTTGAGACTGGTTTCCTGTAGTGCAGCTCCTCCAGAGCTGCAGACCAGAGACTGGGTTCCAGTGAGGGTGCTCCTCCTGAGCTTCACGAGGAGACAGGAGGTTAAGCTCATCCAGAGCTTCACGAGGAAACAGGATTCCTGTGAGGCACAGATAAGGAGAGATTAGAATCTGGTCTCGACCTAGGAACAACCAAGACTCAGTCTATAGCAGAAGGTTCAGGAAGCTAACCAACTAAGATCAACACTGCGGCGTGGAATCTAGGTCTGAAGGCAGCTTAAATACTGTGGTCCTCCTGATGAGTAGATCAGCCACAGGTGTGTGGGAGGCTCAGCTCAGGAGGACCCATGGCGCACTCTGCTGGAGGCAGAGGGTAATCTCCAGAACCTAAGAAAAAACAGAGAGCAGAAGAGGATCCTCGGCGCCCTCTGGTGGGCAAGCCTGAGGATCCCAACAGATATACAAATGGAACAACAGAGAGGAGAGTGCTTTAATAAATGTAAAAACGGCCTGCCATAGCCCACTTTATATAAAGCTACGCATTAACTCCAGCAACAATTTTCTCCTTTGCTATCTTCCTCTCCTTTGCAGCTGTAGAGCTGTTTCTCTGTCTTTTAAACACATTCTCCTTTTATTTTCATTTCTTCATTAAATCTCTATGCTGATGAAGGTTCTCAGTCATCCAGGTCATAGTCATTCCGTAAAAATTCAAAAAATATCCACTGGACTTGGTTTTCAAGATTTGAAGACGTTTCGCCACCTCTCCAGGAAGCTTTCTCACATTTCACATTTGAATTGAGAAAGCTTCCTGGAGAGGTGGCGAAACGTCTTCAAATCTTGAAAACCAAGTCCAGTGGATATTTTTTGAATTTTTACGGAATTAAATCTCTAGTAACAGTGGGGGGAAATAGGCACTTCCTGTTTCCTGTTGTCATGGTAACTCGTCGAATCTGGGCTCCATTGAGGATGGCTTTTCATACGATACGTTCACTCTGAGTGGATCTACTTAGAACTGATTGAATTATTAAACTGAAAACTGAGTTTCCAACCTCAGGATGGATCAATTCAGAGTTGAGGATTTGAGTCTGACTTTGTTAAACCTGCTTTGTGAAACAGGCCCCAGTTCTTTCAGTGTTCTGAATGTCGTTATGTGTTTAAGTGAGCCAGCCTGTCTGCAGCCACTCGGAAAATATGCTACAGCTAAAAGATATCTCATAAACTATTTGTTCAGCCTGTGTTTATTGAGTAATTACTGTCATCTTCTTGCAAACTGATAACATGATTAGACATGAAAACAGTTTGTTTTATTTACTGAACAGAAAGTCTGCCTATGTGACAAAAAGATGAATTTCTGTAAAAGAAATTAGTTCACTTCCATGTGTTTTAGTTTTCCAAGGGGTGGACCTATGAGGAGCAGCTGTGTGAGAGTAGTAAGACCCATCCTCTGCTGAAACCGTACAAAAGCCTCTCTGAGAAGGTCAGCTTTGATTCCTCTAACTTTGCTTTCTAAAACATCCCCAGCACTTTGGAACCACTTCCTGTTTCCCTGATGAACTTTTCTGAGTTTAAAGCTGTGATCTAGAGCGGGTTTGTCATTGGGGCAGGATAAGGAGGCATACTGCTGGGCGGTGCGGGAGTCTCTGAAGACAATGCTGTCGTGGGGCTGGAGCATTGAGAGGAGCAGAGAAGGAGACGCTGCTGCCCTCCACAACAAATCCAGACGGATCTCACAGGCCAGCCAGGTAAACCGGCCCCGCGTGTGCTTCCTGTTTACGCACCAACCCTGTGCTAAGCTAAAAGAAGCAGAGCGGGACGTGTAGCATCTAGATTAGCTTATAAACGTCCTTTAACATTTCAGCCTCTGAACCAACAGTTAAGATGGAACCAACCGCAGGATTTAAACATTATATATATAATTAAATGTAATTACACTTTTAAATGTCCTTTGAAAAAAACTATTAAATAATTAAATATCATTTCAAAAGAAATTTATGTAAGGATTTCTATAATTATTTTCTTTCTAAGTAATTCTAGTACTATCAGGGCCGGTTGTCTGTCAGATGAGCATACCGTGTCAGACCAGCATACCCATAGACAATATGCGTGCTCAAATATGGCTAAAATATCAATCTCCTCTCCTCACCTCCTCCCATATATTTGGGAAACAAACAGCAACTGTTTCTAAATTCTGAAAAAATGTTACGTGTGATAATATGTCGGTACTATAATTCTTTAATCCAGTAATCTGTCATATTTAACATTAGAACGGGATAAACACTTTGTGTAGGAAAACTGTGTCTGGTGACTGAATTTTATTTCTGCCAGGCTTAACTGACAGAAGTTGGAAAAAGACTGAGTCTCTTGGCGTTTAAAACACAGCACAAAACAGCTTAAAAGGACCTAATCTATTTACTTATTTTACAAGTTTATAGACAACAGCTGCTGATTAAACTGGATGTTACAACCTTGACATGAATATAGGAGTTGTTTTTACTGAGAAAGGGATCAGAAGCGCAGTGAAAATGATCCGCCACTGGATAAAAGCAAATCTGATTGCACATTGCGCATTCGTATTGACTATGGTTATGCTGGTCTGACGGGGTATTGCGGTCGCCTCACAGTGACTCCCAGACGCTGATGTATCAGTGGTCGTAGGACAGGCAGAAGGTCAGAGCCGTGCAGATGAATGTAGGCAGGATAATCCAGAGGGCGTAGCCTGTGTCTGTGATGCGGTCAGTTGTCAGAGCCAGGAGGTCAGAGATCCGGTGAGGTGTTGATGGAGAATCAAGGACAGAGTCGGGTCACAGTTCCAGGTTCAGAACACATTGAAACACAACCAGCTGCCTCTGCAACATGCTGGTGCGTGTTATGACTTCCTCCTCCTCCTGTCCCACAGCTGTCTTTTGAAGGCGCTCCAGCTTTCAGTCCCAGACCCGTCGACATGAGCAATGTTACGCTGTCCAGAGACATGCAGGTAAAAAAGATGCAGTGAAAGCTTTAAACATACAGTTGCTTACATAATGACTGGTCATGATTAACTTGTTAAGACTAACGGGTACTTTTGCTGTAAAACATGATAATCTTTCTGTTTCTGCAGTCGATGGCAGAGCTGCTTGCTGAGAATTATCATAATATCTGGGCAAGAAAAAAGAAGATGGAGCTGGAAGCTAAAGGTAAAATCCTCCATGATGGATTCAAACCAAACCGAGGATGAAGTATGGTAGTTATTCACTGCAGATGTCCTTCAGTCAATCTAAACCAAACAAATAATTGATCATATATTATCAGAGGTGTCTAATAACAAAGTACAAATACTTTGTTACCTGACTTAAAGGTATAGTGGAGGATGTTCTGTTTCCGGGTGGATCTTCTAAAAAAGGGGTCTTCAATGTTTTCCAAGGACCCCCAAACTAATGGTGAGATGGAGCAGGGACCCCCTAATTATATTTATTGCACGAAATAGTGTTCTATCAAACTGGTTCTATAGTCACTCTGTTACAGATGGAGTAATGTAACTAAAGTAATTTCTCCCTGGGATTATTAAAGTATTTCTGATTCCTGGTTGATGGGACAGGTGTTGTGAATGAAACGGTGCCCAGCTTGAAAGAGCTCCTGTGTGTCGCTGAATGTGAGCATTGATGATTGAAAGACATCTTCTGCCTCCATTTATCTGTTTATTACAGTGTGTTGAATTCATGTTGATGTGGATTTAAAGACATTTCAATTAGTGGAAAAAAACAAACAAAAAAAAGGCTAATCAACCAAAACTTTCGTGACCCCCTTGCAGTACCTCCGTGGACCCCTGGGGGTCGCAGACCCCCTGTTGAAGACTCCGTTCTAAATAAAGCTGGGCATACACTGTACGATTATTTGCCTGTTTTTGGGCAGATTCTACTGTTGTGCACAAATTTTTTAATCGGGCCGATTGAAAAATTGGGCCTAACAACGACCTCCCCATCAGGAATCATAAGGTTGAATTTCAGACATTTCTGATTTTCTTCAGTCGGCCCTAGTGAGGTGGTCGTGGGTAAATCCTGCTGTTGAAGCTGAGCCACAAGCCGATTTACCAGAACCTTGATCATTGAGCATGTGCAAACAAGGTAGTTCTTCTTCTTCTTCTTCCAGATTGACGAGTCCAACCAGCGCACTCTCTCAGAGCTGAGTCCAATGCGTGGTCTTTAGACACGCAGTATAAGCAGGTAGATCGCATTAGAGTGTTGGTGAGCTGTGAACCTTAAATCCCTGCAGTTTCATCGTACAGTTTGAGTTGTAGCTGCGTGCAACAGTTGAAATACCGCACAGTGTAGAGAAATGGGCTTATGCACGCTCTCGTACGCGTTTAATAGACGTTCCCTCTCAGGAGCAGATACAGGGTAGTATATGTGCATTATTTTTTTTTTTTAAGTTGTGTCTTTCCTCCACTATACCTTTAGGTAGAAATGTTGGCTATCTATACTTTACAGCAGCAATTAAACAACTTTTTCCTTCTACTCCTTACATTTTAAAAATAGACTTGTTAGTTTAGTTTAATTTAATCTCATTTTCATTATGGCCTGTTGGTATTAAAAAAAAAAAAAACATAAAAATGATTAGTTTTATTCAGACAATTAATTTCTTTGTGTTTGACTCGGTGCTGCCCCAACTTGTTGCTCACCACATACAAAATAAAATGTTTTTTTTTTTTTCAAGATGATGCGAAATTAAATGTGACGCTGTTACCATTAGTTATAAAACCAAGAAAATTAAGTCTAAGGAAGTTATCCTCCCTAATTAAGAAAAAAAAATATTTTAATAGGGTAGAGCAGTAAAGCTTCTGGCCTCAACAGTTTTTCCTGCATTACTTTCATAATTTAAGTAATTTAAAAAATGGTAATTTTACATTTTTGCTGGAGTAAAAAGGTGAAGCTGATCCTCTAACTTCTATAAAAGTGTTTTTAAACAGCAGGATTTATACTGGAGGAATAAACATGAATAATTTTGACAATTTTGAATATAAAATATTTTAAATTTTTCACCAAAGCAAAGTCAATATTTTCTGTTTTTAGAATATGAAATTGTCAATTTCTTTTTGGCACTAAAAACACGGATTTCTTTAGGAGACTATTTCCTGCTTTGATTGTTGTTCTTCTTGAAACGCCTGAAGGTTTCGGTTTGTTTCTCCTGTTATGATGTGTTGCTCAGGCGGAGGAAGGCATCTTCTTCTTGTTCCCTATGACACCCTGACGGCCAAAGAGAAATCCAGGGACAGAGAAAAAGCTCAAGACATCCTCAAGTTTCTCCAGATCAATGGTTACATCGTCTCCAGGTAGAAAAGGGTTTAGATATGAAATATAAAATTTCCATAAAACACCTTCATAATCATGCAAACATCTTTGGTCTGCTTGCATCACCTAATGAAACGCTGTCCTGTTGTCACAGTCAGAGAAACAGGACTACACTGAAAAACAGGCCAAGCTGTAACATCTAGAAACAAAGGTGCTGATGGCAGCAGCACAGCTGATATTTCTCTCCAGGATGGAGTCACAGCCAAACAGGAACAGACCAGATGAAGCTACTATGAGAAAAAGCAGAGAGAGCAGAACGTTAGAGATTGAACTAACAGATTCTGCAGAGTGGGAGAATAGAGATAGAATGAAGCAGAATGATGAAATGGGGGGTCCCTATGTCCTCCAGCAGTCTAAGCCTATAGCAGCATAACTATAGAGATAGCTCAGGATAACCTGAGCCACCCTAACTATAAGCTTTATCAAAAATGAAAGTTTTAAGCCTAGCCTTAAAAGTAGACAGGGTGTCTGCCTCACGGACTAAAACTGGCAGTTGGTTCCACAGGAGAGGAGCCTGATAACTAAAAGATCTGCCTCCCATTCTACTTTTAGAAATTCTAGGAACCACTAGTAAACCTGCAGATTGAGAGCGAAGTGCTCTGTTAGGAACATAAGGAACAATCAGATCTCTGATATAAGATGGAGCTTGGCCATTTAAAGCTTTATATGTGAGAAGGAGGATTTTAAATTCTATTCTGGATTTAACAGGAAGCCAATGAAGAGAAGCCAGGATAGGAGAGATATGATCTCTATTTTTCATTTTCATCAGAACTCTGGCTGCAGCATTTTGGATCAGCTGAAGGCTTTTAACTACAGTTTGTGGACTTCCTGATAGTAAAGAATTATAATAGTCCAGCCTTGAAGTAACAAATGCATGGACTAGTTTCTCAGCATCACCCCTGGACAGGAGATTTCTCATTTTTGCAATATACCTCAGATGAAAGAAGGAAATTTTAGAAACCTCTTTGATATGGGATTCTGATCAGAAACAAAACCAAGATTTTCCTTCCGTAAAAGTAAAAAAAAGTATCCACTGGACTTGGTTTCCAAGATTTGAAGACGTTTCGCCACCTCTCCAGGAAGCTTTCTCAATTCAAAAATGAATTCAAATTCAACTCTGATTGGACCTACTTAGAGTTGATTAAACTAAATCACAGCAGCTTTTATGAAACCGAAAACTCCGTTTCCAACCGTCATTGAAACACACCCCTGGCCAACCATGGCAGCAAAAAACAGAAACCTTTTACATTTATTGGTTCTGAAAAAACATTTTAACATCATAATTTAATCATAAATCATCTGCAGAGGATTCTTCAAACTGGAAGGATGTTTAGTCCTGATCAGTGTCAACCTTTGGTGCAAATTAACTCATCCAAACCTTTTGAATATTTTCTATCAATAAAGGAAAAGGAGATAAGATAATTGCTCTGTGTTCTGTTTCAGAGGAAAGAAGTCTCCAGAGCTGGACACTCCAGCTATTGAGAAGAGATTTGCCTACACCTTCCTCCAGAAGCTCATCACATACGTAGACCAGGCCCACCACCATATGATGGAGTTTGGTAAGGCTCTTCTCATCACTAATGATGGAGCGATCTTCACTATCTTGTTGGTGTTTAGAGAGAAACGATCGGTTACCAAAAAAACAACAACAAGGTAGTGTCATTTTAATAGCTATTTGACTTCAGGGCTGAATTTGTCTCTGAAAAGTACGTCGGGATTTGTGGAACTATGGAGTGAGTTTTGTTCCATAATTGTGCAGCAAAGAGCGCATTTTGTAAATGGAAAATTAATCAAATGTAATCCAGAAAATGGGACTGAAAAACTTCCTCAAACAAAGGTTTTTAGATAGACTTTCCTGTTTTCTCAGATTTTTTTTTTTTTTCAGTTTTCCATTTATATTTGGTTTTCTCAAAAATAAAAAAATGTTTTTTATTCATCAGTTTTTCAGATTTAGTTTTAAGAATTTCATTATTTTCATGTTGCGCGTTTCAGATCTCATTCTCTTCCTTTCTGGGGGCGGGACTTTCCGCTGGTCGGAGAAGCAAAGATGAATTTCTATTGGTCAGATGGGCGTTAGCAAAGACGTTCTAATTGGTCAAAGCCAGCGTTTGGATTTGGCTGCAAAATGAGGGGAAACTGATTCAGAAAACAGAATTTAAAGAAAGATGTAATTCACAAAACTAAAATAAAAAAAACGAAATTTGAAAAACATAGGATTTCAAAATTAAAAATCGGCGGACATTAAGTTAAAAAAAACTTTTTAAATTGTTTTAATTAAGAAATATATTTTTTATTATTTTCAGGCTCTGGTGGTCTTTATTTTGTTGTTTTTGAAAGTATTCAGAGAGGAAGGATTTTAGGGGAGAGAAGTTCGGCAAAGGTCTGCAGGACAGGGACTCAAACCAGCGACAGCCGGTATGTGGGTTCATGCACTCCACCATAGCAGCACCCCTGATTGGGATGTTTATCAAAGTTAAATTTTTTCAAAAAACAATTTACAAAACATGCTCTTTGCGACTAATTTCCCTCCATAAAAGTCTGGAGCCAACAGAGCAGTGATCTGTGCGCTCCCGTTGATCTATCCGTCTGCAGCTGGATGTTTTTCGGTTTGCACTGTTTAATTACTGTTTAAATTGAATTTGAAAAATGCAAATTTTTGCATCTTGTTAACCTTTTGCAGACCAGATAAGCTCCAAAAATGATTGATTGGTGATGAAAAAAACAGCTTCTAGGGACTATAGTGTTAAACTAAAGAAAACACAAGAAAGTTCATCCTTCCAAGATTTACATCAGTTAGAACTAATATTCTAGCTCTATGTGGAGCAGATGTAAATACAGGCTTTAAAAAGAGTCACATGACCCTTATTCAGGGTTTCTGTGGGTCACTAAAAGTAATTAAAATTCATTAAATTATTATTTTTTTTAATTAAGGCCTTAATTGCCATTTAAATGTATTAAATGTGATTATGGTTGCATTTAAAATGCTTTACCTAAAAAAAAAAAAAAAGTTTATAAAAACAACTTAATCATATATATATTATCAGATATAACTTCGGAATATTCGGAAAAGAAGCTCAAGGCGGAGAAAAAGCCAGAGAATGGGAAAATGTAAATTTCAACAAAAGTAGTTGGAAAACCAGGAATTATGGACATGGCTGCAGCCTGTCCACGCTAAAGATGACCAAGGAGTTTGACGTATTTTTTAGAAATATAAATAAGTATATATATATATATATATATATATATATATACATATATATATATATATATATATATATATATATATATATATATATATATATATATATATATATATACATATAGTAGGGGTGTAAATCACATCCATCATGGCGATTCGATTCAGTATCGATTTCCTGACCCAACGATTCTATTATTTCCGATACTCAAGAATACACCACGATTTGATTAGATTCGATTAATCAGTAAATTTATTTATTTATTTTTTATTTTTTTACACCTTACAGGCTAAACAAAGTTTCAAATTTGAAATAGATCAATGAAAGCTGTAATATCGTTATGCATTTTTTTTTTAGAAACAAAAGCAAATAGCAGAAGTAGAAAAGTTGCATCAAAAAACACTGCAAAAAAACTGCACATAATCAGTGCAATGAGTGCAATGCAATACCTCGGCTCCAGACGTCCCCGCCCCCCCCACAGACGCTCCGCTCCACCCCTCCCAAATTGTAGCGGACCGCAGACAGTGCCACAGACAGCAGGCCAGCTTGTTTTGTTTTCATGACCAAAATTGCGGAAAACATCTCGCAAAGTTTGACCTGCTAGAAGAGCAAGGTGCGCAAGACCGCTGGGACCCTTTTTCCACCTGGATCTCCGCTCTTTTTGGCCCTCATGTCCCTCCGTTATCGCACAAACTCGCCCCAACTTCCTCGCCGCCTCGGCCGTATCTAGACCCACAGTGTGTAGCACAGACCACGCTTCAATATTGAGCATAAATCAAAGATGTCTGTGTCAAGCTCTCTTCGAAACACTGCTGTAAGAGTATAACCAGGAAGCCCGGTAGGAGGGCAAAATAGGTTTAGCGCCACCGCAGCACGGGAGGAGAATTACGCCCAGGATCAAAGGGATAAAAATAGACCCGAGGAAAAAAAAAACATGAATCGATTCTCTTGCGGACGTGTAGATGCATCGGATCGTCGGCTGTTGGATCGATGCATCGATACAAAACGATTATTATTTATACCCCTAATATATAGATAGATATATAGCATTAAAAAGCATTAAATTACAGTTCCTCATTCCTGTATAAACCCTGTTATTTCAGAGGTGTCAACTAACAAAGTAGAAATACTTGTAATATATATATACTTTACTGGAGTAAATGTTTTTTAGACAAGTTTTTACTGCTTACATTTTAAAAATAGAATTATTATTTTTGTTTCATTTAAGCTCATTTTCATTATGGCCTGTTGGTATTTAAAAATAAAAACCATTAAAAAAAAATGTGTTTAATCCAGACAATTAATTTCTTTGTGGTTGGACTCGGTGCTGCCCCAACTTATTGCTCACCACATACCAAAATTAAACGTTTTTTTTTCAAGATGATGCAAAATTAAATGTGACACTGTTACCATTAGTTATAAAGCTAAGAAAATGAAGTCTAAGGAAGTTGTCAACCAGAACTATAGAAAAATGTTCCTTTAATAGGGTAGAGCAGTAAAGATTCTGGCCTTAACATTTTATCCTGCATTACTTTTAGTTTTACTTTTACTTAAGTTGTTTTAAACTGGTACTTTTATGAGATTGAATCAGACTCTTTCCTCTTTTACTTACTGAAATTAATAATTAGCTTGATAACAAGAATAATAAAACAATAATTTTCTGCTTGAACTAAGTGGCCTGATCTTTGGAAATCTGTTCTGATCTGTTTCTGTTCAGATGTTGGAACGAAGCTTAAAGGAGGGAAGATTCCTCATGAGCAGCAGATAAAGTTCTTTGGAAAGGTAACTCTTCCCCTTATTTTTCTTTATTTTCATTGTTTTAAGTATTTCCACATCTTACATGTCTTGATCTCATCCCCATGAACAATAATGATCTAAAAGTCGATCAATTATCAGTCCAACAACCGGTTTACAGGAGCTACAGAGTTTATGGAGAGAAAAGGTGATGCGATCAGAATCGGTGTTTGGAAATATTTTTGCTCATCTTAGGACAGGGCCGGCCTAAAAGACTCCAAGGGGCCGGAGCAATTAGAGTTTGGGGCCCCTTTATGATCAGATCGTTCACTCACCGACAGTAAAGTCACTGCAGCTCCGGCAGGACTGTTTACAAACCCTTATTTTAATGAATCATCTAGTGTTACTAAAACGGATCAAATTAATAAACTACTTTATTTAAAGTAAAAGTTCTTTTAGTTTATACTGTTGAGTTTCAACTGCAGCAGCAAAAATGTGAAAAAATAAATAAATAAATAAATTAACTTTGATTAATTAAAATAATAAATTAAATTGAAAAAAAGGAGAAATTATTAAATCAAATAAACCGAATAATGTGCATTATTTCTGTCCTCATCTGTGTTTCATTCTGGTTTCCACGTATAAATTACAATTTCTATATAGTTAAAAATATTTATGGTAAGATAGCTGCAGCTATCAATTATTTTAGTAATTAATTATTCTATTGATAATGTTATTGAAATAATAGGTTAATCTGAATATGGATACTTGTAGTAAATAAAAATTTTTAGATAAGAAAATATTTTTTATTTAGAAAAAAATGTTTTGGTTTGTTTAATGTAATTTAAATTAGCAAAAAGTGTGAAGAGACAATATACACACATATTAATGTAATGAAATACTTTTTTAATAAAATTGTTATGTAGTTTTATCTTAATTGCTGTATTAAGTAGGTTATTCTTTCAGCCAGTAGCTCATTTATTCCTGGTAACCATTCAATTCAATAACCAAGTTAGAAAACATCGGTTTGTCAAAATTATCTGAGTAATATTTTTCGAACTTTTTATATTTATATGAAATCAACTTTCATGCAAAAAAAAAAAAAAAAAAAAAGACAAACAAAGAATTGTTTTTGGGCCCCTCTGGTTGCCCCAGGGCTGTCTCTGCTTGGTCCGGCCCTGTTAAAATGCTTCTTTTTGCCCACAGGTTGTTTTACCGCTGGTGGATCAGTACTTTAAAAACCACAGGCTCTACTTCCTGTCCACAGCCATCCATCCCATCAGCAGCGGAGGCCACGCCTCCAATAAGGAGAAGGAGATGGTCACCAGGTGAGGAAATCCAGCGGCTGGATGTGTGCAGCGGCTGAGGTCTGAACCAGGAAGCAGGATTACTGGGTTAGCCAGATAACTTCAGGTTTAACTTTACAGTGAAACTGGACTCAATCTTAGCCAGGCTGGTCACCATGGTAACGGGCTAGCTTTCAGGATGGATCTGAATCCACCCAGCAGCCAATCAGCTGTTAGGAAACAATGACAATGTGTCCTTTGATTGATGACCTGATTTAATTCAGAGGGAAAAAAAAAAAAACTAACGAGAATAAAGGAACTAAAAACCAAAAAGCAGTTTAAACAAAATATGTTCTTAGTGTTTTTTCCTCTTTTTTCATATCCCAGCCTTTTACTATTCTGTATTAGTTTTCTCCTCTATAATGTCCTCATCCACCGCTGCCGATCACGGCTTTACTCTAAAATTGATTTACGAAGCTAAAATAAAAAAATATATAATAAAGATCCTTTGGATCGCTATGACAATTACTTATCCTGGCTGCTCGAGCTGCAGCAGTTTGTTACTCACTGCATCGCAGACCCGTATTACGCAACCAGGGGCTTCATGTCTGGGTCAAAGTGGAGGTGCAAAATGATTCTGCCTCCTTCAGTTAATACTTCGTAGGGTGAGACCTGAGACCGGGACAGAGATTTATCTCCCAAGACGATAATTCTAAACATGAAGCAACATCTATAATAGATTGGTTCACAGATAAACACATCCAGGTGTTAGAATGGCCTAGTCAAAGACCAGAATCTGTGGAAAGAACTGAAAGCTGCTATTCACAGACGCTCTCCATCCAACCTCACTGAACTCCAGATGTTTGCAGGAAGAATGGAAAAAAATTACAGTCTAGATGTGCAGAACTACAGAAGTGTTAAGTACCAAAGCACAAATACTTTGATATCTTAATTAAATAATAAAGTATTTGTAATTAGGAAAAGTTGGCTAGCTGTACTTTAATGGAGTAATTATTTTTAGATAACCTTAAAAATAGACTCGTTTTGTTTCATTTAAGCTAATTTTCATAATGGCCTGTTGGTATTTAAAAATAAAAACCATCAAAATAATTAGTTTCATCCAGACAATTAATTTCTTTGTGGTTGGACTCGGTGCTGCCCCAACTTGTTGTTCGCTGCAAAACAAAATAAAGTTTTTCAAGATGATGCAAAGTTAAATGTGACACTGTTACCATTAGTTATAAAACTAAGAAAACGAATTCTAAGTAAGGTATCATCCCTATTAAAGGAAAAATATTCCTTTAATAGGGTAGAGCAGTAAAGCTTCTGGCCTTCACAGATTTTCCTGCATTACTTTTACTTTTATACTTTCAGTAGTTTTAAAACTGGTGCTTTTATACTTTTACTGGGGTAAAAAGCTGAATTTGATCCTCTAACTTCTATAAAAGTGTTCTTTAAACAGTAGGGTTTATAATGGAGTGATAAACATGACACTTTTGACACCCCTGCAGAACTGATAGAGATTTGATTCTTCACAAAAATATAGTTTTATATCTTTATGTTTGAAAGCTGAAATTTGGCCAAAGGTCAAAGTTCAAGGGTGCGAATACTTTCATAAGGTGCTGTTCATTTTTATTTTTCCTCTTTACTGTAACAGTATCAATAAGAAGAGTAGATGTTCCACTGAAGCTGCACAGATGAGGGATAATAATAAACTGCCAAGTAAAATAAACATAAAAAACTTCATCCAAAAATCCGGATGATTTCCGTCAGTCACTTCCTGTTTTAACATGATGCAATCATCAGCTTCCAGTTTTATTGAAGCCTAAATATTATAGAATGAAAAAGTCCAGCTAAGCAGATAAAAAATGTTTCTGGGTTTTATTTCTATCCTCCTCCCTCCATTAATAATAATTGAACTTTATTGATCTCACATTGGAGAAATTCCCTCTCTGCATTTAACCCCTCCCCTTGGGGAGCAGTGGGCTGCCATTGTGCGGCGCCCGGTAAGCAGTTTGGGGGTTAAGGGTCTTGCTCAGGGACCCAGAGTGCAGGCTGTGGGAGTTCGGCTCAAACTCAGAACCTCAGGTTTCCAAGCTCTATGCTCTAACCTCTCGGCCGCCACTCCCCCTAATCTGCAGTGATTGGTGTGCAGGCTGCGTTCAATGTGGAACATGCTCATTAACGCAGTCAGCAATCCTTTGCCACCATATTTGGTGTCTCTTTCCTGTCGCCACCATTTTTGACTTTTCATTGAGACTTTTTTGTTCTTCAAATTTCTATCAGATAGCAGAAATACGGCGCTCTGCCTTCTGCGCCCATGATTCTGATTGGTCTGCTAGCTTGAACCCGCCAATTTATAAGTTCACAGATTAATGATCCCTGAAGCTGGATTGAGTTGGTAACCAGCTTGGTGGACTGGGTAAACTGGGAGTAAAACCACTATGCTGGACAGGCTTCGTGGTTCGGGCCTCAGCTGCATGGAAGCTGAACTAACGATCCTCTATCTCCACATCTTGTCTTTATTTTCTCTCTCTAATTTAACTTTCTCATCCATGAATCTTTTCAGTCTTTTTTGCAAACTGGGGTTTCTTGTCAGACATAGGATATCCTTATTCGGTAAGGCTGCTCGATCTCATGCTTTGAATTTTCTCTTTATACACACATATATATATATATATATATTTTTTATTTATTTATTTATTTATTTATTTATTTTTTGTTGGAAACAGTGTCAGTGTCTTTATTTTGTTACATTTTTTGGAATGTCATCACTCTCTAAAAATGCACTGAAAGAACTGCAGGTTCCTGTTTCTCTGAGAGAATAAAATGTCTTTCACCTTTTTTTTTTATTCAAAATGATGCCAAAATGTTTGGGGCAAAATTAATATCTGTACCGATACTTTTGAAATGATATTTTGTGGTTTAAATTGACTATTTAAAAAGTTTTAAAATAAAACACATTTCATCCCAATAAACAAAATTGTTGGTACCTGTTGTTTAATGAAAGAAAAACCAAAGATGGTCACAGAAATAACTTGAAGTCCAACATTGTTTTTCAACGATGCTTTAACAGAATAATAGAAAAAATAAACACATTCACCATGGAGGTTAGCCACAGTCCCTGGATCTTATATTTATGAATAAAAAGTCCAGCTTTAGTTACAGGAATATCAGCTGCTTGGAAATGGTCTGATAGCCTTTAGCTTTAACAGGCTGCTCTATAGTTATCTCTATTCTTCTAAAGCCTCTTTCCCACTGAAAATATCGGGTCAATGCGTGTTTTTCAGACGTAGGTCGACCTGCTAACAATCAGCATTTGGCTCCCTTCCCACTACCAGAAAAAGCTGGTCTAACCCCTCGCTGGCAGCTTCGTGGACTCTGACACCCGCAGTGAAGAGTGTTACAGAAATCAGGGATGTAAACAATGGAGAGCAACATGGAAGGAAGCCAGGGCATAGTCAGTGTGCTTTACTAGCTCCATTTCCACTACCCTCTGAAACCGATCCATGCAGGGTTTGGACCAAGTCTGGATCAGTTAACCGTGCCAAGCTCGGTTCCTCACGAACATTTACACATCACGCTAGCATGGTTCCTCGCCTCCTACTGGCAATCTACAGTACTACTGCTCTCTAGAGGTAAACAAGCAAACAAACATGGCAGCGCCCCATGACGTTTAGGAAGTTTGGTTGTAATTGTGATATTTTGTTGTTTGCAGAGTTCAGCCTTTAGTGAATTTTACTTGACAGAGTCGGCTTTTTGGAAGTGGACACAACAAACAATATTCTAATCAGGGCTTCCAGATGCAGGAAACAATGACAGACGTTGAGATGACGCGGTCTGCTCTTGCGTTCTTGGTTAGCTGAGAACCGAGCCCTACTGATGAACCAGTACCATGTTAGCGTGGTTCAGTTGTGTGCGTGCTATTTACACTCAACGGTTATCTTGGTTACCTTGCTCGGACCGATCTTGGCTAATGTTAATGGGGCTAATGTTTCTCTCTATTATCTTTCTGAATCCCTCTCACCAGAGCTGCTCCATGTTTATCGAATGTAAACGGAGTTATTTCCGCTTGTTAGATCAGAAGCGACTGACGCGGTGTGTTGAGGTCCATACGTTGGGTTCAATGGTGTCACGTAATTTAACGTGTCGGCCCGGCTCTGGTGTTAACACAGCATGAGATGCCGAGGAGATTTTAACGCGGGTCACTTACCGAGTCGTTTGACCTGGGTAGAAACGCTTCAGTGAGCTGTTCCCACTGCCACTTCATGACCATTATTGCCGGGTTTAAACTGGTTTATCGGCCACTGTAAAGGGGTACAAGACAACTCTTTCCGTGGCTTCCTCTGGTTCATGTTGGGTGTGGTACACACCGTGTCACCAAGCAGTGGCAGCCTGTAGCCCTGCATATAGGACCACTGACTGTAAACACTGATTAACTGACACACCTGAATCCAACCGGTCCCTCTGATCACATTATTTTCTATGTTTTCCTGGGAAATAATCATTTTAGTCCCAGCCTGGTTCATAAAATCATTCTTTCGAAGCATGATTGAAAAGCAATTTCTGACCTTCATTTTGGGATAATTTTTATTTCTAATAACCTTTTGTCAGAATCATTTTTTTTCAGTGACCATTGTTTTTGTTTTGTTTTGTTTATTTTCATCAGACAAGATAAACCAACAACTTTGTTTTCAGTAGCTAGCTTGAAGCTTTTCTTAACTTCCGATTGTTGTTTTTACTATTTGCAGCATTTTTCCATTGCATGTGTTTGTGTGTGAGTCAAGTT
Source organism: Cyprinodon tularosa (assembly GCF_016077235.1). Classification (NCBI taxonomy): domain Eukaryota; kingdom Metazoa; phylum Chordata; class Actinopteri; order Cyprinodontiformes; family Cyprinodontidae; genus Cyprinodon; species Cyprinodon tularosa. The sequence continues at coordinate 359,946 of NW_024039254.1, forward strand.
TGCTCGTTTGCAGTACTTTTTGCATATGCTGGGTGTTTCTGTATTTGCAGTGTGTTTGAACATCGTAATTTCTACTGTTTTACAAATATACAGCCACATCACCACCCTTGTTTCTGGGATATACGATTAGTTGTTAGTTGATGATTTATTAGACTAAAATTAATTCAATCCAATTGACTGAGAACATCCTCTTAGAAAGAATCTTTTTTAGTGCTGTAATGTCACAGCTGTCCACTAGAGGCCTCCGTTGTTGATTTATTTACTTGGAAGTGACGGAATGCCCGTTTGGAGCCGTGTTGGAGCAGAACCGTGAACCGATCCAGAATCCGGTCCAGATTAATTCCACTGTTTAATGGATCCAAGGATCCAGAATAAACTTTCTGTGGTTGTGTTAGTCGATCTAAACTCCTTCAGTTTAACCTAAATTGGCCCAGTTAGCCGCGCTGCATGGAGGAGCAGCAGAACTTCTCTGGAGGGCATTATGCTAATCTTTGGGAACAGGATAGATGAAGACATGCTAGCAGTTATCTTTTAGCAGCAGCATCAAACAGCAAACTGGGCAGGATGTCAAAAGTGGACTCAGGTTGCTTATTGGTGGAGCTGGTCGACCGTCATCTGCTGGGCGGAGCTCCAAGCTTTCTTTTTGAAACGGGTTGTGATATGATGACTTCATACTCGTAATGTTACGACTTCATACTTGTAATGTTAAGACTTTAAAGTCAAAATAAAAAAATAAGGAAACCTCTAGCCTGGCCCTAATACTCCGTCGTACTAGGGGCTGGAAGCTTCTAAGATCTGGTGTGGATTTGGGACATTTGGTCGCAGCTACACCTGTTGATTGTTCCGAGGATCTTTTATCTAATAATGGGATTTGTCCTTTCCAGGTAACAATGCAACATCTATTGTTAGCTGCCTTCAGATTCTGGGACAAAGTCTAGATGCCAGGTACTGTTTGTTCGGATAGATCCATGAAAATATTCCAGATATGAAGGAAAAAACAGAGCAGATGTATGTGAGAAGAACTAAGCTAACATCAAACCTCTTCCTCCCAGGACAGTGATGAAGACCGGGCTGGAGTCGGTGAAGGCTGCTCTGCGCTCCTACTTTGACAGCGTGGCAGAAGATTTGGAGAAAACTCAGGAGAACCTGAAGCTGGGTCAGTTTACCCACAGCAGAGAGCAACCACGCGGTGTCACTCAGATCATCAACTACACCACCTTCGCCCTGCTGCCCGTGCTCTCCTCCCTGTTTGAGCACATCGCTCAGAACGTGTTCGGAGAGGACCTCATGCGTGCGTAAAGTCATGATGATGATGAAGTTTCTTCATTCTCTGAGATGAATGTTGATGTTTCAAATGTTCTGGTCCCCTTTGCTGTAGTGGAGGAAGTCCAGGTCTCCTGCTATAGAATACTGAACAGCCTCTACTTCCTGGGAACCAATGAAAGCATCTATGTTGAGAGGTACGCGATTTACAACACTTCCAATGAGTCCATCTGCTCATGCCTACAATGAATGATTACTGCAGCTCTGGTCTAACATCACTTTAAGAGTCTCTGAGAAATCCTGAGTAGTTTTTCGTCCAGAAGTTTTATTTACATCTCGCAGAGTGGTTCCTCATCCGTCACCTTTGGAGAAGGATGTAGGTCACAGGTTTCCGGTCTGTTTACATCAATGTTTTTTTCAATCCTGGTCCTCAAGGCACCCTGCCCTGCATGTTTTAGATGTTTCCCAGCTTTCACACACCTGTTATCAATTGATAGCAGATTATCAGGCTTTGCTGAACTGCAATAATCTTAATCAGGTTTGCTGAACCTCGGAAACATCCAAAACATGCAGAGCAGGGTGCCTTGAGGACCAGGATTGAAAAACACTGGTCTACATAACTCCCTAAAAGCCAGGGTCCTATTCAAGACCGGCCAACTCTTCATCTAACAAAATGTTAAACATGATCAAAGGTCCTTCTCAAATTCATCTAAAAGATTCCCATAAAACCCTTTCATCAGTGGAGTCTGTTCTCCACTTTCTCTGATGGGGGGAGATTAAACAAATGCAACGTTTTGGGTCAGTTTTATTGTTTTCTTTCTTATATTTTTCATCCAATTTGACAAAGTGACAAAAGTCCGTTTTTACTGATTTATAAAATTAAATCAAAAAGTAAAATCTTTTCTGAATTCTGTCATCCTAAAAAGCAGCAACATGCAGTTTATCTGATTTGAAACATCTGTCAGATGGATGGATAGACACAAAGACACTTGCTTTCATTTTCTAAGCTGAAATAGTGAATAAGATGCGATTTGTCGGTACGTTTTTTCCCATGGAGAGTTTTGCCATGTAGTCTCTCATCGCTGCTTTTGAACAGGCTGTCCGTAAGTCCATTACCGTGCTTCTTCACACATGGTTCACAATTCACCCCATGCTTTATCCCTCCTTCTTCCTCTACTTGTATAGTAGAGTTACAGCGCCACCCACTGGTGTAGCGTTGGTATTCTTTTTTTATTACATAATTTCAAGGCTTCAGGCAGTTTTCTCTTTACACTTTAGCTCCCAGTGGTCCCTCTGCGATGTGGAAGCAGCTCATAGATGATGATGCAGTTATTCCACCAGGAGCGTTTTTAAAGCGTGACTCAGATCATGGCAGGATTGCTTCATTGTGCTGTAGTTCTGTACTTTTAGGCCTTTAACAGAACAATTAAACATTAAAAATGTTTTTTTCTTTTTAACTTTACTACCTGTGTGTTGTCTGCCTGCCCTTTATCTCGTTTTCTTGCGTCAGTAGGTTTAAATAGTTTTTTTTTTTTTAGATATTTTTCTCATTTATTGCTCATATTTGTCACGACTGCTGATGAACTGTTTGAACAGAATTTGTTATTAAATTAAAAGTCCACAGATGTTCATGTTCAACATGTTCAAACCACAGTCTGAACATGTTATTTTTTTTCTTGAATTGAGGAGGAAAGGGAGACACTTTGCCAATGGAACAAGAACTATTGCATTGTCATATGTCAAGTGCCTATAATCTAATTGTCTTATTCCGGGTGAACACTACGATTTCTTTGGGCCGATTTTCCAGTCGTGTGAGAATTTTTCGATCCGGCCGATTTTTAGCGTGATGGTGCGTGGTGTACAGGGGGTAACGAGGGGCGATCAGCCTCTAACGACCACCTCCCCATCAGGAATCAGAAGGTTGGGAGAAAATCAAATATGTTTGAACTTTAGTCGGTCCTCCTGAGTGTTTGGTGGGTAAATCCTGCTGTTGAAGCAGAGCTACGAGCCAATTTACCAGAACCTCACGGACTGCAGATAATTTTATTTAACTGCTCAAATTAAAGGAATAGTGGATGATTCTTTTTTTTCCGGATGGATCTTCTAAATCAGTGGTCCTCCTAACTGTCAATCATTCTGGTGATGTGTTTACGTAAGGCCGTCCTACGTGCTTGTCACCATCTCTCTCTAGGAGCGGGTAAAGGGTTGTCCATGTTCATTTTTTATTTTTTTTTTATATAGTGGAGAGGGCGGGTCCTTTAAAAAATTTGCAAATATCCTCCACTATGCCTTTAAAGTTCTATACACTTAATTTAAGAAATGTTTACTTATTTCTGGATGATTTTTGCGGTGCTGTCTGAGCGATTTCTTTGCGCTCGGTTAGCATGCAGTCAATTTAACCCTTTCCTCTTCTGTTTCCATGCACACCAGGCAGCGGCCAGCCTTAGGAAAGTGTTTAGCTGCCTTCTCAGCAGCTTTTCCCGTCGCCTTCCTGGAGCCACACCTCAACAACTTTAACAGCTTCTCCATCTACAACAACAAAGGAAGCAAAGACAGAACAGGTACTCTGCTTCTGGACATAAAGGACATACGCTGTCCTTTATGTCCATAGATGGACATAGGGAAGGAAACTGTATCTAATGTTGGTGAAAACACTTCTGACACCTTTCTGCTCTCAGCTTTGGGTCTACCAGGACCGGTCGGGGAGGTGTGTCCTTTGGTGCCAAACCTGGAAAAGTCTCTGGAAGAGATCATGGAGTTGGCGGAGTCTGAAATGAAGTACACTCAGATGCCTCACGTGATGGAGGTGAAAAACTCACACTTCAACTTTTTGTCAGTTAGAAACTCTAGTTTTATAAGATGGAACGGGGTCCACACTGTAAAAACTATCGAGAAATAAGTAAACATTTCTTAAATTAAGTGTATTTACCCTTGATTTGAATAGGTAAATGAGATAATTTGCCAATGAAATTAGTATTTTACTCATAAAATAAGATAATTAGATATTATGCACTTGAAATAAGACAATGCAATTGTTTTTTTTTCTTATTTTAAATGTAAATTGTCTTGTTCCGTTGGCAAAATGTCAAACTTTTCTCCTCAATCCAAGAAAAAATGCACTTATTTTAAGAAAGAATTACTATGTAGATTTACATTTTTTGCAGTGCAGAGGTGGCCTAGTCCAATCACTGACAATGGCTTTAGATCTGAATGACTGAGCAGGGAGACTATGAAGTCAATTTGGTCTCATTATTATTATAACAAGCAAAGAACACAATTGTTTTAATGGAAATTTGAAAAAAAAAGCATCCATACATTAAAATTTGAAAAATATCTTAATTATAAAAAGATTTTAAGAGTAACTTTGCAGGTTCTCAGATTTTTTTCATATCTGTTGTGTTTTCTCCAGCATCGCGCAGCTTTGTCGTCACGCCTTCAAAGCCCCGCCTGCTATGCATCCACACATTCAAATCACATCATATCCTAGTAAACTAGGCGGGTGGGGCTAGTTTACTAGGATATCTTGTTTCCTCGGACTAAGAAATATTATATCTTAATTTAATCAGTCCCACAATGGAGGAAAATGTCAGTTTGTGGCGTGATTAACCTCCCCCAGCATCAACCATACACCAGGCTTTAAGGAGATGATAGTGGTGAACGTTGCCCGCACTCCCAAACAGTGTAAAACATTATAGTTATTTTTTTTCAGGTCCAGTTGAATCTGTATTTAATTTCCAGTCCAAAAAGAAGGAAATGATGAACATTTCTTAGATGAAGAAGCAAGAGTTTAGGCTAATAAAATATGAGTGTCTCTTTCCCCTGCAGGTAGTGCTGCCCATGCTGTGCAGCTACATGTCTCACTGGTGGGAGCACGGACCAGAGAGCAATCCTGACAGAGCCGACAGCTGCTGTACGTCAGTTACCTCTGAGCACATGAACACCCTGCTGGGAAACATCCTGAAGATCATCTACAACAACTTGGGCATCGATGAGGGGGCCTGGATGAAGAGACTGGCTGGTAAAACAGCAGGAGATGAGCGTGAAGCAGAAACAGTGTCTGAATATTAATGGGTCACTGATATGATTCACTCTGCAGTTAAATCAGTCATTTCCCATCAAGTTAAGGCATTTAAAACAACCTTTAACCCAATTATAACTCTGCAGGCTTTAAAAAACATCCATATGTTTCTTCTCTGTCCGTCTCTGTCCTACAGTCTTCTCTCAGCCAATCATCAGCAAAGCAAAAGCTCAGCTGTTACAGACCCACTTCCTGCCTCTGATGGATAAACTCAAAAAGGTAAATCACTGCTTCATTTATTTCCATCGGTTTACAACGTCGACTCCATGCGGGGCGAAACACAGAGGAGAGATAAAAGCCACAATGGATTATTAATGAAACATTTAAAGTTGTAGGGAAGTCATATTTAAATGTCAAATCATTCTGGTTTAAACATGTATATAAATGTGCTTTTTATAAGACAATATCGTCCCAAAATTTAGAAAATGTCCATTTAAAAAAAAATCCTGTCTTCAAATCTGTGTTTTTTTTCATTATCTTCTGCAGGCCAGTTATTTATACGTCAGCCTGAACACCTAAATTCAGCCAATCATATATCAACGGTCATCTGTCAATCAAATTTTTTCAGTCATAGCATCTTGATTCATATGTCGCAGCTAATATACACAACGGTGGAAATAAGAAATCAGAATAATTTCCTTTCGCATTGAGTTCCGTCCCAGTGTTCACGGGGATGGACGTCTGTGTCTTCAGCAGGCATAGAGCTAACAGAACTGGCAGCGTTGCGAGGCAAGGGCTCAAACATGTACGGCTGGAAGCCTTCTACACCAAACCAAGCTTCTGCCGCCCTGGCGTCCTCTTCCACAACATCTTCGTCCCCACTTTCCTCCTCTAAATAAAATGGATGATGAAGGAGACTCATCCATGACCTCCAACACTAATCTCTCCTCCTCTTGCATATTTCCTCTGTCCATAGCGATGCTTCCGACAAATCGGCCACAATCAAAAAGCTTGCAAACCTTCCGCCACAACAATCCCGCCTCCTTGATAATCGACCAATCACATTCACTTTATTCACTCGTGTAAAGTCGGGAACCACTCGGGAGAATTCGGAAATGCAACGGTTGGAACAAGCGCTTCCATGCGACTTTAAATAATATTATGTTCTTTGAAAGCATGTTTTTCCTCAGCCTAATAGGAGTGATCTTAGAGAAATCGTGTACCAGTCTCTAAGCTGGAATGTTATGCAGGGAGTTAAGTGTGGGGATGACAGAGAGCAGTTGCCTCCTCACTCTAGAAAAGGGTGAAATATAGATGCATGCCCTCTAAGGTGCTTAAGGCTCCCTCATCCCGTGAACAGAAGACAGCTGTTTTGAAATGTTTATCTGGCCAGTGAAAGATATATTTACCTAACAGGTAATGTTGTTTTTCTCCAATTGTTCGTGTGTGAGAAAGTTTTTTTGTATGCAGGGGTGGGATGGTTTCAAGGGAGTGTGGGCTTGCCCCAGTCAGAGCTTTTTCCTCTCCGGCTGCAGACATAAAATAAACCTGTGTTTTTGCAAGAATAGCCCCTGTCTCAGCTTCCAAACTAAACAGTTCACACAGAGTGTGATTTCAGCAGCAAAGGAGGTCAGACGTCCAGTAAAGTGTGTCCAGATGCGTCTGATTCCAGAGAGCAGCTTTGCTATATTTGCTTTGATCAGTGGGTAAAAAGTGTTTGGCTACTACGGTCAGAAAGTAGTAGCCAATGTAGTAGCCATGTCTTTGTCCAAATACGTCGTCAACTTTTCCTTTCAGGACTTTCATTACAACTATGCACAAATTACCAAGGCAGCACGTTTCCCTCTAGTGAGCTTCATGTTCCTCTTCTACTCGTTTGGCTTCCAGATAAACAAGTCCGAGTAGCGCCATCTCACTGCGGAGCTGAGTCCCACCTGGTTTTTAGACGTCCAGTGTGAGCAGGTAGATGCCATCAGAGCGTCGGGTCGCACAGTGTGAGAACAAACATCGTGAAATGTGAACTTTTAAACCCTGAGGTTTCCATTGTACAGTTTGAGCTGTAGCTGCGTGCAAAGATTGGTAAAAATCGTACAGTGGAAGCCTGGCTTAAATATTTTGAGTCTAACATTTTAAACCATGAAGAAGTAGCATTAATATAAAAAAGGTCACACTAAGACCGATTAAAAGGTGGCAGAGAAAAGGTGATTTTTCACTCCAAAAGAAAAACATGTCTTTTCACGAAAGAAGAAACCGAATTTAAGTTTTAATTTCTTTACAAAGTGTGTAAAGTTTTAAAGTGAGGTAGTCCTTATATTAATGTACCACTTCAATGACATGCCCCTCCAGAGTGGATACTGACGGCAGAGTTGGAGGCACCTACTTATGATTTGAAAACAACGTTAAATTTGTCTTGTCAGCATTAAGAAATAGTTTAAGATGAATAAATTAATACCATACAGAAACAAAGGCCTTCTGTACAGAATTAACAGCCTGTACTAAAGATGGCAGAAAAAAAATTTGTATCATCGGCATAAAAATGGATATTAGCATTAGATACATTTTGTTCAACATTGCTGATGTACAGCGTAAATAAAGCCGCCGTGACACCTTGACAATTTAGATCACCGTATGCCTGCCGTAACAGAAACTAGAACTTGACTAGAAAAATAACAGAAACAGTAACTTGCTGTAAATCTGGCAAAATGGTCAAATGAGTTGGATAAGTTATGAGTACGCTGAAGCATGGTAAAATACTCTGGAACACGTAGACAAACGGCAAGAAAATACATAAATAGCAGCTAATACCGCAACAAAAGAAATCCTGTTATGCAGCCTGGGGGCCTGAGGGGAGCAGCTTTAACTGATGCTTTGTACTGATGCCCATTGGCATCACGCTGCTGTGCGTTATGCAGAGATTATTAGACTGTCGTTGGACAGAAGTTCTGGACTCGTTATGAATACTCCATATATTCACCCAAAATAGAAATAAATATATAGAAAGTCCAGTGTATGTCAGCGTTTTAGGAGGTTCTGGGATGTCGGGCATACGCCCAATAAATCGACAAGGTTTGACGGGGGCCTTAACCCCTTGAACCCTACGGACCCACCGGCGGGTCCAGCTGCTACGTGACCTCGTAAATTTACCAAACCCCCAGTATTGATGTAAAAAACATATTTGGCACAGTTTGGTGACATTTATGGATAAATGTGCCAAAATGGCCTCTCCGCCTAAGAAATTTCTCACTAATACCATTCTAAAATAAATATGATTCATCTGATTGAGTCCAAATTTGGTATATTTTTACACAACATTTAGATTTGAAAGTCTGTACTACTTTTTTGTGCTATAAATAATATTTTGGTAGTGTTTTGCAATGTTTATTTCAAAGAAAATTTGGGCGAGGTTCAAAAAATGCAAAATATTTTGTATTTTGTCCCTAATATTTCAGGCAGGGTCAAAGCTACAATGGTGCTGACACCAGAAAACCATTCTATGACATCTTACCTTTACAGACGTACCAAAAGTTTCTTCTTAAATCTAATAGCTTTGAGGCTATAAGTTATTTACTTTTGTGTGTTTTTGTCAGGCAGAAATTTATTTATACCCCCTTAGGGTGTAAGAGGTTAATATTCTCTGCTCTGGTATTCAAAGCTGAATCTCTCAAATTTGCTGGAAAACTTTCCTTCATCATTAAAACCATTAAACTTCTGTAAACTTTATTCAAGAGGAGCTCAAAGCACACCCAAATGAACAGTGACAAATTCAGAACAACAAAGCTTAGAAGCTGATGAGGCTCTGCTCCTGCTGCTTTAGACGCTGCAGGTCCTCCTGATGCGCCTTTATGCGCGTCAACCATTGTCTTTGCATGTAAACCTGCTGCTGCTGCTGCTGAAAGCGTTGGCGGTGTGAACGTAGCATCAGCGTGAAAGTCAGAGCTGTTACATCTTCCTGCAGAAAGCTGCAGTGGTGCTGCTGGATGAGGAGCAGAGCAGGGCTGAGGGAAGAGGCGAGATGTCTGAGACGGAGCTCCTCATCATGGACCAGTTCACCATTCTGGTCAGAGACCTGTATGCCTTCTACCCGCTGCTCATACGCTTCGTGGACTACAACAGGTACGCTCTTTGTTTCCCTCCACTGTTTCAACACACAGAACAACAGCTAGAACCTTTAGATTTATCCAAATATCCACCATAATCTGCTAATCTGACTAATCTGATGGATTAAAGCACTGCGCTGCCTGATGCTATTGTCTGTATTACAGAGGACGGTGGCTGAAAGAGTCCAATCCAGGGGCAGAGGAGCTGTTCCGAATGGTTGCTGATGTTTTCATATTTTGGGCCAAGTCTCATGTAAGAATAAAAAAAAAGATTTTGATTTGATTTTTTATTGTAGATCTTCTTCCCAAAGCAGATGCAGCACAATTCAAGGTTTTATCCTCAATAAAACCAGGTAGGATTGTTGGATTGATCTGGTTTCTATTCGGTTTCCTGCAATAACTTTGGATCATTTGTGAAAAAAAAAGCCTAACTGGTCTTTTTCAGTGTTTATTAGTAAAAGGTATAGAATTAAGAAACTTTAAAAGCACTTTAAATTTAAAAAAAAAAAGTAACTTTGCTGTTTTCTCATGTTTCTGTTATTTCAATATTTTTTTTCATATTTTATTTTTTCAAATTTATTTAATATATTTTTTTTATTTTTTTACATTTGTCCTTTTTCAGATCAAGTTTTATGAATTATTTTCTTTTCAAATTGCATTTTTATGATCACATTTTCTCCCCTACAAGAAAAACTTATTTTAAAAAAAGGATTTTAGGGAAACTTTTTGTTTTTTTCTATTTTTTTAAATTGTTTTTCAGATTAATCTGAATTCTCTGGACCAATAAAAATGTTGCTATTGTCCAGCAGACCAATAGAAATGCATCTGTGCTCCAAAGGAAGGGAGGGGACAGAACTGAGAAACATGATTTGAAAAGTATGAAATTTGCAAAACTGGATACGAAAAAGAAAAATCTGAATAAAAAAAAAGTGTTATCCTCAAAAAAATTTTGATCGAGAAGATAATTCCATATCTGGATAACATTTTTTTTTCATATTTCCTTATAAAAAATGTCTTTTAAGGTTTCTTTACTAGTGAAACAAAATTCCCTCCATAAATGAGGCAGGTCCTATAAATGCAGGGAACTACGGTAGTTTCTGTTTGATGTGGGTGAATATAATAACTGAATAGGATTCAGACTAAAAGCAGGAGAAAGGCTGAATCCAGAGGAATCATGAATCATCAATTATTGATCTAATTTGGTCACTAAATTGAATTATTAGCTCAAGTAATGGAGCACAGATCTCAGAACAGGCAATTTGCTAAAAATGAACCTATTTACAGATGTAATCAGGGGCAGATTTACCAATAATACTAGACAGTAGCCTAGGGCCCCAAGTTTCTGGAGGCCCCATAAAACTTTGTTTACATGTATGGTTAATACAACTATTCCTTATTTATTCACATTAATTATGCTTTTGATAAAAATCCTTTGGCTAAAATGCCATCAGAATGCTGATAATATTAAGTGTGTCTCAGCCCCCCCCCCCCCTCCCCCCTTCAGTGTCCACCATATTGGATCAGTCCATTTGCTGCACATGTTCAGAAAGGTCCAAACAGGCAGCAGCAAACCATTTGAAAACAAAAGATGCAAAGAGCAGTGTTGCCAACTTAGCGCTTTAGTCGCTATATTTAGCCACTTTTCAGACCCCTCTAGCACTTTGATTTCCAAAAAGCTCCTAGCGCCAAATCTAGAGACTTTTTTCTGCTACTGGAGACTTTGGAGACAACATCTAAAAGCAGCGAACTCTGCTCTCCAGAGCAAGTAGATTGGTAACCCCGCCTCCTGCTCTCCTCTATCTTGTCTGCTGTCATGATTCATGCAGCTATTATTTCATCCAAATGAAAAATGGAGAACAGAGAAGCAGATCATGGCTTGTATGCTATTATTATTCTATTAACAGTTCTCTATCTGTATAATGGTTCTGTTTTATGTGATGTCTAGTGCCCCAAATTTCCTAAATCCACCCCGGTTGTAATTGAGACAAACTTTCCATAAAACAAAAACATCAATCTTTCTGTTGCTGTATATATATATATATATATATATATATTTTTTTTTTTTTTTTTTTTTTTTTTTTTTTTTTTTTTTTGTTTAATAAATAAAACTTGGTTTTACAGGAAGCATCTGTTTCTAGATGAAACTATTACTAAAACAATCAGCAGGTGTTTTATATTTCAGAGAATCCAGCATGACTGTTTGGTTTTTATCTGCAGAACTTTAAGAGGGAAGAGCAGAACTTTGTGGTCCAGAATGAGATCAACAACATGTCATTCCTCATCTCTGACACCAAGTGCAAGATGTCGAAGGTATGACACACAGACAACCGGTTTTATGAATTAATATGGAACCATCAGCATCAGTAATTTCCACCATGAAAGTAACTTAAAATCCGCTCTTCCTCTGGTTACGCCTCAGGGAATAGTTTCAGACCAAGAGAGGAAGAAAATGAAGAGGAAAGGGGATCGATACTCGACGCAGACCAGTTTGATCGTGGCCACTCTGAAGCGCCTGCTGCCTGTAGGACTGAACACCTGCGCTCCAGGAGAGCAGGAGCTGATTGCTCTGGCTAAGAGCCGATTCACTCAGGTAGAGAAACAACGAGGATGAAAAGAGAGTTAGATTAGAACAGATTCTCAGAACCGAGGGAGTAATGCTGTGGTTGATACTGTAGCCTGCTGGTGAAGATTCTCAGTTATCCAGGTCATAGTTATTCCAAAAAAGTTAAAAAAAAAATCAATCCACTGGACTTTGTTTTCAAGTCTGAAGACGTGTCTCTTCCCATCCAGGAAGCTTTTTCAATTCAAAATGCATGTTTTCTAAGCTAAAACAAGCCTTTACTTCAGTCGACTCTATAAAGCCTGGAACTTAATGCTATTTCTGATGTTGAATTGAAAAAGCTTCCTGGTTGGGAAACATGCTTCACAAGCCAAGCTTCAACTGAAATATAAAACCTCTAAAAAAACAAAGATTTTTAATCTTCACTTTTTTTTTTCTTTTTGTGTTTATGTTTATTTTTAGGAAAACCCGTTTTTATTTACCATTTTAAAACTACATGATCTGAAAATGTGGAATGTTGTTGGAAATGTTTTAGAAATTACAGTTTGTAAAGAAAATATCGCATTTATAATCGTCCAACTAAAACTTCCTGTAGAGGTGATTGTTTGCCACAAACATCCAATAAAGGTTCCATTAAGCCACTCTAAGGCACTGGGGTCAACTTCCTGCTTGCTTTATTTAGGGGAGGAGCCAAAATCAATGATGTCTGAAGCCTCGCTACCCCGCCATACCACCTAACCGCTTCAGGAAGTGGTTCAGATCGCCCCGAACTTCAGCAGACATTTAAACAGCCTCAGTGTTCAGTCAAGATGTGGGAGTTTGTAGGAGAGTTCGATAGAGTTTGGATGGATTCTAAGAATAGGTTGGTTGGAAAAAAAATTAATCTAGTTGGTTAAAGCTATTTTGGTTAGATTAAACAATATAATGTTCAAAATTTGAGCAAACCACTGGTTACAGCTGTAAAAGTTAAACGTTACAGTTACAGTTGTTAAGTAGTATTGCTGTCTAGTGAGCAGTTACCATTTCAAGTGTCGTCAGCTGTAAGACATTGACTTCCAATCCAGAGGTTGTTGGTTTGAAACCCACTTTAGACTTTTGAAAGTTGCAATAATACTTAGTAAGTATTTTGGCCAAGTACAAATATGGATTGGGTAAAAACTCTGCCAAATTAGATTAGTTGGTTTAGCCAAAAGATTGGTTGAACACAACTTTCAACCTGATTAAAACCAAAAACTGTGGAAAAACTATAATGTTTGAAAAGAAATGACTAAAACCTTTATTTTTGCTCATCATTGTCCAATTTGCACACGTTCACTGCTTAAGCTTATTTCACTAAAATGGCAGAAAAACAGTGAACCTTAACCGATTGTTCTCTTTATACACCAACAAAATTTACAAAAGATTTTATTAACCACACCAATAATTAACAATTTGAAAGGAACTTAAATGAAAAAAAGAAGAAAAACTATTGCAAAAAATCACAGATTACGAACTGTAGTTCTGCTTCCCACCAGTAGGTGGTGACATATTCACATGAAGTTTCATGAACTCAAACGGTTCAATGAGGCTTCATCTCCCCATCACTACTTTTCATCCAGAAATTACAGAGTTCAAACTTTCCTTTTTTCTTTCTGCTGCCTCTCTGGTAAGAACCAGAGGCCCCAAAATCCCTGCTGGTCCTTTCCCAGGCCCCCGCACCTAGAGAAAGTGGACTGATCCACATTACTTCCTGTATTATGAAAAATCGATAAATAAGAAAAAATAATCAAACAAAAGATAATTAGGACCAACAACAAATAACCTGCAAATAAACTCTGTAAATAAATAAAAAATATAAATTTAAGAATAAACTAACAAAATTCACATAGATAAAGAAATAAAGAATAAATAGCTCCAACACTTTCACTGTGAAAAAATGTTTAACACAGACTTTTACAGCCTTGAATTACATAAACCCTGGTGACATTATCATGAATTGTGAAACTTTTGTGAACAGAAAGACACGGAGGACGAGGTTCGAGAGATCATAAGGAACAATCTCCATTTGCAAGGGAAGGTAAAAAAAAAGAAAGAAATTTTTTTCTTTGAATGTTGAAAATATAAGTTTGTTTTCTGTAAGAATTAATATTTAGTCTGTATTGAACCCAGTGTTTGCCTGTTTTTTTTTTTGTTTCTTTTTGGAGCAGCTGGAGGATCCAGCTATTCGCTGGCAGATGGCTTTGTACAGAGACCTCCCTAACCACCATGAGGACACATATGACCCAGAGAAGACTGTGAAAAGAGTCCTGGACATTGCTCATGTCCTCTTCCACCTCGATCAGGTTTGAATAAATAGACTATATGTGTGTCTCTGATCTACTAGAGGTTTCTGTGTATTAAAACATGCAAATTTCCTAGCACACGCAAAGCTGATCTAATAACTACATCCATGGATTATTGCATCTGCTAAACAAACAACCTCACAGGCGGCTATACATTTAGCAAGTTTGGAGTTTGCCTTCATGCATGCCCTGAACATATGCTGGTCATCAAAACATGCAAAATACTGGGAGCAGGATATAGAATGTTACTTACTACCTGTAAATGGATTTTTAATTTTTTTTTTGGTGCGGTTGCATCAATGGATATGATAACGGTAATAAAACACATATTATCCTGATTTCTTTTAGCTCTTTTACATACATTTATTTTTGATCATATAGAAATCATCACTTATGGAAGGCTGCCGTCTTCTCCCGAGTCTCTACAAACAACAAAATATCACAATTACAACCAAACTTTCTGAATGTTACGGGTGCCGCCATGTTGGTTTGTTTGTTTATCTCTAGAGAACGGTAGTACCGTAGATCGCCACTAGGAGGTGAGGAACTGCGCTAGCGTGGTGTGTAAACGGTTGTAAGGAACCAAGCTCGGTTTAACTACCAGATCTGCTCGGGTCCTGCTTCATGCCAGTGACGTTACGCTACATGGTTGGTTGAACATTCCCACATGATGTCAAACATTGTGGTTGCCCAGACAACGATAATAACGTAGCGTTTGTGTGCCGCAGTACTTTCTTTCAAGACTGACAATGATTGTTTTCTACTTTCGGCTAATTTAGATCGTCAGTGAAATGTAAAACAATAGCAAATATAGGGAATAATATGTTGAAACTCCAAAAGAGATTTGATCCTTAAGAAATGGGTGCAATACAGTTTGTCCGAGTGGCGTTTCCATATATTGACGTCATAAGAAGGGGCGAGGCCCCGAGCAGGTCTGGTACCTACAGCGGGAAGGATCGGTTTCAGAGGGGTGGTGGAAATAAGTCTTCAATCAATTATAGATGTTGGGAGTTAAAAACAGAAATAAAGCATTTCCTTTAGACGAGGGGCCAATTAAGATCAAACCTTAAAGGAATAGTACACCCAAAACATGATTAGCCTTCATTTTCTACTCACCCCCATGCTGAACAACACTCTGGAGTACTTTTTTGATATCTCAAATGCATCTGGAGATCTGGGAGGCTTCTTGCTGTCTGCTGACATTCAAATAATGGAGGTCTATGGCGCCCGAGACAGAAAGGTCCATAAAAGTCCATAAAAACGTGTCAATATTCCTCCATACTGCTCGTCCAATGTATTCCAAGTGTCCTGAGTGGGTAGCGTCCATAATTTACTCGAAACGAAGTCATTTAGAATGTTTTTAGAGCATAAACAGTAGTGTATAGGATTTCCTAATAGCGCCCCCATGCGCGCTCACGGCGCTACGGAAGCCGGCAGACCAAACCAGCGCATTCAGCTCGGCAAAGAACTCATGCTCTTCCACAACACTGAAGTCCTCAGACATTTTTCTTTCGTTGTTTCTTTCTTTGCACAGGTAAACAGCACATTTCTTCTTCTACGCTTGCATTATCGGCAGAGCAGACGCTGAATGCGCACTTCCTTCCGGTTTGGTCTGCCGGCTTCCGTAGAATCGTGAGCGCGCATGGGGGCGCTATTAGGAAATCCTATACACTACTGTTTAGGCTCTAAAACGTTCTAAATGACTTCGTTTCGAGTAAATTCTGGATGCTACCCACTCAGGACACTTGGATTACATTGGACGAGCAGTATGGAGGAATATTGACACGTTTTTGTGGACTTTTGTGGACCTTTCTGTCTCGGGCACAATAGACCTCCATTATTTGAATGTCAGCAGACAGCAAGAAGCCTCCCAGATCTCCAGATGCATTTGAGATATCAAAAAAGTACTCCAGAGTTTTGTTCAGCATGGGGGTGAGTAGAAAATGAAGGCTAATCATGTTTTGGGTGTACTATTCCTTTAACTTCCTTCACTCAGTTTTGCACATATTTCAACAACAGCCCCCCCCCCACCGTGATGGCCATGATAGATCTCCTTATCTGGGATGTTGGTAGATCAGGGCCTTCATGTGTAATAATGGATGTAACACTTTGTTTTGTTCTAAGTAGGCGTGTCTCTGTTTCAGGTGGAGCATCCTCAGCGCAGCAAGAAAGCGGTTTGGCACAAGCTGCTGTCTAAGCAAAGGAAGCGGGCGGTGGTCGCTTGTTTCAGGATGGCACCGCTATATAACCTGCCAAGGTATGATCTGCAAGTTCACCATCCTTAATGGGAACATTTTTAACCTACCTAACAGTATCAACAAGCTTAATAAACTTTTAAACAAATCAAGTCCACAGAGCAAATGTTTTTGTTGTATAGCTAGCAGCGCCAGAGCGTTAATAACCGTCTAAAGGCGGGAATTCGAGGTACGATATTTTATATATTTTTAATCATTGCACGCAGCTACAGCTCAATCAGCATGATGGAACCGTAGGGTTTAAAAGTTCACAGCTTTGGATATTTGTTCTTCCACTGTACGACCCGACGCTCTGATGCGATCTACCTGCTCACACTGCACGTACAAAACACACGTCGGAATCAGCAGTGAGAGATGGCGCTGGTTAGACTCCACCATCAGGAATAATAATAGGAAGAGCTCCCAGTGAGCGAGGTTCGGGTACATCAGCTTGTGAGGGATTTGCAAAAACCAGCCAGAAAACCAGTTCAAAAAAGGACTTAATTTATTTTAAAAAAGTTTTTTTTTAAATTATAAACTGGGCCCAAAAACAAAGGTCAACAAAACAGACTTCAATTTTGGTTCTAACATAAAGAACTAAAGCTCAAACTGACCTATCAAACATGAGGGAAGCTTAAATAGTGGCTGATCAGACCACTGCTGAAACACGAGGGGGATAACTGACCGACAATCTAACAAACAAATAAACTTAATTAAACTGATAAATACTGGCCAGAAACTAAGTACTTTTTTAATTTAACAAATTATTAAAAGTACCCAAAACTAAGAATATCAAAACAAATGATAAGCAAATTTCCCCTCCCATTACAACAAATGGTGCGACCCGCTGATTAGCCGACCAATTGAGAGGAAAGCTGGAGCTCATTGCAGCAGCAGATCCAGAGGAACCTGAATCAATTTTAACAAAAATCTAACAACCTGACAAAGTTAATAAAATGTTCTGCAATAGCTAACTTAAAGTCAGGCTAATGAAAATATTTGAAATGTGCAACTCATTTTGAAAATGAAAAATCTAAAAGTTGCCACACAGCTTTAGAATGTGACAGCGGTCTGTCCCGCAGCTCTGCTTCCACAGCAGGATTCACTCACAAAAACCCCATAACAGCGGATTTTCTCCTGACTTTTCCATTCTGATGGGGAGGTGGTCGTTAGAGGCTAATCACGCCTCGCCGACACACAGTGAGGCTGAAAGTCGGCCTTCTACAGCGATACATCTGTACAAAAACAGCAAAAAAAACAATCAGGATCACATCAAGATACCAAGGATAAGTATAAATTCCTTAAACAAAACTGTAACAAGTTGATGAAAACTTACATTTTTGACTATAAAATGTATAACATTTAGGTTCATTTTCAATCTTCTCCATGCAGAAATAATATGCTCCTATTTTAGGGAACATTTGATATCAACATTAGAAAATTACAACGTTTATCATATTATTTCCAAATGTTTCTTTTGAAACAGAAATTTCAGAATAAATGACTGAATGTTTCTGGAAACTTTTTTCTAAACTTATAATTGGAGTTTATAGTTGATTATATTTTGACAAAATTATACCTAATGGAAAAGTGTCCACTAGGCGCTTAAGAAAGCGTTATGAATTAGCTACTGATTTAGCATTAAACTTTAAACAAAAGGCATCCTGATGAAGATTAAAGGGAAGTTTGAAATATTTTTCAATTTGACCTTGAATAAAAAGCGATAAACTATGATGAGCCTTAATTTACCTGCAGACGTTTACCTGCATTTCAGAACGAAACCCTGCAAAATATCAATAAGCTAATGTTAACAAAGTGTATCTGTTACAACTAATTAATAAAGAAAGGCAAAAATATCCTGCAAGAATCTTCTTTTTTCCTTTTCTATTTTTTCCAGTATTTATGTGTGTGCATATATATATATATATATATATATATATATATATATATATATATATATATATATTATATATAGTTTCCTGGAGTCTAAGGGGTTAATTAGAGCATCAGGAAAGATTTGATTACCGTTAGATTTAAATATTTCACTTTTCCAACAATACTCCTATTTTTTGCCTTTTTTTTTTTCATTATTTGCAAGAAAAATTATTCTAAGCTACCATAATTAAAATACATGTTTGAGATATTTCACTCTATGTTTAATGAGTTTATAAAACAAAAGAGAATCTCTGATATGCACAAAAATATTTACAGAAAACCATTTTAAAAAGGGGCAGATGTGCACTTAATGGGTTGTTTTAAGTAGTTATTCTCTATATAATAGTAATTTATCTTCTTCATAACAGGCACCGGGCTGTAAACTTGTTCTTGCAAGGCTATGAGAAGTCCTGGATCGAGGCAGAAGAGCATTATTTTGAAGACAAACTCATCGAGGACCTTGCTGTAAGATCGTGGTTATTAAGGTGGAAATCCTCTGATCCAAATGAAGTCATAATAAAGAAAATCTATTTCTTCTGTGTTTTGGTCTGACTGCAGAAAGCAGGGGAAAGAGAGCCATCTGAGGAAGAGGAGGGTATCAAACGGATCGATCCACTCCACCAACTTATCCAGCTCTTCAGTAGAACAGCCCTCACTGAGAAATGGTGGGTTCATGTAACAATGTGCAAACTTTCCATAAATCAAGCATAATTATTATTATTTTTTTTGTTTCAAATCAACAAAGTTAATTTAAATTGACATCAATTTATTGTTTTTATGTTTAGCAGGGTTTATTTATTAGTTTTCTCAGTGACCTTAAAGTGTTTCTGTTTCAGTTTATCAGAACATTTATCATTTGCTTCAACAAACAAAAGCAACAAAAATTGGGGGTTGATGTGATGAAGTTATATAATCTCATCCCTCAGCTCTGTCATGCGGTCATGTCTTCTCTTGCTGGACTAATTTTGAAACATTTTTATGCCTTCACATTTATTTCAAAATGCCCGCATGCAGAATAAACATACTTGCATGACTGTTAAACTAGTTCTGCACATGATTTATTTACCACCACACAACAAAATCACACATGCAAGAGAAACTGCCGCTTCCAGAGGTGAAAATCGCTCTTTGCGCTCGGGATCTCACAGCGAGCGTGACTTTTTATCCAGCGGTCACGATCGAGCACAGGTGTGCTATTTTCTCCTTGCGTGAAGAAACATGTGTTTTGACAGGTTGGGTGGAGACAAACCTCTTCTGTGAACCTCCTCCTGATTGGGCCTTGCAAACAGGATCACACAGGAAGTGGCATCAGGAAGCCTTAATTCCTGTAAGCCTGGCTCCAAGGTGGTCCGACAGAGTATTAGGGCCAGGCTTGAGATTTTTGTTTATCTATTTCGAGAATAAAGTCATAAAATTACGAGAATAAAGTCATAAAATAACGAGAATAAAGTTGTAAAATTACGAGAATAAAGACGTAAAATTATGAAAATAAAGTCAGAAAATTATGAGAATAAAGTTGCAACGAGAATAGTCATAAAATTACAAGAATAAAGTCATAAAATTACGAGAATAAAGTCAAAAAATTACGAGAATAAAATTCAAACATTATGAAAATAAACTCACAAAATTACGAGAATATAGTCCTAACATTATGAGAATAAAGTCGTAAAATTACGAGAATAAAGTCGTAAAATTATGAGAATAAAGTCATAAAATTACAAGAATAAAGTCATAAGATTACGAGAACAAAGTCACAATGAGAATAATCATCAAATTAAGAGAACAAAGTTGAAATATTAAGAGAATAAATTTGTAAAATTACGATAATCAAGTTGTATTTTATAACAACTCTTCCAAGAAGCCCTTTCTTCCCTAAAATGAGGAATGTGGAGCATCATGTGAAGTTCTACTTTAGCATTGGTTTGACAAATCAGGAAATCTTTAAGCAGCAGCATCAAACTGGGCAGGATGTCAAAGTGGACTCTGGTTGCTGATTGGTGGAGCTGGTCTGACATCATCTGCTGGGCGGAGCTCCAAGCTTTCTTTCTGAAACGGGTTGTTGTATGATGACTTCATTCTCGTAATGTTACAACTTTATTCTTAAAATACAAAAAATAAAAAAATCTCTAGCCTAGCCCTAATACTCCATCGTAAAGGTGGGGACCAGTGTAAAGTTCTGCACTTATCCTGGTACCATGTCTTGTCTCCGTTCCTCTTTGAGCCTTCCTGTTTCCAGCTGAGTGTGTCTGTCTGAGCTCGCTGCTGGACTCATAGAACTCTGAACATGCTTGAACGCTTAGAGGATTCCTGGAACCCTGGATCTGTCTGTTCCTATTTTGATCGGAACCCCTTGTCGGGTTACAAACTCCTGGATCTCAGAACTGTCCTGTTCTGACCTGGATCGGTCTCCTGCCTGCTCACTGGGGTTGCTGCATAGGGGACACCTTGGACGGCTATGAGGTTCATCTCTTTGACGGACCATCGGCTGGATCCTGCCTTCCTTGGAGAGGATGGACTGAACTGTTAAACCAGAGTGTCAGTGATTGGTTGCGCCCCGCCTCCCTGCAGCCACTGCTGTCCGCTTATCCTCAGCAGCCCGTGTTTCTGTTCTCTGTTTTATTATTTTTCTGTTACTAAATGTTTTAAAAGTTCCCAACATCCAACTGGGTCCATCGGTCCCATTTAATGACAATAATTTTCGTTTTACTTTGAAATGTTTCCTTTTTTTGTATTTCATTGCTGTTTTTTGTTTTGAATTAGGTTCATTTCTCAATATTTCCCAAAGTCCTCTTGGATTATACCCTGTTTCCCTTTCAATAAACTTTCTCTACATATTAACTGGTAGTTTTTTGTTTCTGGCCTTGAATAGAAGCTGCAGTGTTTAAATGTCCAACAATCAGGTGTTTTTTGTAGTTTTGATTGGATGAATAAAATGTTGGTGGTATTTAGTTTCTCTTTTCTTTTGCAGCAAACTGGATGAAGACAACCTGTACATGGCTTATGCTGACATCATGGCTAAGGTACCAGCACCTCTATTTCTGAACACACAAATTTGCTGTTCTTATTGTTTTTGTTTAAATATTTTTTATTGGAGATTTAAATTAAATCTTCCGTTCCTTGCCTCCTCCCTTTAGAGTTGCCATGATGAAGAAGATGAGGAAGGAGAAGTAAAAAGCTTTGAAGTAGGCTATCACTCACTTGTTCTTGGAACGTTTTGATGACATTCTTAGGGCTGACTGCATATATTTTCCTGCTTTAACGAACTAGGAGAAGGAGATGGAGAAGCAGAAGCTGCTGTATCAGCAGGCCCGACTGCACGACCGTGGAGCTGCAGAAATGGTTCTCCAAACCATCAGCGCCAGTAAAGGTGGGCCCCAACCTGAAGAAAAACTAAATGACAAAAGTCCAATATTAGTAGCCTAGTAAACTAGCCCCACCCGCCAGCGGCCAAAACCATTTTTGCCTGCGAGTGGTCTAGCCTCGATCAATGCCCCAGGCCCTAGAACTGGCTGGCCAATCACAACGCAGGGATGTGTTTTGAATTTCTGGATGCAAAGTGGGCGGGGTTTTGAGGGCGTGATGACAAAGCTGCACGACACTGGAGAAAGCACAACAAGGAAGATGACACCAACTATTGAACAGTTCTGGTTTGACTCAGCTTTGGAATCATTTTTGGAAGGATTAGACTTGGAGTTTTCATTGAAACATGAGCAGGAAGAGGCTCTACGCTCACTCATTTTTAAGAAGGATGTATTCGCTGTTTTACCAACAGGCTGTTTGTTTACACTCCCCCACCAGCTTTCTGTCGCGCTCACTACGTCACAATCGGTTGCGCTTATTGGTCAGAGCGTTTCGCTAATATGAACAGAAATGGTTTGAAAAACAACTGGTTGTTTTATCAACAATCTTCTGATGTCTCTTTCATCCGGGCCAGACTAGATTACACATTTAATCTCACATTAAGTCTGGTTTATCAGGCTACTATAGTAGAACTGAAAACTGAATGTTCTGTTGACCCTATATGGAGTTAATGTTTTTTAAAACGGCAAAGTTTTGATGAAAGAACAGAGAAAGTAAGGCAGGGATATTGAGAAGGTTGCATGAAGTTCTAGTTTGGACCTTCTGACCAGCTGTATGCTCCAGCACCCCAGCAAGGAATGCTAAGAAGGCCTGGAACTGTACCGCCACTTGGCCCAAAGGCCCAAGCTGCTCCCTGATGGTTCCCACTGTGGGTAATGGGCCACAGGGGTTAGTGTCGGGGGAGGGGGAACTTGTGTCTATTGTTCAAGCTTAGCCCAGTGGGGTCCTGCCGACGCTGATCAAAGTATCCTACCCATAGGCCTTTGCTCCAGGATGAGCGACCCTGAGGGGAACCTTGATTAGTCATCACGAAGGATTTATGAATCGCTCTTTGTTTGATTCGTCACCAACAGCCTGTTTAGATTGAAAGTTTAGCCGTTTAAACAACAGCCGTCCCAGAAGTACGATCCATCCACAAAACATAAGTGGTTTTATTGTAGTGGTCCTAATAAAACTTCATTTAGCAAAAATACATAGCAGATCTGTGTGCAGAAGCTGCTAAGTTTGTTTGCCTATCAGAGCACTAGTGAACATTAATGCCAGCTGGCACTGAGTTATTTATTTATTATTTTTGCCTGAAAACAGTCACATCCAAACTAATGGAGACATTTTCATTTGTGCTCCAGGTGTTATGGGCCCTATGGTTGCTTCCACTCTGAAGCTGGGCATCGCCATCCTCAATGGAGGAAACTCTACTGTACAGCAGGTAAACACTGTGTAATGACAAAACTCTAACTGACATATCTCTACATGTTAAAACAGAGTAAAGATCTTTTATAATAAAACGTTCAACTTCTTAGATGAGGGATTGGGTTTATATGCATGCGTCAGGATTCCAAGATCTGCGCCGAACCACTTGGCAGGCTATTATATATATATATATATATATATATATATATATATATATATATATATATGCATACATACATATGACTTAGATTTATTTTGTCTTTTTGTATACACGAATGTATAAATAAGAAATCTCTTTAAAACAGCTCTAGACAATTTCATTTTTTTCTAAGTGCAGCCTTGAAAACAGTAATAAATACACAAAAAACCAATAAAAACACATGACTGTATATTTATATTTTATATTTTTTTTACAAAGATTTATATATGCATACATATATATGTATGTATATATAAATATATGTATACACTACCGTTCAAAAGTTTGGGGTCACCCAAACAATTTTGTGGTTTCCTGAAAAGTCACACTTATTCACCACCATACGTTGTGAAATGAATAGAAAATGGAGTCAAGACATTGACAAGGTTAAAAATAATGTGTATTCAAAATAAGATTTTTTTTTTTTACATCAAACTTTGCTTTCTTCAAAGAATCCTCCATTTGCAGTAATTACAGCATTGCAGACCTTTGGCATTCTAACTGTTAATTTGTTGAGGTAATCTGGAGAAATTGCACCCCACGCTTCCAGAAGCAGCTCCCACCAGTTGGATTGGTTGGATGGGCACTTCTTGCGTACCATACGGTCAAGCTGCTCCCACAACAGCTCAATGGGGTTCAGATCTAGTGACTGCGCTGGCCACTCCATTACCGGTAGAATACCAGCTGCCTGCTTCTGCTCTAATTTGGAGGTGTGTTTAGGGTCATTGTCCTGTTGTAGGGTGATATTGGCTTCAATCAAGCGCTGTCCACTGGGTATGGCATGGCGTTGCAAAATGGAGTGATAGCCTTCCTTATTCAGAATCCCTTTTACTCTGTACAAATCTCCCACCATACCAGCACCAAAGCAACCCCAGACCATCACATTACCTCCACCATGCTGAACAGATGGCATCAGGCATTCTTCCAGCATATTTTCATTTGTTCTGCATCTCACAAACATTCTTCTTTGAGATCCAAACACCTCAAACTTGGATTCATCCGTCCACAACACTTTTTCCAGTCTTCCTCTGTCCAATGTCTGTGTTCTTTTGCCCATCTTAATCTTTTTCTTTTATTGGCCAGTCTCAGATATGGCTTTTTCTTTGCCACTCTGCCCTGAAGCCCAGAATCCCGCAGCCGCCTCTTCACTGTAGATGTTGACACTGGTGTTTTGCAGGTACTATTTAATGAAGATGCCAGTTGGGGACCTGTGAGTCGTCTGTTTCTCAAACTAGAGACTCAAATGTACTTATCTTCTTTCTCAGTTGTGCAACGCCGCCTCCCACTTCTTTTTCTACTCTGGTTATAGCCTGTTTGTGCTGTCCTCTGAAGGGAGTAGTACATACCATTGTAGGAAATCTTCAGTTTCTTAGCAATTTCTCGCATGGAATAGCCTTTATTTCTAAGAACAAGAATAGACTGTGGAGTTTCAGATGAAAGTTCTCTTTTTCTGGCCATTTTGAGCGTTTAATTGACCCCACAAATGTAATGCTCCAGAAACTCAATCTGCTCAAAGGAAAGTCAGTTTTGTAGCTTCTGTAACGAGCTAAACTGTTTTCAGATGTGTGAACATGATTGCACAAGGGTTTTCTAATCATCAATTAGCCTTCTGAGCCAATGAGCAAACACATTGTACCATTAGAACCCTGGAGTGATAGTTGCTGGAAATGGGCCTCTATACACCTATGTAGATATTGCACCAAAAACCAGACATTAGCAGCTAAAATAGTAATTTACCACATTAGCATTGTATAGAGTGTATTTCTTTAAAGTTAAGACTAGTTTAAAGTTATCTTCATTGAAAAGTACAGTGCTTTTCCTTCCAAAATAAGGACATTTCAATGTGACCCCAAACTTTTGAACGGTAGCGTATATACATACACACACACACACACACACACACACATATATATATATATATATATATATTTATTTGTTTATTTATTTATATTTTTTTTCCTGGATGGGATGCGAAGCCTCTTTAAACATGGAAACAAATTCCTGTGGATTCCAGTGAAATCTTGCGATACTGTAGGATCTTAACAAGTTTTTCTTCAACAGAAAATGTTGGATTATCTAAAGGACAAGAAGGATGTTGGCTTCTTCCAAAGTCTGGCTGGTCTGATGCAATCCTGCAGGTGAGGATAGAACGACTAAATCAATGAAAATGCTGATTTCCCCAAGTCTAAAACTGGATGATTTGGAAAACATCTGGTTTGTCCCTATGAGCCTAAGTTAGAGTTTTTATGGACACTGCATCCTTCCATCCATCCTGGTGTTGGCCTCTATTGACCTTCAGCCCCTTTGCTGCTCCAGCTCTGAGTATTAACAGTTAAGCTTTCATTCTATTGCAAAGTAGATTTTATTTACTTGAAAAAGCTTGAAAAGCATAATTTTTCAAATTCATACCTATCTTACAACATGTTAAATGCAGTCAAGCTGCAAAAATATAAAGTTTTAAGACAATCTGTTTTTGTAATTTATTGTTTTTATTTTAATTTTTTTTAAAGAATTCACATTTAGATGGTATTACTGCAGCTCACTTGTCCCACCTCTCCCACCAACATGATGCAGATTAATAGGCAATGTTTTTTAGATAATTAGGCTTTTTAATTGATTATTGAATGAAATTATAACAAACATTTTGTATTTCATAATTGATATTCCATTTGTGTTTAAAGTTATTACAGGAAAGTTCAATGTTCTATATTTTTGATGACATAAAGTAACTGCTTTGTTACTCTGGCTACTAATCAGTTAGTCATTTTGTGTGAAATTATCATTCTAAAAAGAAAATGATTTTTTTTCTTCCAGATATCAGGAATACATATTAAGTATAACTGGTATATATATCAAAACGGCTTGCCATAACTTCTTGTGACTGTGATAAGATTAGGGGTTTATTTCTTTAATGGTAGTAGATAAATGTATGGATTAGGTGAAATTAACTGTCAGCAGGTGAAAATGAAGAATAAAAACATTGTTCTAACAGGAAGAATCTGTTCATCGTCTCATGGGTTCCTCCTCAGCCTTATTCCATCTTCTTTTACACAGTGAATACTGTCCGTTTCCAGCTGCTTGAGATGTTATCATCAAGCAACTATTAGTCCCATAGATGGCTTCAGATTCTGCGTGTAGACTGAGTAGGTTTCTATCACAGAGTGAAGTCAGCCCCCTCCCCCGCTCAGAGTTTATTAATCTATGTCTAATCTACAAATGATTTCAGTAGTTCTTCATTTACTTATAAAATAAATAAATAAAATAAAATGATCTGCCTCCCGCTCATAGTAAACAAACCAAAAACAAATAAGTCTCATATCCTGTCAACTGAGTTGTAGAATCCTCTCCTTAAAAATATTTAATTCTCGGTGAATTACAGCCAATCGTTTTTTGATAGGATCCTCGTCAAACGGCCTTGCAATGTTTGTTTTTAAAGGGAATTATTATTTTTTTTCTTATGCACAAAACTACCAAAAAAATTCTGACTGAATCAGGACATAAGGCAATGTGATTGGCTGTAAGGAGAGCGGAGCCAATGTAGTTTACTGAGGAAAACCTGCTGCTGACCGGGTTAGCTTGGGGAGGATGTTACTATGGCAACAGAAGCAGAGGATGAGGAAACTCTCTTTGTGAAACAGAAAACTTTTTGATTTTCCCCGATTTCAGGTTTAGAAAACTAAGTTTTCTGTAAACCTGCTTTTTGAAACATAATGTACTTCTGGATTAACGGTATAATACACAGAGTTCTGGACGGCCGGGAGACACGGTTGTTTCACAGACCCGTTTGTTTTGTTCCAGTGTCCTGGACCTGAATGCATTCGAGAGGCAGAACAAAGCAGAGGGACTGGGGATGGTGACAGAGGAGGGATCAGGTAAGCAGGGACATGCTTCCACAATAAAGACTGTTTTACTGCTTAACTTATTGCAAAAGTCTTTTTAAAATGTTTTTCCCTTTTTATGAGAAATATTAGCCCCACTTGGGACTAATTGAACAATTTTTTTACTCTGATATAAAATGTCTCCAGGTACTTTTAAATACCTAAAATGTCTCCTTAAATTGTTTTCTTTAAGACAGCCTGACCTGTTTTCTGATATTTATCATTTTGGTGACAGAAGAAGAAGTCTGCATGTTGGAGTTTTATCACATCATAGTTTTTAAGCTTTCTGTTGGGTTTGGATCCGCTAACATGTGACCTGTAAATTCTATTATAACCAAAATACAAACTTGAAGTCTTTCAGATCGGAAATCCTCTTTACCATCACCCTAATCTTTATTTCCCTCCCTGGAGATTCAGCCTGAGCTATTGGAAAGAAAAACTTCTTCTGATCAGAAACAAACATTGATTCATTTAAATAAATATTGCCAAAGACGCTGAGACTCAGTGATTGTGATGCTTTAAAAATACTTCCCATGAAAAACCAAAAACGGATCCTGCAGGCGTGTTTCTCTTACATCATTGGGACCGACGGCTCTGGTGGCTGCCTATCGGGACAAATGCTGTTTTAGGGTGAGGTGTTTGGTTTAGGACTCAGTGTGAATGAGGTTTAGGTAAAGTATGAACCTGTAAGGTTGGGCTCAGGGTAAAGGTCATGGGAAGGCTGTAGATTAGAAATGAATGACAGTCAGTGGAAAGTCCCCATGTGGATAGAGAAATGCGGTTGTATGCTTTGTTTTGTGTTTTTGAACATTTTTACTATTTTCTTTTATAAACCAAGCTGAATGAAATGAGGTTGACCAGCGAGGGTTGCATAGCAACCAGCAGAGTGATTTAGCCATCCCTAAATTAGTTTGAAAAAGAAAAACTTTATTTTGAGGGGTTTTGTCATTGTTTTTGTGATTTACAAACATATAAGATTTAAACAGGTGACACTTATTTAAATATATATATATATATAGCTGAAGATGATTAATCTTGAAATAAAAAACTCTTTTAAAAATAAACATACAAAAGGTTTTCCCAACACATCCCTCTTCTTTTACGCAGAATTTTCCATTTTTTTGTCCTTTTTTGATTATGTCCAGCTAGACAATTCTTATGTTTTAACTTTATTCAAAGTGATATTTGACAGAAGATTCATTGTTTTCTAGATCTGGATTAGAACAGCTTTTACTCAGAAATCTGAACAGTCTGAAACGATCCAGGATTCACTCCTGATTAGAACCGGATTTGTGTTGTTCTTTTTGCTTTTTAATTTTTAATGGATCAAACAGAAGCACTCAGTTTTTCAAAGTTATTTTCCCTATATGTAATCTTTGCTCCTTTATTTGTGTCTTACTTTCTTTCTCTCTCTTTTTTCCCTTCTGTTTTCCTTTTTCCATTTTTGTTTACTGCACTTTCCTCCCTACCTCAGTCATCACTCATGAGCGTGGTAATTATGCCTTCTGCCATTTTCTTGTGTGTTGGTTGGTCCTCCCCCCCTCTCCCTCCCTCCCTTCCTCCCTCCCTCCTTCTCTCTCTTTCTTTCTCCACGGCTGGTTTGGTTGTGTCCAGTTCTGTCCAGGTCCTGAGTGCAGACGTCCAAACTGTGTCCTTTTTTAGCTGCTCTGTGTTCCTTTTTTGCCTGAACCGTCACCATCCCAACCCCTTTGCTGTTACCTCATCACAGTTGATTCCTGGGCTGGTCTTATTCTTGTTTTTTTCTCATTAGTAAAGGCAAAGAAATGAAACTACAGAGAAAAACACTTGATATACATGTATGTAGTTTTCCAATCTGAATTTAACAAAAGTAGATGAAGGGCAAACAGCTTTCCCTCAGGATCTGCACAGTGTCTGGCACATTTAAAAACAACTAATACGAGTATTTATCCTGTCCCACCCTCATTCCTCGCCTCCTTTCTCTCAGTCTTATAGTAAAACCTTGAATCAGTTGGTTGTTTTGTCTCAGTAAGGAAGGTGGTTATTGTGCTGTTGTTATCTGTTGTGAAGTGAACAGTCCCTTCTATGTTCTCAGCCTCTCATTTCCCAACTCACTCACTTAGGGCTGCAATGAAACCTGCAAGCAGATCCCACTTGCATCTCAAAACAATGGGAAGCAAATGTTCTGCAAATACAAAAATAACTGCAAATAGGAAAAATCAGACTTGCAAACACAGAAATCTGACTAATGGCCCCAAAAAGGAAAAATGCTGCATAGAAAATAGAGAGCAATAGAGTGCAAATAAAAAAAAACCCTGCTGCAAATGATGCTAACATAGAAATAAGAAGGTTGTTTTAGATTTTGGAAGTCTGAGTAAAAAAAGAAATAATATTTTTGTAATGTTAGAAATTTGCTGAGCGCAAATACACAAACTGTTCTGTGAGTCACAAATTAAAAAAATTTTACATTCTCCGTTTAGACTCACTTGTACTTAACATTTTGAAGAGGTTTATCTTTTTCTAATTGTAAACCTTGGGAAAGGAAATTACAATTATAAAACACATACAAAGGAAATACACACCAAGATGCAAAAATAGCCACAAGCGAAGAGAAGCTGCAGAAACATGAGTGTTGTACTACAGAGGCAGGGCTCCGCCATTTTAACAGCCAGTGCGGTAGTGCACAGCACAGGTCGGTCACAATGAGAGTTTAATGATGTGGTGTTAAATGCATTTATCTCAGGTTTAGATTTCTTATCCACCATTTTTAGGCTTAGCGTTAGCCTTCAATCGGTCCACGGCCGATTGGTTTTCCTCCAAAACGTCAGGTCTGTCAAGCAGCATTTAGGTGTCACTTATGTAAAAATAATTTAGATTAGGGTTTAAATTAAAACTTTGAATCAATTTAAGTTTTGAAATAAAATCATTTTATGAAAAAGGTACACACCACAAGAGGGAGACAAATATACTTGTCCCTAAACATTAGGGCCTGGCCAATAAAGAAAATAAAGAACAATCCAATGGACTCCGGTTCCAAGTTTGAAGACGTTTCTCTTCCATCCAGGAAGCTTTTTAGATTCAAAATGTCAGAAATGGCGTTGAGTTCCAGGCTTTATAGAGTGGACCAACCAAAGCTTTGTTTTTGTTTAGAAAACATGCAAATTGAACCGGAGGAGCGGGTCCACCCCTTTGGAATGGGGGTCGTTTGGCTTCTGTGTTAGCCTCCATTGCCCCATACCTGTCTACAGGTGCTGGTCATAAAATTAGAATATCATGAAAAAGTAGATTGATTTCAGTAATTCCATTTAAAAAGTGAAACTTGTATATTATATTCATACATTACATACAAACTCATATATTTCAGATGTTTATTTTGTTTAATTTTGATGATTACAAATGACAACAAATGAAAATCTCAAATTCATCATATCAGAAAATTAGAATATTACTGAAGACCAATAAAAACAAAGGATTTATAGAAATGTTGGCCAACTGAAAAGTATGAACATGAAAAGTATGAGCATGTACAGCACTCAGTATTTAGTTGGGCCTCCTTTGGCCTGTATTACTGCAGCAATGCGGCGTGGCATGGAGTCGATCAGTCTGTGGCACTGCTCAGGTGTTATGATAGCCCAGGTTGCTCTAATAGTGGCTTTTAGCTCTTCTGAATTGTTGGGTCTGGTGTATTGCATCTTCTTCTTCACAATACCCCATAGATTTTCTATGGGGTTAAGGTCAGGAGAGTTTGCTGGCCAATTAAGAACAGGGATACCATGGTCCTTCAACCAGGTACTGGTAGCTTTGGCACTGTGTGCAGGTGCCAAGTCCTGTTGGAAAATGAAATCTGCATCTCCAAAAAGTTGGTCAGCTGCAGGAAGCATGAAGTGCTCTAAAACTTCCTGGTATGTGGCTGCGTTGACCCTGGACCTCAGAAAACACAATGGACCAACACCAGCAGATGACATGGCACCCCAAACCATCACTGACTGTGGAAACTTTACACTGGACTTCAAGCAACGTGGATGAAGTGCCTCTCTTCTTTTCCTCCAGACTCTGGGACCTTGATTTCCAAAGGAAATGCAAAATTTACTTTCATCAGAGAACATGACTTTGGACCACTCACCAGCAGTCCAGTCCTGTTTCTCTTTAGCCCAGGCAAGACGCTTCTGACGCTGTCTGTGGTTCAAGAGTGGCTTGACACAAGGAATGCGACAGCAGAAACCCATGTCTTTCATACGTCTGTGTGTGGTGGTTCTTGAAGCACTCACTCCAGCTGCAGTCCACTCTTTGTGAATCTCCCCCACATTTTTGAATGGGTTTTGTTTCACAATCCTCTCCAGGGTGCGGTTATCTCTCTTGCTTGTACACTTTTTTCGACCACATCTTTTCCTTCCCTTCGCCTCTCTATTAATGTGCTTGGACACTGAGCTCTGTGAACAGCCAGCCTCTTTAGCGATGACCTTTTGTGTCTTGCCCTCCTTGTGCAAGGTGTCGATGGTCGTCTTTTGGACAACTGTCAAGTCAGCAGTCTTCCCCATGATTGTGTAGCCTATAGAACTAGACTGAAAGACCATTTAAAGGCTTTTGCAGGTGATTTGAGTTAATTAGCTGATTAGAGTGTGGTACCAGGGGCCATCAATTTTGAACCTTTTCACAATATTCTAATTTTCTGATATGATGAATTTGAGATTTTCATTTGTTGTCATTTGTAATCATCAAAATTAAACAAAATAAACATCTGAAATATATGAGTTTGTATGTAATGTATGAATATAATATACAAGTTTCACTTTTTAAATGGAATTACTGAAATCAATCTACTTTTTCATGATATTCTAATTTTATGACCAGCACCTGTATGTCTCTGAAAGGGGGGTCGGTAAAGAGAATTGTTGGTCTCTATCGCTGCATTGGAGGTTTTTAAAAGCTGGAACCTGAGTCCCCCCCCCCTGTTTAAGGTTGTTTTTTCTTTCTTAACATAGATGGCTTCCTTCACGCCCCTCTCAAACCACCTGTCTTCTTCGTCCAAAATGTGAACATTCTGGTCCTCAAATGAATGTCCTTTGTCACTGCATTGAACTGCAGACACCACTCCGCTTAGATTAGGTCTGGTGGTTTGGTCTTTAGGATGAACTGGTCTCTGTTTAAGGGGCTGTTTGGTTTGAAATGTTCTGGGATTTAGTGTTTGGAGAAAATCCTCTTGAGTTTTTCAGAGACTCCAGCAACATCTGGGAGGGAGATGTTTTTTTGACAAATGCCCAGTTTGGGTATCCACAGTTTTGGAGAGCATCTTCCTTTAATTCCCCCCTTTCAGAGACACAGACGGGTATCATGTATTACAGGCCCTCATTCCAAAGGGGTGGACCCGTTCGTCTGTTTCAGTTTGGATGTTTTCTAAACAAAAACAAGGCTTTGTTGGGCTGCTTGAAAAAGCTTCATGGATGGGAAGAGAAACGTCTTCAAACTTGGAATCAAAGTCCAGTGAATTGAGCTGATGAGTTGATGATCGTCTTCCCCTAGTGGTCTGG
Organism: Cyprinodon tularosa; assembly: GCF_016077235.1. NCBI lineage: Eukaryota > Metazoa > Chordata > Actinopteri > Cyprinodontiformes > Cyprinodontidae > Cyprinodon > Cyprinodon tularosa. Next base: position 392,728 of record NW_024039254.1, read on the forward strand.
AGCACTTCTGTTATGCGCTGTTAGTTTGCAGATATCCTTTGTTGTAGTCGTTTTTGTTATTTTTTAACTTGCAGCATTTTTCCTTTGCTTTGTTTAGTCCGTTTGAGTGTTAGTCTCATTTTTGTGGTTGTGGTACTTTTTTCTTTGCAGTGCATTTGCATCCATTAGCTGACCGTACCAAACGGATGATGCTGCGGTTTGTGGTGCAGCAGCAATTTAGTTCAGCCCTTTTTTTTTTTTTTTATCTGCAGATAAAGGTGTGTTTGGATAAACTATCCAGCAAATAGGGATAAAGTCAGTAACTACTTCCTTTAAAAGATTCTAGAAACCTGAACATGACAGTAGATGTCAGCTTAAGGTTGTTTAAAGGCTGTAGGTTGAGCTACTGTTGAGCTTCGTAGGACTGTAGGGTTTTTTCTCTTTCACTCATTCTGTAAACAAGCCGACAAATAAAGCAATGGATAATTGAGAGGCAGTAAAAAGGTGAGGAGGGTAAATCTAAACAGAAACCAGTAGTTGCAGCCCTGTTCATCCATCATCTGCCTCCTTTCATCCATTCTAATCGTTTAACTTAGCTGTTTTTTCCCCTCCACCTTTTTTTGAACTGTGACCTCAGAGTGGTTGTTTGTGGCCACGCTGTTTTCCAGAAGGAACCTTCTGGACTCCTTCTTTTCCACCTTATTTAATGGTTTTAATGGCAAACTGATCCCTGTTATCAGGATTTAGCTGATGGTTGTGAAATTAATCATTTATAACCTGTTTCTTTCTGGTGTAATAACCTATCCTGACCACATTTGTTTCTTTTCAAGCTTTGTTTAAGATTTTTCCTTCTAAAGTACAATACAAATATCCATGTGTAATGCTGTTTATGTGTTTAGATTGATTAAGATTATTGGTAGAAAATTAGTTTATATAATTGTTGGTGTGTCAAACTGTTTAAGGAGTCTGTAAAATCAAAGATCTTTTTTTGAAAACATTCAAGTTATTTTAGATAGTGAACACTGAAAAACCTTCATATGGTTCAATCTCTGTGTTTGGAACAAAACTGAAAGTTCCTTAGATAATCGGAAAGCGCATCTGACCTTCCTAAAAATAAAGCTCAAAGGGCCTGATCCTTAGCGAAGTTTGCATATTTCAAAACTCATACAAGCCTTAATTATTAGTGCATATTCTCATCAACAAAGAAAACATTCTACTATAAAACCACGCAAATCCCTCACACTAAGCATGCTTGTAGTGACAGTGGAGAGGAAAAACTCCCTTTGAACAGAGAGAAACCTCCAGCAGAACCAGACTCAGTGTGAGCGGTCATCTGCTGAGGCCGACTGGGGTTCAAGGAGACAGAAGCAGACATAGAAATAGAAGCATAGATATAAAAGGCAACTGTCAACCAGCTAAAGATCCAATGTCTATAAACATGTAAACACATTTGGACCTTCGGAAAAAATAAGAGTGGAATAATCAGTGCTTTAAGTGGGAAAAAAAAGTAGTCAGTACTACTCCCAACACAACTCCCAATATACTGATAGTACCAGAACCTCCACTGGCAGTCAGTCTGATGGGTATCATTCTGCCCAATGAATTAATGATGATGTCATCAACTACAGTACAGCACAAGAAAAGCAAATATAACACGAGACAGACATTTCAGCAGAGGGTCACATCGGAGGTGGAGTCACATGAAGTCAATCTGAGATATTGAGACATTAGTTGTATGATGAGTGTGTTCAATATGTCCGTGAACACTGACCACAGGCAATGACCTTGATAAGATGGAAGTTTATAAACATTTCTGGGCACATCCACAGATGTTCGCTGGTAGGGGGGGGGGGGGGGGGGGGGGGTTGGGGCACTTAATGCAGTGGGATGACAGACAATCTTTATATGATTACACCAAAAGAAACTAAATGACTAAACTTAAATATTCATAGAAGAGCTGAATAGAATAAAAACAGCCAAAAGAGAACATCACAGAGCCTGGAAGGAGACATTGGTAGGAACCTTGAAAGAGCGCATTGGTTTTTCCTTCCTCAATGTTCTTTATTGGTCTCCACAAGAAGATGATCATGTTTTATTTTATAATAGTAAATAAATAATAAAGTAAACGAAGCCAAGCTGCTCACTAGCTGGAAGCTACAGAACAGAGCAGATAAACACCCAGAGCACAGTGCAACAAAGCATCCAGATTTCTAAGTTTAACCGTTTTAGAGGCTTAAAACTGACGCGGTGGGGTGGATGTTTAACAGGACTCAAATGCAGGGACCCTGAAGCTGAAGTAGTTTCTTGAAGATTTAATAACAAAAAGGGTAACAGAAGCAAAAATCTGCAAAAAAAAAAAACATTAATTCACAAAAACTAGTGATGTTGTGAGATGAGCCAAGGCTTCGAGGCGTGTGTCAAGTAGTGTAGGGGGCGTTTCCACGAGGCGCTTATCGAGGCTTGCTTCATTGGGGGGAGGAGCCCAAATAGATGACGTCCGAAGCCTCGCTACCTCGCCATACCACGTGACCGCTTCGGGAAGAGGTCCAGCTCGCCCCGAACTTTGGCAGGCATTTAAACAGGATAAGTATTCAGTCAAGATGCGGGAGTTTGGAGGATCTTGCTCTCAGTTGGATAGATTCTAAGAATAGATTGGTTGGAAAAACAAACCGATCTAGTTGGTTAAATCTAGTTTGGTTAGATTAAACAACATAATGTGATGAGCCAGTGGCTACAAATTCCAACTCAGACAGATTTTTTTTGGCTACTGTGACTAAATTGTATTGGTTTGCCATAGTACAAGTATAGATTGGGTAAAAACACTGCCGAAGTTAGATTGGTTGGTTTGACCGAAAAAATGATTGAACATATAACTTCCAACCCGATTAAAAACAAAAACCGGGAAAAACTATTATGTTTGAATAAAATGACCAACACCTTTCATTTTGTTCATTGATGTTCATTTTGTTCAATTTGTACAAACCCTTACACTTTATGCTTGAGCTTATTTCACTAAAATGGCAGAAAAACAGTGATTCGTCACTTCTAAGACATTTTAAACACAAAAAAATCTTAAAAAACTTTTTATTATATAGACCAATCATTAACAATTTCAGAGGAACTTATATGGAGGAAAAAAAAAGAAACACGAAAAACAACAGCAAAAAATCAGATTATATTACTTACTGTATTTCGGCATACCACCAGTAGGTGGTGACATGTTCACATGAGGCTTCATGAACTGTGGGGATCGTTGAAGCAATTCGCCAAACGGTTCAAATGCCTCATGAGGCTTCATCTCACTATCACTAACAAAAACTGAGAACCAGGAATACTCACAACAAGGGAAAAGGAAATGACGACAAACCAGCAATAGTGACTGAACAGGAGGTGCATATATGGGAGAGAGAAACAAAGACAAGGATAATTAGCTAATTGGGAGCAGGTGTGGACAGAGGATTCTAGAAGGGAGCTATGGAAAAGGAGACTGACACAAGAGGGCAAACAAGAAATACCTATGAACTCAAATAGCCTACATCCAGAAAGACGACAAAATAGGAATTAAAGCAATAAAACTAGAAAAAAAAAGAAAAACATGGATCAAAGTGAAACTGAAAACTCAAAAAGAATACTTAAACAGAACCAAAACCATGACAAAAACACTTCTGGTGTTATACTAACTTTAGGACATGATTTGAATAAGTAATCATCTTTAAAGCAGAGCGCAGGTCTGGATTCCTCCCTGTAAACAGGCCGCCTATAGAAGCTGCTGTAGCTCTAAGCCTTTTGGCCCAGTCCTCTACTGAGCTTTGCAGGTTCTTGCTGTCTGGATGTGACTCTTTACTGGATCCCTGTTACATTTCAGCTCTGCTGCTCAAAGCATTTCTCTACGTTTCCTGCCATTAGAGGATACTCTCTAACTTCCCCAGATTGAATTCAGCACCTCGGTTATAAAGAATAGCATCTAGAAAAGCTGCCTCCCTGGTAGAACTGATCACCTCTGCATTTTGAAAGGAGACCCTTGAACTTCCAGTCCTGTTTCAGACTTTCTGATTCCCTCCTCTGTTCCGGTTCTGTTCACTTTCTACGGATATGTTGAGGTTTCTGGTTACCTGGTGTCTGGTCCGTCCTTCTTTCTTTGTGCATTTCATGGTTTAGAGCAGCATTTTTACACAGTCAGAGTCGCCAGCTTCCGTTTTCTATGTGGTTTAATATAAAATTCACAGCAGAGAAGCTAAAACTCAACCCAAAGATAAAATGAACCAAATTTCTGACTGTAAAATGCTGCACTATGTAGACGACACATGAGTTTACCACTTAGTGCGCAGCTGTGCCCCTCTTATCCAACGGTGTGAATGTGTGTTTGTGATAGAAAAGATGGACTCTGTGGTGAATTAATTCACTGGTGATATCCTAACATTAGCGACGGTCTTCTAACATGGCCTCACTCTCCATCTTCCTGTTCTTTCTCACATGTTGTCTGCCTCTCTTGTCGTCTCTCTGATCTCTGTGTCTGTAAATATAAATCTGAGTGTGCTCTTAATGTTTGCTCATGCCGCTGTTGTTTGGATGTCTGTGCCTACGCTCGTCCGTGGTTGTGCTTACGTGTTCCCGCATGTGTGCGTGTTTGTTTCTTCTCTTCTGCCAGGTGAGAAGGTCATGCAGGATGATGAGTTCACCTGTGACCTTTTCCGCTTCCTGCAGCTGCTCTGCGAAGGACACAACTCAGGTACTATGTTATCACTTACTGCTGATTATTTCAATCAGGAACATGATTAAAATCGAAATAAAGCTGCATTCAGGTGCAATCAGACAGAACGCCATGTCGGTCTAGTCGCTGTGAAACGCGTCATCAAATAGGAGGAGCTTCAGCTGCGTGAAACGGACATCCCACGTGAAAAAACTGGTCCTTCGTTATTCACATGAAAATGATCTTTTGTAAAAAATAAAGAGAATTAAAGGAACAGTCTGGTCAGCAAGGAATAATCAATGGATCATTATATATACTTAAAACTAATACGTTTGCAGTGATTTAATGAATTTAACGCTAATCAGTAAAAAAGATAAAAACAATAATTTTCTTTGCGATCACTGAGTCTGGGAGCGGCCATTTTTGCCCAATTATAGTAACCCCTCCCTCCTGCCATCTTCCAGCAGTGTCGTCACGGTGCGGTAAGCCTAGCGCCATTCTCCCCGCCTTACAAGCTAAATCAATGGGAACTACTAGACACATCTGCAATCAACAACAATTATTGAAGATTTCCAGAGGACTTCACCATTGAAATTCACCAGAGCTATAGTGAAACTGACAATGCCCACGTGCATGGCAGCTGGATGTTGGAATACATCGGGTAAAAGTGAAAAAAAAGAGTTATTTCAGCTTTCTGATTCCTGATCCTCCACGGACGGGTTCATCGTTGGATCGCCAACTTGAAGAGGGAGGATTTACCATCAAACTTCTGGCCAGAGAAAAAACAGGTAATATGTAGCCAACATTTGGAAGAAGAATGTTTTCAAGATGACTTGGATAATAGCGCGTTGTGACAAACACCAGATACAGCACTGGGACTTGATCAACAGCCGATACCGCACCGTGACGTCACAAACCAGCAGGTGGCAGTAGTGTTCTTTGACAAACATGGATGCCTCCAATAAAGCACATTCACATAAAAATTACTCTTGTATGAAAAATACACTTTAAACTACCTCAACCGGCGTGTATCTTTTTAGTCATGTACAAAAAAAAAAAACGATTTAAGGTCAGATTGCCATACGCTTCAAAAAACACCAAAAAGTAATTAAATTGTTTTTTTTAGGACATGACTAAATGGATACACGCCCGTTGAGGCAGTTTAAAGTCTATTTTTTGTACCAAACTAAAGGGATAAATGGGTATCGACTATGGGTATGCTGGTCTGACAGAACAACGCTCTTCCTCGCATGGTTTGCATTGAGATAATATGGAAATCCACCGGCATCACTGCGGACACCACGTTCAGTGTAAATGTACCTTTAGAGCAGCTCTATCTTATCGTTCCTTTCAGCCCATTAGGACATGTAGTTTTGTTGCTCTGTGGTCGTTAGCCTCCTGAAGTCTAGCTCAGTTTTTACTCATAACCTTGATCTCATGGATATTTTGAACACTGACTTAAAGACTGTAGAAAAGTCGGAACACAGAATACATAAAGCAGCGCTTCATCAGGATGGATGCTGTCTGATAATGAGAGCTGGAAGATTTACAATGAAAAAAAAATGTTTATCTAAATAAGTGCATTTTTTCTTGAATTGAGGAGGTAATTGAGACACTTTGCCAATATTACAAGACAATTTACATTTAAAATAAGAAAAAAACAATTTAATTGTCTGTCATGGTTTGATTGAGGTTTTGAGGACCCAAATACAAAGATCAGGAGGCAGAGGTGAGTCTTGAAGGTCTAATAAATTAACCGAGGCTAAAATCCAAAATACAAGAGACCATAAATCAGAAAACTTCATGGGAAAACTCACCTGGAGAGCCAGGAAAAGACAAGGAACCAGCACTGAGGAACTGCACAGGGAGAGTATATATGGGAGACAGAACAAAGACAGGACCAGTGAGCTGATTGGGAGCAGGTGTGGATGGAAGCATCTAGAAGGAAACCAAGGGGAAAGGAAACAAACACAAGGGGGCAACAGAGATGAACTCAAGAACACTGCTAGAAAAACAACTACTAATTAACAAATAACAACTACTACAAAGAAACTAAAGATAAACTTAAACAGAGGGAAGAACCCTGACATTGCCTTATTATCTAATTTTCTTATTTTAAGAGTAATAATACTCACTCCATTGGCAAATCATCTTATTCACCTACTTAAATTCACTTAGTTTAAGACATTTTTACTTGTTTCTAGATGTTTTTTCCAGTGTAACCTCTGAGGTTATGTTGGAAACAGAGACAGAGAAGTCAATGGTTTAACCCTTCAAAGGTTTATTGTACCAGCTGGTGGGCGGAGCCAACTGGAAAGGTGAAAGACGTCAGAAAGGCTGGTAGCAGGCGTGAGAAGGCGGATAAAAAATCAATGTGTCAAAAATATTCATGAGTTCAAGATCCTGTGTGTAGAAACAGAATATTAAGATGGATAATATTTAAAGTGTAAAAATCTACATCGTACTCTGCAGGACATTTACAGGAATCAGAAAAGTGTCCGACTCCGTAGAAAGAAGCTGAGCTTTTCCAAACAGCAGCAGTTTTCTCTCAGACCTTTACTCTAGTTCATCACAGTGAAGGTTATAAATCAGCAGCAGCTGCTCTTCCCGTGTTTAACTTTCTCTTTAACCTTATCGTAATATTAGCCGTTTGTTGACTCTGTTTCAGATTTCCAGAACTACTTGAGGACACAAACTGGGAACAACACAACCGTGAACATCATCATCTCTACGGTGGACTACCTGCTCAGAGTTCAGGTTCGCCGTTCTGTTCGCAGAGAACCATTAGAAAAACCAAACACATCGGTGTATAAGACTCTTTTCTATTGATCGCCAATAATCAGCCATGACCGCCTCAGGATTCATTCAGTTTGGAAAGATATGGCAGAATGACAGTGACTGCAAAAATAAATGATTTGTTGGCCTAAAACTTCTAAAGTAACTTCCTGACTAATGTAGACAGAAGATGGATCAAATTATCATGAGCTGATGTTTAATTTGCATTTTGGTTGTTTATTTGTTCTATAAACCATTCCACGTTCTTAGGCTACGTGATCTCCTTGGTGACTTGCATTCATACAGCTCACTTCTATTCACTTTATTTCTATAGCACCAGTTCACATTATGTCATCTCAAGGCATTTACCAGTTCACCAGATCATCCAGTCAGATTGATTCAAAGTTTTCTATCTAAGGAAAACCAGCTGATTACATCGACTCATTGACTCTTCAGCAATCCCTCACACTAAGCATGCTTGTAGCGACAGTGGAGAGGAAAAACTCCCTTTTAACAGGAAGAAACCTCCAGCAGAACCAGGCTCAGTGTGAGCGGCCATCTGCTGAGGCGGACTGGGGTTCAAGGAGACCGAAGCAGATTATACAGCTCGCATATTCCGCATACGCAGCAGAGGACGCAATAGTAGCGAGTGAGCTCTGTGTTTACAATCTTTCCAAACCTACGCCAGTGCATTAACAACACAATCTTTTCAGGAAGGTTAAAAATAAATACTGCTCTCCATGGTCCGCCATGGTTACTGTTTTTCTTCCTGTCCCTGTGTCACAAGACTCATAATTGTGACCTTTTTTTGGTATTAATGGCGTTCAGGTCGGATGAATGTGACCTGCCCATTCAGACACAGGTCGCATTTGAAAAAATCTAATTTGTAAGGATTCAGAACCACAGAGCCAAATGTCATGGATCACATTGGAAAACATGAGATCCATGTTGTTCAGAATGAATAGATCACATCTAGGTGACTTCAGGCTGCCGTCTGAACGTAGCCTCAGACGTTGGCCGTGATGCTACTGGAAAAAAGCTGAAATTTCCTCCGCCTGCCTCTCCTCAGGAATCCATCAGTGATTTCTACTGGTATTACTCTGGGAAGGACGTGATTGACGAGCAGGGCCAGAGGAACTTCTCCAAGGCCATCAACGTGGCCAAACAGGTGTTCAACACGCTAACCGAGTACATCCAGGTAAGAGCCGCTTCCAGAACATTCAGCAGCTGGAAGGGAGGGGTCAGATTTTCACACGTCATTCTGTTTGCAGATTCTAATTCCATTTTCTACGCCACAATGTCAGATGAGATGCTCTGATGATGATTTTCTTAACTTCAAATATTATTTAGAATCAGGTGCATCCTTCTGCTTAGAAGATCAGTGTTGTGCATAAAAACCCTGCATGTCTTGTTTTCACGGTTTTAGCAGCTGAGGCTCTGATTAGAGGCCAGAAGTTTAAATATGGATCACAGTTATCTGCAGACAGAGTCAAAGGATGATTGCTTTGCTTTTATAAATGTAAATGGGGGTTAAACTGATGCTGGTTTTGCTGGTCCTGCAGGGTCCGTGCACCGGCAACCAGCAGAGTCTGGCTCACAGCCGACTGTGGGACGCCGTGGTTGGCTTTCTGCATGTTTTTGCTCACATGCAGATGAAACTATCACAGGTTAGTAGAGATGACCTGAGCAGACAGTGAAATCCGCTTTGTTTCATCTTTTAATACGTAACGTATTTAACCCTTTATAGGGTAAGTTACCGTTTTTTGATAATTTGAATGCTCTTTACAAATGGAGTCCCCCCCCCCTACCTCAGTGAGGTCTAGAAGCCCAAGATCTATATCCATCCATTCATCAAAGATCCTGCAACATGGCTGTACATCTTATTTTGGCATTTGACCAGTTAGATGAGAACTTGAATGATATATTACCTGCTGGATATTAGGTTGGGAAAAAGTTAAGAAAAATATCAAAAAGCTAATTGAAAAGTTAAAAAGTTAATAAGCCTAGTTAATTATATTTAGGTTTATAAAAAAAAAAAGTATCAGCATTAATGCCTCTAATGTTATGTTGGACCAATTCTTTCATGAATTTCTTATAGAAGTATTTTTGTTATTTTTCTTAACATGTTTGGGTAATTTGGAGTTTCTGTTATTACAATAATTTTTGCCATCAAAATATCCATATTTTTTTTATGTTCCAAAGGTAATAAGGTCTTGTTCAGGATTCCAATTACACTATTGGCTTGAAATGTTGATTTTTATATTTTTATTTCACTGAGTGACCTATAAAGGGTAAATTCCATTAGGAATCTAAAATTCTTGTTTTGCATGTTTGACGTTCAGCAGCAGATGAATGGTAGCGACCTTCTCTCTCTTTACGCATTAACTAATTTATGCTTTTCTTTCCTTTAGGACTCGAGTCAGATCGAGTTGCTTAAAGAGCTGATGGATCTGCAGAAAGACATGGTGGTCATGCTGCTGTCTATGCTGGAAGGTACATTTCTTCATCAGGATGATGATGTTTCTCTTTTAAAAGAGAAGGCCAGAATTATCCAATTATTTTACGTCTCCCCATTAAAATATCTGTAAAGCAATGATTTAAAAAAAAGAACAATTTTTTTTTATATTTGTTTGAGCCGGGAATAAGATAATCTATCAGTAGAATGAGTATTTCTGCCTTTAAAGTGAAATGCACTCAAGCCTTTGTAGTAAATGTTTTTATTCCATTGAGGAATTTTCTTTCACACCCATTTAGATTGAGGGAAAATTCCTTTAAATCAAGAAAAAAAATCACCTTTTAATGTCAGACGATGTATAAAAAAAAGTCAAGGAAAGACGAATGAGCAATTTTTATACATGTAGAAAAAGTAAAGAAAATAAAAAAAAATATTTATTCAACAAAATAAATCCGAATGACAATGGAGCAGCATTTTTCTATCATGAATAAAGTTTACAGAAGATTAATGGTTTTAATGATGAAGGAAGGTTTTTTAGTGAATCTAAGAGCTTTTAATACCAGAGCAGAAAATGTTGAGGTCCCCGTCAGTGATGGGAGTAACGACAATGAAAGTAATGGCGCGACTAACTGCGTTACCTTGTTTTAGTAACGAGTAATCTAACTAATCACTTTGACTGTTACTATAACGCAGTTACCGTTGCAGACACCCCGTTAATGCGCGTTACTCAGGTCGCACAATTAACCTTTTTTTTCATGATAGGACTCGTGCGCGCCTTGTCATGAGAAAGGGGAGGATGAGAATGGCTGATGAATAGTGAGATTCCGTCTGTCAGTTGGGTAGGTGGGTGTTTCTGCTGGTGGGTGTTAACGTACAGCACACAGAGAGATGGAGAGTGAGGAGGACTCCAGCAGCAAAACAGCGTTTTCCAGATGGAAATACCGGTGTTACGTCGAGCTGCGTTTCCCCATCACATAAGGTTTCCCCTGCATCTTCGCACAGCGCAGGCGGCATGATTCTCCGTGCCGCCTGCGCTGTGCGGCACAACAGTCGCCCTGTGCTCGCGCCACAGGGGAACTACAGAGAGCATGAACGATCAAATGTTAGCCTATATGGAGAAAGAGGGATGGATGGATGGATGGATGGATGGATGGATGGATGGACGGACGGATGGATGTACGGACGGGGTTTATAGGCCCGTTGAGTTGCAATAAATGCAAAACTCTTGTTCTTGTCTTTGTCATCCGCTCTATTCAGCTGGCTTTGAAACACACGGTGAGAAGGTGGGGGCTAGGGGGTGAGGGTTACGGGGGCGAGAAACGCAAAAGTAACGCAATAGTTACTTTTACTAGTAACTAGTTACTTTTATTGTGGAGTAACTCAGTTAGTTTGGAGAAGTAACTATAACTAATTACTTTTTCAAAGTAACATCCCCAACACTGCCCCCTGTCACACCTTTCTGATTTATCCAGCATCTACCTGATGTTCCAGAATCTCCTAAAATGATGTCATACACTGAACTTTCTATTGATTTTTTTCTAATCTGGGCGTATACATAGAGTATTTATAACGAGTCCAGAACTTCTGTCCAACGACAGCCTAACTTCTGCATAACGCACGGCAGCTTAATGCCCATGAAATGATGCTTGAATGTCTTTTGAACCTGCAGATGCATCGTTTTTCTTTGCTCAGAGTTAAACTGCGTGACAAATAAAAACTGTCACCTTCACAGGTAACGTGGTGAATGGGACGATCGGGAAACAGATGGTCGACATGTTGGTGGAATCCTCCAACAATGTGGAGATGATCCTCAAGTTTTTCGATATGTTCCTGAAACTCAAAGACCTGACCTCCTCCGATGGCTTCAAGGAGTACGACCCAGACGGAAAAGGCAAATACGCTCTAAAACTTTATTAGCATCATTTTGCTTATGAAATGGTTTCCCCATCCGGGATGGTTGGTGATGTGAAGCTTTGCTGATGAACCGCCAGGTGTCATCTCCAAGAGGGACTTCCACAGGGCCATGGAGAGCCACAAACACTACACCCAGTCTGAGACCGAGTTCCTCCTCTCCTGCGCCGAGACCGATGAGAATGAACTCCTGGACTATGAGGAGTTTGTGATGCGTTTCCACGAGCCGGCCAAGGTGAGCTAACACATTTCTCCCTGATGAGGCTGCACATTTAGTAGCATCAGATACGTCCTGCTGACGAGACGCGGCGATAAACGGGTTTAACGATCCAATAAGAGGAGAAAAGGACGAAGCATTTGGTTTTATCTGCATGAGTTTAGTTAAAGTCTTTGATCGGTGAATCCAATCCTAACCTCAACACAAACACTGCTGCGTTCACACCGGGCGTGTTTTCAGCATCTGGTTTAAATCTAAAGTCCACAGGGGACGGTGGCGAGGGGTCCAGCGACGCATCCGAGGGTCCGACTCTGGAGTTCAGTAAATTGAACATTTGCCGCTGGACGCGGGAGCGTCAACCAATCACAAAAGCTGATCCAGGAGTTTTTTGGGGGAGACAGACTCTACCTGCAAGCTGTCATTACTTCTGCAGACATTCTGCATATGAACAATAACTAAATATCAAGGAGTTAAACTCCAAAGGTTAAAAAAAGCAGGTAGAATGGATTATTATCTAGAAGAAACATTGAGCAGCTCTGGTCATTATTGCTGCACTAAAACATTTTTATGAACTATGGAAAAACTGTTTATAAATCCCCAAACCAACTAGAAATATTCCAGACTCCAGACACAGGAAACAATGAAAGACGTTGAGGTTCATCACACTGCTAAGCAGAATCATCACTGGAAATTGTGCAGCACGGTAGGGAAGCTAGGATTTCTATGAATGTCTGAAATTTCCTGATTATGGAGGCTGACTGTGAGGAACTGAACCGCGCAGAGCCCTGCTGATTAACTGGTACCATGTTAGCGCGGTTCGGTTTGGTCTGGCACGGTTCAGTTTGCGGTCATTCACACTCAACACTCACCTCGGTTACCATGCTCGGACTGATCTCAGCACGGTTTTAAAAGGGTCGTTGAAATGGGCACTATGAATAGTTATTAAAAGAGATTTTTAAAACCAGCAGTGCATTCTATAAAGCAAAGCTCTAGTTAACGAGTCTGTGCAGCATCTAGAACCAGAGCAGATAGAGAATGTTCATCTATTAAAACATAATGAGATCTACGTCTAAAGAAAAGAAAAACGCAGCAATAAACGGCGTGGGACGGTTTCTATGGTGACTGAGGCAGAGAGGTGATTCTCAGAGAGATCTGGGAAGTTTATTCAAGTTTTTCTTTCTTTTTTCCTAAAGAGGTGAGAGAGATACGCTGCGCTGACCTGCTCTGTCTGCTCCTCCTTATTCTGGTTTCTGTGAGGCTCAAAGAGAATCACTACTTTATCTGTTTTCTGTCCTCCTAAACTCCCATCATGGGGAAAGTTTCTATTTTAATGTTTCATTCATTGTTTTTGCTCCAGTCTGTCCTGCTCACTATAAACACGATGGGCGACTCCAAACTGACTCTTTTTCCATTAGATTAATGGATTTTATTTAGTATTTTCCTCCATAGGGGATGTGTTTCACTTTCTAACCACGTCTCACTTCCTGTCAGACCCCTTAATTGCTGCTGAATTGCTGCATAATCTGACTAAAATAGACCTGGGCTCTATCTCATTCGAAGCTATACAGCTCCATTGCGTAAAATTGTCTTGGATTGTGATCATTCCCATTGACTTCCAATATGCGCTAAATCCATGACCTGTAAGGTGCGTTTATCTGTCAGATCGGACAGAAAATGAGATTCGGTGTGATCTGGGCTTAGGTTAAGGTTTTTTTTTACACTCAGGTTTCATCTCTCAAAAACCTACAATGACTTGATGCCTTCCCGCTATCATTTCAATCCCCCTCCCCCATGCAGGGGACAAAACATCTCGCCTGGGCAGCCAAGCCAATAATTGCCCTTAACGACCCCCCTTTCAGAGGCATAGCCCAGTATCGGGTATTGCAGGCTAACAAAGATCCCAAACAACTCCCCATTCCTAAGGGGCGGACCCGTTATTCTGGTTCAATTTGCATGTTTTCAAAGCCAAAACAAGTTGCTGTATAAAGCTTCAAACTCAACACTATTTCTGACATTTTGAATTGAAAAAAACTTCCTGGATGGGAAGAGAAACGTCTTCAAACTTGGAAACAAAGTCCACTGGATTTTTTTATTTTTTTTTTTTTTTACTTTTTTGGAACGACTATGACCTGGATTACACTCATTTGTTGTTTTGTTAAAATTTTATTTATTTGTACTTGTTATGGATGTTTTCCTTAAAATATGTTTTCTGTTAGCCTGACTACAGGCAGTAAAAGGTATTAAAATGTGCACAGGTCTATATTCTCTCTAAGAGCAAAAGAAATGCCAGAGAAAACATCTGTTAGCCTGAAGTTTACTCAAACGTGATGCTTTCCTTTTATTCTCTCGCTCTGAGATGATCAGATGCTTCAGATCCATCATGTTTTACCTGATAACATTTCCAATTCCCCCCTCAGGACATCGGCTTTAATGTGGCGGTTCTGTTGACCAACCTGTCCGAGCACATGCCCCATGACACCCGACTCCAGACCTTCCTGGAGCTGGCGGAGAGCGTCCTCAACTACTTCCAGCCGTATCTTGGCCGCATCGAGATTATGGGCAGTGCTAAACGCATCGAGCGGGTCTACTTCGAAATCAGCGAGTCCAGTCGGACCCAATGGGAGAAACCTCAGGTGAAAAACGTCTCTAACGATGCAGCTGCTGGTTATGTGTCAGAGCAGAATATAAACCCACAGATCTCCTACAGGTGAAAGAGTCAAAGCGGCAGTTCATCTTCGATGTGGTGAACGAAGGTGGGGAGAAAGAGAAGATGGAGCTGTTTGTGAATTTCTGCGAGGACACCATTTTTGAGATGCAGCTAGCCGCGCAGATGTCCGACACTGGCGAGCGCTCAGCGGTTAAGGAGGACAGCGAACGGGAGAAATCTGAAGAGGAAAACCTGGAAATGGGCTTCTTTTCCATCACAACAGTGCGCCTGGCGCTAATCGCTGTTCGTTATAACGTCCTGTTACTAATAAAGGTTAGAATAAATATTTCCTTTGCCACTTAAATGCTAAAGAGTGTATTTAGAAGAAGTTTAAAAGCTTGAAAAAGTACAGTCTAGGCAACTGGATGTAAAAATTGCCCCAAGTTTCAAGGTAAAGAGGAGGATATTTTAATTCCGGTGGATCATCTCAATAAGTGGTCCTCCTAACTGATGGTGATCTGTTTACGTAAGGCCTTCATGTGCTCTTACCGTTTGCTATCTTTTTCTGCGCACTTTCAGGCGTATATCTTTGGTTAGCTGCAGGCCAAGCTCCAACATCTAGAAGCAAAGGTGTTGATGGCAGCAGAGCAGAACGTTAGAGATTGAACTAACAGATTCTGCAGAGTGGGAGAATAGAGATAGAATGAAGCAGAAAGATGAAACAGGGGTCCTTATGTCCTCCAGCAGTCGAAGCCTATAGCAGCATAACTATAGAGAGAGCCCTTTAACTTCTCCTGGCCAGTAGGTGGCAACCTGCTCTCATTCCTCATTGTTTGCCATCCTGTTTCCAGGTCCCCCAATGCTAATTCTAAAGCTAATGAACATTTAAATGATTAGTTCAGAAGGAAAGTTGGAACCTCTGTGGTTTCTGAGTGCCTGTGCTTCTCCAGTTGGCACCATTGCTGTAAAGCTGGATTCATGGAGCTTGAATTCCTCTCTGCTTCTTTTTTTTTTGTTTTGTTTTTTCATCTTGAATCAGGAATGTAGCCCAGAGAAGAAACATTTTCTCAGATTTATCGTGGAACTACTAGTATCTGGCAAAACCTTATGTGACGTCAGCCTCCTATTGGTGCAGAATCCTTTCCTGCTGGGTTAGGATTATAACCAGGAGTAATTATTTAGATTATTTGGCAAAGTCAGAATTTATTAAACAATTATTTAATATCAGTTTTTTTGGTCAAATTAATACTTTTATTTTGCACCACTCTACATGCTCTCCGGATATGAAATGATTCATCCGTTAGAAAATGTTTAAGCTACAATTTTTAACTAGAACATTTTTAGGAAGTTTATAAATTTCCATTTGAACTATGCAATGAATAAGTCACTAATAAGAAAATAAAGTGTTAGAAATTATGTTTTAAACCATGAGATCATTTAAAGCAGCACTGTGTAGCTTTTAGCCACCAGGGGAGCTAAACCTTTGAAAGATATGACAAAGCACTAGCTCCATAGATATCGATAATCCTGCATCATCAAGTAAATAAGCATGCTGACAGAGCGGCCATGTTGGGTCAGACCAAGCTGCTGTCAGAGAGGCAAATATGTTATGTTTTCAGGCACTCTAAATCTGGTGATCTGCACTGATTTCCAGATACATTGGCTGAATTAAAACTACTTTTCAGGGGCTTTCAGGGACCAATTGATTGATACAAATAACTTTAACTTAATACATAATTCCAATTTTCTATCGATGGTTAGCAAACTTCCAGAGCTAACTCTCTGTATGCCGGACTGCTTTTCCCACAATGGGATCACAAGCAAAGGGAGACTAGGAACGGGGTGATGGATGGATGGATGGATGGATGGATGGATGGATGGATGGATGGATGGATGGATGGATGAGGGTTGGATGGATGATGGTTGGATGGATGAGGGTTGGATGGATGGAAGGATAATGGTTGGATGGATATATGATGGATGGACGTTGGATGGATGGATGTTGGATGGATGATGGATGGATGGATGATGGTTGGATGGGTGGATGGATGATGGTTGGATGGGTGGATGGATTTTGGTTGGATGGATGGATGATGGATGGATGGATGGATGGATGGGTGGATGGATTTTGGTTGGATGGATGGATGATGGATGGATGGATGGATGGGTGGATGGATTTTGGTTGGATGGATGATGGATGGATGGATGATGGTTGGATGGATGGATTGATGGTTGAATGGATGGATGGATGATGGATGGATGGATGATGGATGGATCGATGGATGAGGGTTGGATGGATGATGGTTGGATGGATGAGGGTTGGATGGATGGAAGGATAATGGTTGGATGGATATATGATGGATGGATGGATGAGGGTTGGATGGATGATGGATGGATGGTTGGATGGATGGATGCTGGATGGTTGGATGGATGATGGATGGGTGATGAATGGTTGGATGGATGATGGATGGGTGGATGGATGATGGTTGGGTGGATGGATGATGGTTGGATGGATGGATGGTTGGATGAATGATGGATGGATGGATGAGTGATGGATGATGGATGAATGAAGGTTGGATGGATGGATGATGGATGGTTGTATGGATGATGGATGGATGGATGAGTGATGGATGATGGATGAATGATGGTTGGATGGATGGATGATGGATGGTTGGATGGATGATGGATGGATGGATGAGTGATGGATGAATGATGGTTGGATGGATGGATGATGGATGGTTGGATGGATGGATGGTTGGATGGATGATGGATGGATGGATGGATGGATGGATGGATGGATGGATGAGGGTTGGATGGATGATGGTTGGATGGATGAGGGTTGGATGGATGGAAGGATAATGGTTGGATGGATATATGATTGATGGACGTTGGATGGATGGATGCTGGATGGTTGGATGGATGATGGATGGGTGATGAATGGTTGGATGGATGGTTGGATGGATGATGGATGGATGGATGATGGTTGGATGGGTGGATGGATTTTGGTTGGATGGATGGATGATGGATGGATGGATGGGTGGATGGATTTTGGTTGGATGGATGGATGATGGATGGATGGATGGATGGATGGATGATGGTTGGATGGGTGGATGGATTTTGGTTCGATGGATGGATGGATGGATGGATGGATGGATGGATGGATGAGGGTTGGATGGATGGAAGCATAATGGTTGGATGGATATATGATGGATGGATGGATGAGGGTTGGATGGATGATGGATGGATGGTTGGATGCTGGATGGTTGGATGGATGATGGATGGGTGATGAATGGTTGGATGGATGATGGATGGATGGATTGATGGATGGATGATGGTTGGGTGGATGGATGATGGTTGGATGGATGGATGATGGATGGTTGGATGGATGATGGATGGATGGATGAGTGATGGATGATGGATGAATGATGGTTGGATGGATGGTTGGATGGATGATGGATGGATGGATGAGTGATGGATGAATGATGGTTGGATGGATGGATGATGGATGGTTGGATGGATGATGGATGGATGGATGAGTGATGGATGATGGATGAATGATGGTTGGATGGATGGATGATGGATGGTTGGATGGATGATGGATGGATGGATGAGTGATGGATGATGGATGAATGATGGTTGGATGGATGGATGATGGATGGTTGGATGGATGATGGATGGATGGATGAGTGATGGATGAATGATGGATGGATGATGGTTGAGTGGATGGATGATGGATGGTTGGTTGGATGATGGTTGGTTGGATGATGGTTGGATGGATGATGGATGGATGGATGATGGATGGATGATGGTTGGATGGATGATAGTTGGATGGATGGATGGATGGATGGATGGATGGATGGATGATGGTTAGATGGATAATAGTTGGATGGATGATGGTTGGATGGACGGATGGATGGATGGAGTATGATGGTTGGATGGTTGGATGGATGGATGGATGGATGGATGATGGTTGGATGGATGATGGTTGGATGGATTGATGGATGGATGGATGGATGGATGATGGTTGGATGGATGATGGTTGGATGGATGATAGTTGGATGGATGGTTGGATGGATGATGGTTGGATGGATGATGGTTGGATGGATGATAGTTGGATGGATGGATGGATGGATGGATGGATGGATGGATGATGGTTAGATGGATAATAGTTGGATGGATGATGGTTGGATGGATGGATGGATGGATGGATGGAGTATGATGGTTGGATGGTTGGATGGATGGATGGATGGATGATGGTTGGATGGATTGATGGATGATGGATGGATGGATGATGGTTGGATGGATGATGGTTGGATGGATGATAGTTGGATGGATGGTTGGATGGATGATGGTTGGATGGATGATGGTTGGATGGATGATAGTTGGATGGATGGATGGATGGATGGATGATGGTTAGATGGATAATAGTTGGATGGATGATGGTTGGATGGATGGATGGATGGATGGATGGATGGAGTATGATGGTTGGATGGTTGGATGGATGGATGGATGGATGATGGTTGGATGGATGATGGTTGGATGGATTGATGGATGATGGATGGATGATGGTTGGATGGATGATAGTTGGATGATGGTTGGATGGATGATGGTTGGATGGATGATGGTTGGATGGATGATGGTTGGATGGATGGATGGATTATGGTTAGATTGATGGATGCTGCTATAATAGAAGCAGCCTATAGAGACAGATGTGTCTGATCAGCTAAGGATCAGAGCTAGCATTAGCTGTTAGCTTAGTTAACTCTGGTGTTTAATGGGAGCTCAGACTGATTGAAAATAACGCTCTGGGTCAGAGAGGAGAGCAGCACTGAGGGAGCATCAATACGCAGCTGAAATATCTCTTAGATTAAGCTAATTCTGGGGTCAATAGTTACATAGTACTGCATTAGGTTATTATTCTGCTCTTTATCGGAGCTAAAAAATACAAATTTGAATTCCAATAATTAGCAGTGTTGCGCTGTTTAAACCCAGCATGGAGGAAGGTTCAGGAATGTAGCTTTGTCCTCTGCAGGTGCTCTCCATGAAGAGCCTGAAGAAACAGATGAAGAAGATCAAGAGCATGACGCTGAAGGACATGGTGACCACCCTGGTGTCCTTCTACTGGTCAGTGCTACTCGCTCTGCTTCACGTGGCCTTCAGCGTGGCTCGGGGGTTCTGCAGAATCTTCTACAACACCTTCATGGGAGGAAGTCTGGTGGAAGGAGCCAAGGCCGTCAAGGTTCTTCATTTACACGCGTCTCTAAAAGGGCTTTGGGATGAGTTGTTCTTACATGACCTCCATTCGCAGGTGTCTGAGCTGCTGGCCACCATGCCTGACCCCACCCAGGATGAGGCGCGTGGCGAAGGAGATGACAGAGAAAAGAGGCCGACGGACCGCAGCTCCCAGAGGGAAGACCTCACCGATCTGGCGATCAACACCAGTGAAACCGAGCTGCTGTCAGACATCTTTGGTCTGGACCTGCGGCGAGAAGGAGGACAGTACAAGATCACCCCCCACAACCCCAACGCCACCCTCACAGAGCTCCTCAACTCCCCACTTCCCGCCTCGGTTTCACCCGCCGCCCCCCAGCCGGAGCTCAGACAGAGACGTCAGGTAAATAGAGCTGCGTTTAGTTCGCGTTCACCTCTAGTCCGACTCTATGGGCTCCGTGGCGATGAAACAACTTTCAGAACCAGCTCTGGATGAAGAAAAACGTCATCATGTCAGGATAGAAGGTCCGCTTCGGTCATTTACGACATCCGCTTATTCATTACGACCTTCTTCCTCAGCTGGTTGGAAGGAATCTTCTTCCTTTATTTTTGCAAACAGAGATCAAATGAAAAGTAAACAAAAAAATCTATCCAGAAATTAATTTTTAAAAAAGGTTTTTAATCATGAATTTTCCTTTTTTTTTTTTTATTGGACTCCCCGTCTAATCCAAACGCTAGCTCTGGATTAATAACGATGTCACTGCTAACGACCAATAGACTCCTGAGGAAAGCCCGCCCCTTAGAACGCATTAAAATGTCAATGCTGCTGCATTAGGGATGGTAAACAATAACTTATGATTCATCGTTGATCAAATTAGAATTAGCTTCAACTGATTAATTAATCTCAATTAAAATGTTCAATTAGTTTAGAACATTCCACTGGAAATTATAACTGCTGCCACCTTCTGGTTCAGAGGGGAACTAGCAGGTCAGCTGGTAGGGCAGCTGTTACTACCCAATCTATAACGGAAGCACGATCCGTACCGCTGTTCTGACAGATCAGCATAACCCATCAGACCAGCATACCTATAGTCAATACGCATGAGCAAGACCTCGGACATCATGTCTTTATCCCTTTAGTGGCTGTATCCCTTTATTCATGTATAAAAATATTATTTAAGGTCAGATCGCCATACGCTTCAAAAATCACCAAAAAGAAAGTGTTCTGTTTAAGTTGTCTTTGAGTTTTCAGTTTCACGTTGATCCATGTCTTTCTTTGTTTTGTAGTTTTATTGCTTTAATTCCTATTTTGTTGTGTTTTCTGGTTAGAGACCTGCACGGGTCGAGTTTTACCTACCCGCACCCGCCCGAACCCGTTAGGATGACTACCGAACCCGACCCGTCACCCGCGGATATCTTCAATTCAAATCTGAACCCGACCCGACCCGTTGATATTTAACCCGCAACCTGACCCGTTAACACATCAAGTAATAGGCTATAGTACGCTGCGCTGCAGAACAGCGCCATTAACACTGCCTCAGACGTGTATGCACTGACTGTGGCCTTTTTGGAGGGAAGCCCACACTGCCGGCAGGGCTTTAAGCTACAACAAGGGTGACCCCAGTGCCTGATTAATATAACATTTCTGATGTCCATAACAACACACACGCATAAAAAAAAAAATCACCAACTACCCGCCCGCACTAAAAAAAATATCCGCTCGACCCGTTTATTTTTATTTACAGGTGCTGGTCATAAAATTAGAATATCATGAAAAAGTTGATTGATTTCAGTAATTCCATTTAAAAAGTGAAACTTGTATATTATATTCATACATTACATACAAACTCATATATTTCAGATGTTTATTTTGTTTAATTTTGATGATTACAAATGACAACAAATGAAAATCTCAAATTCATCATATCAGAAAATTAGAATATTGTGAAAAGGTTCAAAATTGATGGCCCCTGGTGCCACACTCTAATCAGCTAATTAACTCAAACCACCTGCAAAAGCCTTTAAATGGTCTTTCAGTCTAGTTCTATAGGCTACACAATCATGGGGAAGACTGCTGACTTGACAGTTGTCCAAAAGACGACCATCGACACCTTGCACAAGGAGGGCAAGACACAAAAGGTCATCGCTAAAGAGGCTGGCTGTTCACAGAGCTCAGTGTCCAAGCACATTAATAGAGAGGCGAAGGGAAGGAAAAGATGTGGTCGAAAAAAGTGTACAAGCAAGAGAGATAACCGCACCCTGGAGAGGATTGTGAAACAAAACCCCTTCAAAAATGTGGGGGAGATTCACAAAGAGTGGACTGCAGCTGGAGTGAGTGCTTCAAGAACCACCACACACAGACGTATGAAAGACATGGGTTTCTGCTGTCGCATTCCTTGTGTCAAGCCACTCTTGAACCACAGACAGCGTCAGAAGCGTCTTGCCTGGGCTAAAGAGAAACAGGACTGGACTGCTGGTGAGTGGTCCAAAGTCATGTTCTCTGATGAAAGTAAATTTTGCATTTCCTTTGGAAATCAAGGTCCCAGAGTCTGGAGGAAAAGAAGAGAGGCACTTCATCCACGTTGCTTGAAGTCCAGTGTAAAGTTTCCACAGTCAGTGATGGTTTGGGGTGCCATGTCATCTGCTGGTGTTGGTCCATTGTGTTTTCTGAGGTCCAGGGTCAACGCAGCCACATACCAGGAAGTTTTAGAGCACTTCATGCTTCCTGCAGCTGACCAACTTTTTGGAGATGCAGATTTCATTTTCCAACAGGACTTGGCACCTGCACACAGTGCCAAAGCTACCAGTACCTGGTTGAAGGACCATGGTATCCCTGTTCTTAATTGGCCAGCAAACTCTCCTGACCTTAACCCCATAGAAAATCTATGGGGTATTGTGAAGAAGAAGATGCAATACACCAGACCCAACAATTCAGAAGAGCTAAAAGCCACTATTAGAGCAACCTGGGCTATCATAACACCTGAGCAGTGCCACAGACTGATCGACTCCATGCCACGCCGCATTGCTGCAGTAATACAGGCCACATGAGGCCCAACTAAATACTGAGTGCTGTACATGCTCATACTTTTCATGTTCATACTTTTCAGTTGGCCAACATTTCTATAAATCCTTTGTTTTTATTGGTCTTCAGTAATATTCTAATTTTCTGATATGATGAATTTGAGATTTTCATTTGTTGTCATTTGTAATCATCAAAATTAAACAAAATAAACATCTGAAATATATGAGTTTGTATGTAATGTATGAATATAATATACAAGTTTCACTTTTTAAATTGAATTACTGAAATCAATCTACTTTTTCATGATATTCTAATTTTATGACCAGCACCTGTATGTATTTTTCACCCGCAAAAGAGCATTTTAGCGGGTGACCCGTCGGGGACCCGCGGGTACCCGACCCGTTGCTGGTTGTATTTGAGTTCTTAGGTTTTTCTTTGTTGCCCTCTTGTGTTGGTCTCATTTTTCCCTAGCTCCTTTCTAGAGCTCTGTTCACACCTGCTGCCAATCGGCTCAGGAGCTTAAGAGCACTCCGTTTAACGAGGAAACCATCAGCAGGTGTGTGAGGAGGCGGACCAGAACAAAGCGCCTCCTGGTGGATGAAGGGAGACAAACACAGAAACACAAACACAAAGACAGGAGTCCTGACACTTTAGATTTTTATTTTTAAAAATCATGATTCGAATTTTTCATTGTTGTTTTAGTTGTTGTTGGATTGACTCATAAAAATCAACATTTGTTAAATTGACATGTGGAATTTATTTTGAGATAATCAATTTAGGTTCTGCTGACTAAGAACAGAAAGCCACCAGATGATTTTTTTCTTTTTTTTAGTCCAAGAGTTGTCCTTCAGAAACAACCGAGGAAATACCCGAAGCTGAATCTGAACCTGAAAAACCCCCTGAGTGAGTTGTCTAAAAACAGTGTTTGCTTTATTTTATGCAAAAAAAAAAAGTGATGATGAAGAAATGTGAAAGCTTTGAGGCATCATTAACTGCTTCCCAATTTTAGACAGGGTCACTCTGTGAAGCAGGACAAACAATCAAAGAACGAGAAGATGAAACCAAAAGTGAGAAGGCATCACAACTCCAAGTCTGATGAACCGGATCTGCAGGAGTCGGCCTTCCTGAAGAAGATCCTGGCCTACCAGAGGAAGCTGCTGGTACCTTTCCTGCTCAGTGTGTTCAGATTAACGCATCATGACTCACCTGGACTCTAAAAAGGTTTCATTCAGTCACATATCTGAGGCTGAATGAGACAAACTGACCTCATCTCCCTGTTTTCTCTACAGAACTACTTTGCCAGAAACTTCTACAACATGAGGATGCTGGCTCTGTTTGTTGCATTTGCAATCAACTTTATTCTCCTCTTCTATAAGGTAACACAGCAGGGGTTAAGGTTTAAATGTTAAGTCTCATTAACAGCAATAGATTGTGTTTGTTAGGGTTAATGATAATAACCCCTTATTGTCCTAAAAATAAACCAACAAGATATAAGTTACTTTTCTGCAGAAGAGGAGAGTGGAACCAGACAGGGAATTTTCACTCCCTGAATGTCTGTGGTCATCTCTGCTGGGACCTTTCTGTCCTCTGCCTTTATCATCAAACTTCAAAGGAGTAACGGGGGGGTCAGAAGTTTGCACAGACAAAAAGGGGGTGCAGGTTTATTGCATAGCTGGAGAAACATTGGCTCTTCCCGTTTGAAGTCAAAATAACATTCCTAGCAGGCCAAATGCCTGTAACTTAGTACAAATAAAATGATTCTAACAGTGTTGACCATGGGCGGTTCTAGATGGGGGCCAAACGGGGCCAGTAGAATATTCCAGTTTTTACCTTTACACACGGAGAGGTGTGGCTCAGGAAATCTGAATCTGGGATCAGTGTTTGCTTCTGTCCTTGTTGCTTTTTATTGATTCTTCCTAAAAGCAGAAAACAATTTCATGTTTGCCTTCAGGTTTCTACCTCTTCATCTATGGTGGAGGAGAAGGAAGCTGTTTTCACCAACAGCCAATCAGACGGCAGCGTCCAGTGGGATCCGCTGGTCGGAGAGACCCTGGAGTCCGGGGACGGGGGGGCGGAGGAGCCCGGGGAGCCCCTGAAACCCGTCTCAGTCCACTTTGTTCTGGAGGAGAGGAGCGGGTACATGGAGCCCATGTTACGCATCCTGGCCGTTCTCCATACCGTCATCTCCTTCTTCTGCATCATCGGATACTACTGCCTGAAGGTCCGACCGACGGCGGTTCTGTTCTCCTTTTATCCGTACAGTTTCTCCTTTTTCCCGTTTTTCTCTGCGGCGCAGCGGTGTCAGATTTCTTTACCGTGTGTTTCCGGCTCATCCAGGTTCCTCTGGTGATCTTCAAACGGGAAAAGGAAGTGGCCAGGAAGCTGGAGTTCGATGGTCTTTACATCACGGAGCAACCATCGGAGGACGACATCAAAGGGCAGTGGGACAGGCTGGTGATAAACACGCAGTGAGTGGATCAGAATCCAAGCTTTGTTCAGATCTCACGCTTCTCTTCACTTTCATCATGGAGCTGTTTTCCTTTCAGGTCATTCCCCAACAACTACTGGGATAAGTTTGTGAAGAGGAAGGTAGGCAGAGGTTTCCACAGTGGAGCCGTGAAGCTGAATGTGGTCCCAGTTTTCCATGCAGTCTTTATGTTGTTCAGGTGATGGATAAATACGGGGAGTTTTACGGCCACGACCGCATCAGCGAGCTGCTGGGCCTGGACAAGGCTGCCCTGGATTTCAGCGACGCTCACAAGAAGAGGAAGCCAAGGAAAGACGGGTCGCTGGCGGCAGTGTGAGTAGACCGTGTTTAGCTCTGAGGGAAATGGTTTCTGCTTTTAAAGGAAAAGTCCGGTCAGCCGGGAATAATCTATGGATCATTATTTATCCCTGAAACTAACATGTTCTCAGTGATTTAAAGAATTTAGTGTTTATCAGTAAAAAAATAAAATAACAATTTTTGTTGAGCTCACTAAGTCTGGGAGCGGCCATTTTTTCACAAATATAGTAACCCCTCCCTCCTGCCATCTTCCAGCAGTGACGTCACGGTGCGGTAAGCCTAGCGCCATTCTCCCCGCTTTACAAGCAAAATCAATGGGAACTACTAGACACATCTGCAATCAACAACAATTATTGAAGATTTCCAGAGGACTTCACCATTGAAATTCACCAGAGCTATAGTGAAACTGACAATGCCCATGTGAATGGCAGCTGGATGTTGGAATACATCGGGTAAAAGTGAAAAAAAGTTATTTCACCTTTCTGATTCCTGATCCTCCACGGACGGGTTGGTCGTTGGAACTTCTGGCCAGAGAAAAAACCCGTAATATGTAGCCAACATTTGGAAGAAGAATGTTTTCAAGATGACTTGGATAATAGCGCGTTGTGACAAACACCAGATACAGCACTGGGACTTGATCAACAGCCGATACCGCACCGTGACGTCACAAACCAGTAGGTGGCAGTAGAGTTCTTTGACAAACATGGATGCCTCCAGTAAAGCACATTCACATGAAAATTACTCTGAATTAAAAACACTGATCATTTATTGAACAGGATGGAATAATTTCATATTTAAAGAACTTTCAGAAGTTTGAATTCTGAACATAAGCCGAATTCTCCTTTAACACCATTTTTTCTGAAACATCCAGGCCTTTCCACAGAAATAAACTTTGTCTAAAATTATTCAATATTTGTTCCATTATTTTTACAGGTTCTGTAAATCAAAATTTCAACAACAAAAATCGCAATCCTAACAAGACTGGAAAAAAAAACTTTTCAGAAAAACTTTGCAGTTTCCTTGTATTTATTTATTTTTTGTATTTTTAATATGTTACATTTTCAAATGTAATTTATTCAAAAAAATCTTTTATACAATAATTATTTTTTTTATTTTTTTTTTTAGATTGAGTTTTTTTCAGTTTATTCTTTTCACATTGGATTTTCCCAAGACCGTTCTCTTACCTTCTGGGGGCGGGGCTTCCTCTGAAGTGCAGAGTATTTCTATTGGTCTGCTGGATGTTAACAGCAAGCTTTTATTGGTTGAGAGCGAGCGATTGGATTGGATTGGAAGGGAAGAGAATGTAAACTGGAAAACACAATTTTAAAGGAAAACAACTCATAAATCTTAATCTGAAAAAGAAAAAAAATTTGAAAAATTTTAGTTATAAAATATAAAATTAAAAATCCTTTAAAATTAAAAAAACTGCAAAGTTAATCTCTTTTCATTTTCATTTTTTAAGGAGGGTTTATACAGGAATGAGTAACTCTAGTGTAATGCTTTTTAATGCTCTTAGAGATAATTCTAATGCCATCAACAAGTACCCATCGGCCGGATGCAGATATGTCCCAAATTCCTTGTTTTCCAGCCACTTTTGTTGAAATGAGCATTTTCCCCATTCTCTAGCTTTTTCTCCACCTCGAGGTTCTTTTCTGAACGTACAGCTATATGAGGCAGTTTAGCACAAACATATCGCGATATAATATATCTGACTAAATTGATATACTTTTTTTTTTAAAGAAAGCATTTTAAATGCCACAATAATCAAATTTAATGAATTGTAATGCCAATTAAGGCCTTAATTTAAAAAATAATAATTTAATGATTTTTAATGACCCGTGGAAACCCTGTAAATGAAACTCATTTTTTTTATTTTTATTTCCCTCTAAAAAAGATATTTTTTGCTTTAAATAATAATGGAACAAAATTCACCCCATATTTCAGTTCAGACTTTGATTCTAGGTGGAAAACTCAATTCCATCACTTCCGTTAGCTCTGCTAACAAGGTCAAAGTGTCTCAATGATCAAGTGGTGATGTAATAATGGAAGCACGACCTACAGCTTTTACTGGGATCCAGCGTTTGATTGGTTTCACTTAAAGCGGAGCAGGGCCTCCTGAATAACCTATACTGAACTTATAAACAGATTTATTAGCAGTTTAAGCGGCATTCCAAAGACTTCATGCATTTGTTTGAAGGTTATAGTTTACTTCACACCCAGCCTGTTCTCTGTCCCCTAACAGGCTCAACTCCATCGATGTGAAGTACCAGATCTGGAAGCTCGGGGTCGTTTTCACTGACAATGTAAGTTTCCCAGCAGCCTCTGCTGAACTCTGCTGATGAAGATGATGGTTACCATAACCTGAAAGAACAGAAGTAATACCAAGGGTTAGCATAGCCTAATGCTAACCCAGGTATTTCAGCCCAACTCTTTAACTAAGGTGGTAACACCTGAACATCAAGTAGAATAAAAGAATAAAACCAACTGATA
This sequence comes from Cyprinodon tularosa, assembly GCF_016077235.1. NCBI lineage: Eukaryota > Metazoa > Chordata > Actinopteri > Cyprinodontiformes > Cyprinodontidae > Cyprinodon > Cyprinodon tularosa. Next base: position 420,910 of record NW_024039254.1, read on the forward strand.
AAATCACTGAAATGATGACAGATCAGTGTAAACATGGATGTTAAAGGAGTCATAATCTGGTGTTTTGCCTCTAAAATTGTCTTTAAATTAATTTTTAAGCATTTTTAAGCATTTAAGAAAAGAAATACTTTCATACCCTTTTTATTCCCTGAGGGTACCTAAGATGGAGATGAGTTGTTCTCCAGCAGTTAGCTGGTTTAGAGCGGCAACATGTATGGAATGTGTGCCCGTTAAAAGACACGGAAGCAGATATCTGGTTTTGTTGTAGATTTACTTTGGTTCTACAAAGGAATACAAATAACAATCAGTGCAAAACACCATACATAATATACATAAAATATGTATACCCGAACATAAAGACTGTATTTAGCAATGACACACATATGACTCATATACTGTGAGTATGAATACAGCACACAATAAACATGGTGAAAATTAGTACCTATTGACTTGTGTCTATGGGAATTAATGTGGAGATGTGTTAGCATTATTAGCAGCTAGCTATGGTTTGTTTACCATCGTTTTGTGGTCACTGACAAGCAGAAACTAACTGCCTCTGATTGGTGGAAAACAGACAGGAGTGGTCATTGTTGGGAGGGCTAATATTAGCATTGTGATAGTAACAAGGGCTAATGTTAGCATGGTGATGGCAACAACTGCTAATGTTAGTATGGTGATGGCAACGAGGGCTAATGTTAGCATGGTGATAACAATAAGTGCAAATGTTATCATGGTGATGGCAATTAGGGCTAATGTTATCATGGTGATGGCAACAACTGCTAATGTTAGTATGGTGATGGAAACGAGGGCTAATGTTAACATGGTGATGGCAACAAGTGCTAATGTTAGAGTGGTGATGGCAATGAGGGCTAATGTTTGCATGGTGATGCAATTAGGGTTAATGTTAGCATGGTGATAGCAACAAGTGCTAATGTTAGCATGGTGATAACAACAAGTGCTAATGTTAGCATGGGGATGCAATGAGGGCTAATGTTAGCATGGTGATAACAACAAGTGCTAATGTTAGCATGGTGATGGCAACAAGTGCTAATGTTAGAGTGGTGATGGCAACAAGGGCTAATGTTAGCATGGTGATGGCAATTAGGGTTAATGTTAGCATGGTGATAGCAACAAGTGCTAATGTTAGCATGGTAATGGCAACGAGGGTTAATGTTAGCATGGTGATAACAACAAGTGCTAATGTTAGCATGGTGATGGCAACAAGGGCTAATGTTAGCATAGTGATGGCAATTAGGGCTAATGTTAGCAGTATGATAACAACAAGTGCTAATGTTAGTATGGTGATGGAAACAAGGGCTAATGTTAGCATGGTGATGGCAATGAGGGCTAATGTTAGCATGGTGATAGCAAAGGACGCTATTGTTAGCATGTCATCCCTTCATCTCTAAGTGAATAAAGCCTAAATGGTTTTGCATCAAGCTGCTGCTCAGTCTCTGCTTCCTCCCTGCAGTCCTTCCTCTACCTGGCCTGGTACATGACCATGTCCATCCTGGGTCACTACAACAACTTCTTCTTTGCTGCCCATCTGCTGGACATCGCCATGGGGTTCAAGACTTTGCGTACCATCCTCTCATCAGTCACACATAATGGCAAACAGGTAAGCACAGTTTATGGTTGCAAAATGGTCACCAGCCCTTAGAAACCATGAAATTAAATGATTAGTGTCTGATTTTTTTTTTCTCCTTTCGAAAAGTAGATATCATATTAAATAATTATGTGAGGTGTTTCTGATAGCCCTCGCACTTCCTCCATATTTCAAACAGGGTTCCGAGGGGGATCATGAGACACCAAGACGGGATTGTTGAGACAAAAACGCCCTCGATTTCTTAAGCCGTTTCTCAATCTGTATACGTGTGCGTTCTAGTGTCCTCGTGAAACGTCATCAGCCTCAGCCCCAGCACTGTTCTAATTCACAAAAACAAGAAGACCAAGAACGACAAAGTCCCCGGATGTTGTTTTGGCCCCTCCCTCTTTACCCAGCATGCATCAGAGCAGACTTGTCTGTTCTCCAGACTGACAGCTGTCCAAGCATGCATTGCGGCAGCAGCCGCTTCCAGGTTAACGCTCACAGAGCTCAGAGTATTAAGTTAAAAGTTCACTTTTCTGTTGCCGTGGTTCAATAAAAGTACATTTTAAGATCATTCTAGGTGAGAATATTATACTTTAAGCTTCACTATGTGGACCATTTACTGATTTAATGCGTAATTTAAACATTAGCCCGCCTGCGACGGCCAGGGCTAATGTTAGCCCGTCTACGGCGGCCAGGGCTAATGCTAGCCCGTCTGCAGCAGCCAGGGCTAATGCTAGCCCGTCTGCGGTGGCCAGGGCTAATGCTAGCCCATCTACGGTGGCCAGGGCTAATGCTAGCCCGTCTGCGGTGGCCAGGGCTAATGTTAGCCTGTTTGCGGCGGCCCTCTCTCTGCATAGCCGTGTGTGAAGGACCACTGGCTCTGATGGAGGTTTGATTGTTATATTTGGCAAAATGTTCATTTTATTTCTGTTTATCTGATTGTGTTCATTATAATTCCCCCACTGAATGAAAAAAGTCATAATTTGTTATTATCTAGGGACTATTAATAACAGGGGGTGAAATGTAGCTCCAGATCCTGCAGATGTCATCAATACGGTTCAGACCCAGATTTATTCTGCGTGCTCCCGTTGTCTCTGAGTCCAGACTTTCCTGGGTTCTTCTCTAGAACATACTTGGTGAGAACACGAGTCCGTCCTCGTGTTCTAGTGAATTAAGGAATGGCCTTAGTCTTCATAAGGGATTCTTGAACCGACACCCAGAGCCTGTTTTCCTTGGCAGACCCTCCCACTGAAACCCCCCACCATGATAAGGTTTGAGTTAAGATGGTGGTTCAAGGAGGGGCTTTGAAAAATAAAAAGACAAAAAATAAAATCTAGACTGTTAGCAAACTGTAAAAATATTGGTTGAACTTTTCTATTCACATTATAAATTACTGTTAAAATATTTTTGTTTAATAAGAAGTTCATCAAAGTTCATTTTTGAAAAATATTTTCTTCAAGTCTCCTTTTCTGAGATGTTTTTAGCTTTTAGTGAATAACTGGACCAAATTTCTCCCCATACTAAGCCTGGTCCTTGTCTTCCAGCTGGTGCTGACCGTGGGCCTGCTGGCCGTAGTCGTCTACCTCTACACTGTGGTGGCCTTCAACTTCTTCCGAAAGTTTTACAACAAAAGTGAAGATGGAGAACTTCCTGATATGAAGTGTGACGACATGTTGACAGTGAGTATGAAGAAAGACCTTTGAGGGATTTCCTCCATTCTGAGCATCAGTTTAAATAAAAAAGGTTGTTTTTACATTTGATTTACTTCTTTATATAAATTAGTTTCTTTTTCAGGCTGTAGTGAAAAATAAATCATAGCTGTCAGTTTTTATTTGAATAAAGTGAATAAAGCGGAGTGTGAACGACGTCATCCGCGTGCGCCGGCTACCGTTCATTCATCCTGTCTGCTGAACTGCTGCTAGTTTTACTCAAATGCCTGGAAAATGTCTAGTGCTACTACCATAGATGATCTTGCTCTCCAAATGGAATTGAACGATTCAGATTAGCTAGAATGAATAGAAGGGGTAGAGCGTAGCCGCCTGTGGCCCGGGCTGCCTGTCACTACTCCAGTCTGGCGCTCTGATGACGTCATACACACTCCCGCGGATGTCTGGGGGACAGTGATTGGCCTACATGTTATGAATGCTGGCGTACCATAAATGATAAATCATGGAAAAATTTGTTTGTGATGTAACCTAATGGAATATCTTCAGAACAGCTCCGAATGACACAAAACTCATATGGGTGAGTAGAACATGATGTAATAACGTAAAATCAATCCAGTTTGCAGGATGACTTCCTGCCGAGAGGCAAAGACAGAAAGCAACAAGGTTAGAGCTCAGGTAAACAAAGACTCAGTTAGACTCAGCTAACTAGAGTACCCAAAACTGGCAAACACTCTGGCGTCGAGGTAGTGGCAGTCAGCAGCTTAAGAGTCCTCAGATAATGAGCCAACCATCCGCAGGTGTGTGGAAGGGCCAACGAGAACCGGGCGCCACCTGGTGGTGGATGGAGAAAACACAAACAACACCCAACCCACACAAATTGGATTCCTAACAATAGTGTGTTTTTCATCAATTTCTTCTAGAAGTACTTTTGTTTTATTTCTTAATATATTTGGGCAAGTTGGCTTTTATTGTCATTACATTGACATACATTTTTACCAGCATTTTTATCCATATTTTTTTAATGTTTCAAAGGTAATAAGCTCTTATCCTGGATTCTATTGGCTGGAAATTTGGATTTTTAAAGTATTTCACTGAGGCCCTATAAAGAGTTAAGCAGCAAATGTTGCTTTGACCCAAAAACAACAATTTTATAAGTTGTAGACTGATGCAACATAACGGAGGACAGAGCTGTAACCTTGAGCTGCCATCTTTCAGACAGCTCTATATAAAGGAATGTGTGCCTGAACCGACAGCCGGACCTTTTGGGAGTCTAATCCGTTCTGCTCACTCAGCCATACCTGCTTTCCTATTAAGGAGCCAAATGTTGCAACTCTGTGGTGACTAAAATACGGAGAGGTGACCGAGGCGTAAAGGATGAAGGTCTGCAGTCATGGAGTCTCAGATTATCTCCAAGCAGACAGAAGTGATCTGATGTTTGCTTTTCTTTCTCTTCTTCTCTGTGGATTTTTCCGATGTGGGCAGAGGAAATGCTCTTTTACCCATCGCCTGTCGGTTTTTCAGCTTCAGCCTCCACTACCTTTAATTCTTCACTCCATAGTTTAATATTTCCATTAAAAAACACAAAGACGAATAAGAATAATCCAGTTAAACGGTTTCCTTTTCAAGTTCTCCTTTACTTTTTGAAACATCTTGTCATCATGATTTTATTTTATTTTCCATTAACCATAAAATCCATCATCACCTTATAAATGTAATAATAGTTATTAAAACCTAAAACACCTCAAAACTTTGGATAAAGTTCCCCTCATATGACAAAGAACATAAAAATCATAGCATTTGGACCTCTCTGGCCACCGTAAGGCTGCAAACAGAGAGCCCTGGGATTATTTTTTTAATATTATGGGGTGTTGAAGGCTCCCTTTGAACTATTTTACAATTTACACACTTGGAACAAGAACTTAAATGACTTAAAAACAAAAATCTGTGTTCTTGAGAAGCAGCAGATCTGATGTCCTTCTCCTGTTGTGTTTTAAAGAAACAGTCAGATAGTGACTAAGTCATAGAATAACACATTTAGCAAAATTTAGCTGACGATACCATTTAAAAAGGTGTAAAGTCCTGTTTTATTCTCATTAAAACTCACTAAAGAATGCTAATACACACCTTTAAAATTTTTTTTAATGATTTTTCTCAGACAATTTGATCCTTTTTACATTTTCTTCATTAAACTGCTTCTCTGACGTCATCATGGGTCATGCTGAGAGCAGTCCGGCTAAATATGATTAAACCATGTTTATCTGCATTTTAGTTGTTTCCTTCTTTAGGTTACACACTATATTCCACAATGTCAACACAAAAGGAAAACATAAAACTCAAAAAGACTACATTTATGTTTAAAGTGGTAGGGAAATCATATTTAAATGTCAGATCATTCCAGCTTAAACATGTATATAAATGTACTCTTTATCAGACCATATTGAGCCAAAATTTATAAAAATTTCTATTTAAAAATAAAATCTTGTCTTAAAATCTGTGGGGGTTTTTCTTCATTATCTTCTGCAGGCCAGTTAGTTATACGTCAGCCTGAACACCTAAATTCGGCCAATCATATATCAACGGTCATCTGTCAATCACATTTTTTCAGTCATAGCATCTTGATTAATACGTCGCAGCTAAAATACGCAACGGTTGAAATCAGAAATCAGAATAATTTCCTTTGCCATTGAGTTCCGTCCCAGTGTTCACGGGGATGGACGTCTGTGTCTTCAGCAGGCGTAGAGCTAACAGAACTGGCAGCGTTGCGAGGCAAGGGCTTAAACATGTACGACTGGAAGCCTTCTACACCAAACCAAGCTTCTGCCGCCCTGGCGTCCTCTTCCACAACATCTTCATCCCGCTTTCCTCCTCTAAATAAAAAATGGATGATGGAGGAGACTCATCCACGACCTCCGACACTAAACTCTCCTCCTCTTGCATGTTTCCTCTGTCCATAGCGTTCCTTCACAATGTCGTTTCTAAGTCACCAATTTAGTGCTACTTGTTCCCAATGGAATTTCCCATTGGGAACCTACTAGCACTAAGTTGCTAATTGGTTAGCAAGATGCTTCCAACAAACCGGCCACAACCGGTAGCGTAGGATCCCATTTCCTGTATATCGGGAACAGTGTGATGAAACAGAAAGGATTTTAATGCATCAATTTTCTGAGAAAATGCATTATTAAACTTTAACAAATTCTAGTTTAGTACAATTACTATTTTCTGGAAGGGAAAAACCTAATTTAGGTCTTTTTTACAAAATAAAATCGAGAGCGACCCGAATGTAATACTGATTGCGCAAATGAGCTGATGGTACGGATCATGCTTCCAGGCGGATCAGGTAGTGACAATAACTCCAGCACCAGGCACAATAAGCAGACATGAACAGAGGTGGCGCCATCTGTTGGCAGTAAACCAGAGCCAGCAGGAAGCCAGGAGGTCACTTCTAAATAGAGCCTGACTTCAACGCCTCGCAGTGAGGCAACAGCTTGGCGGCGTCAAAGCCCGATTAAATAATCAGATCTTCTCAAAGTTCTGGTGAATCCTCCTCAGATCCTCCTATCAGAGCATCACAGAGAAATACCCAATCCCATCAAACACAGAGACACAGCATCAAAGTAAGAAATATTCCAATGGAATATTTTTCTAAGAGTCATAGGCTGAAAACCTTTTGTTGAAATGAACACATGAACGCATCCATCAGTCTGCAGCTAGATCTGAACGCCGCTGCAATGTTAGCTTCTGTCAGTGAACGCCAACATTCCGACTGGATTCCCAGCACTATTTCGGTCTCATTCCCTGTTTCTGCATTTTTTTTCACACTGGATCTGGGACTCTTCTTCATTATTTTAACAAATTCTCTGGGAGGTGCTAACTAGCATAGCCACAGAAGGGTATCTTCTTTTTTAAAGCTCTTTGGCTTTAGCTGGTTCACACCTCTATGGTAGGTGCTTATTAGCATAGCCACAGTAGGGTGCCTCGTTGTTCAAAGCTCTGTGGCTTTAGCTAGTTAGCAACTTTTTGGGAGGTGCTAACTAGCGTAGCCACAGAGGGGTATCTTATTGTTTAAAGCTCTTTGGCTTTAGCTGGTTCACACCTCTATGGTAGGTGCTAATTAGCATAGCCACAGTAGGGTATCTTCTTGTTTAAAGCTCTGTGGGTTTAGCTAGTTAGCAACTTTTTGGGAGGTGCTAACTAGCGTAGCCACAGAGGGGTATCTTATTGTTTAAAGCTCTTTGGCTTTAGCTGGTTAACACCTCTATGGTAGGTGCTAATTAGCATAGCCACAGTAGGGTATCTTTTTGTTTAAAGCTCTGTGGGTTTAGCTAGTTAGCAACTTTTTGGGAGGTGCTAACTAGCGTAGCCGCAGAGGGGTATCTTCTTGTTTAAACAACAAATTGTTTATTACAATTTCTTAACATTTTTATAAATATGAAATAAAGTAATAATTCTTTCGATATATAGTATTTTAGACATATATTGTTTTATTTGTTTTAGCTGTAATATCTTTCTTATACTTTAGTAATATTAGGTTTTCAGAACTAAAAACCTTTTTAAATCCTCTGTAAACCTCTAACTAATAATCCCCCCATAAGTTCATATTTGAAAAAGTTCTTTGATATCTTTGTGTTCTGTTGCTTCGGTTTCTTGGTGACATCTTTGTTTCCCAGCTTACCAGCAGACATTTTGGTATAATCTCATTTCTTTCCATGTTTTCAGTCATAAATTTAAGAATAATTAACTGAACGTTGGAACTCTGGTTTGCAGTTATTGAGGTTCTACCTGAAACTGGACGTCCACGATGGATGAAGACGCCAACGATCATCAATGAGAAATGTCCTTGAAATAATTAAAACAATAAATGGTGCTTTTTGTTTATTTATTATGCTTTTATTTTCTCTACTTCACATTCATCATAAACCAAAACATTGATTAGTGACGCTGACAGAAATTCTCTCTGGATTAAATGGTCCAAAATGGCAAACTGTGGATTGTAGAAGAAAAACTTTCTGCCTCTTTCTGCCTTCTTTTCCATCCAGTGTTACATGTTTCACATGTATGTTGGCGTCCGAGCAGGCGGAGGGATCGGCGACCAGATTGAGGACCCTGCGGGCGATGAGTACGAGATCTACCGCATCATTTTCGACATCACCTTCTTCTTCTTCGTCATCGTAATCCTTCTGGCCATCATCCAGGGTGAGGATGCAGCAAACACGCCTTCCATCCCTGCTGCCTGAAGGAAGTCGGAATACCAGGAAAATGTATTTTATGAGAATGAATTTGTAATAATATGAAAGTAAATTGGTCATAATATGAGACAAGAAATGAGTTTTAATACAAGCAAAGTTTTAATAATCCAGCTCAACCAAACAGCAGCATCCAAACTATTCTGCTCATATTATGAATTTAATCTCCTGATGTCAGGATTCTTACTGTTATAATGTTATACTGATCATATATATAATAAGTATGTTATATAATTCTTATACAGGCTTTTTTAAAATATGACTTTGATCTCATAAAATAGCGATTTTATTCTTGTAATGATTCCACTTTAATCTCGCAGAATTTGAATTTTTATCTCTTGACTTTAATTCTGTTAAAATTACAATTTTAACCCCCATTATTTTAAAGCTTTAATCCTGAAATGTTTCCGAATAATTCAGGTGAGGTTATGATTTTATTTTTATTAGGTCTCTCCATTCTTGTCATTTTTCCACTTTAATCTAGGGATTACAGGATTTTATTCTCAGATTTTTTGCTTCATAAAATCAAAATCATCTACTTGTAATATTACAACTTTAATCTCGTAACGTTAGATGTTTTATTTCTTGTAACGTTTCCATTTTATTCTGGTAATATTATGAATTTAACCCCATTTAATTAGAATTGTAATCTGGTGATGTTGTGACTTTATTCTTGTTTTAAAGCTAAAATCTCCTGAGTTTACATCTTTTAGAACTTTAATCTGGTGATGTTATGACTTTATTCTGTTTATATTATGATTTTATTCTCCTATTGTCATGTTTTTTTTCTGGTACTGCTTTAATCTCATAATCTCATTCAATCTCATGTAGTGTTAAGACCTCAATCTTGTTACTATTATAATAATACTTCTCATAAAATGATGGCTTTATTGAAATCATTTTAAATGTATAAATCTCATGATGTTATGACTTTAATCTAGTTTTATTAAGATTTTATTTTCCTATTGTCAAGGCTTTTTTGTTAAAACTTTAATCTGATAATCCCATTTAATCTCATGCAATGTTAAAACTTTAATATATGTGACATGATTTGAATAAAGTCATCATTTTATGAGAATAAACCTGGAATATTAGGGTAAAGTCCTTAAAATAGAAGATTAATCTCAGTAATCCCCTAATCCTTGGTTGGCATGTCCCTGATGTGACACCAGCTCTTTCCTGTCTTCCTTCCAGGTTTGATCATTGATGCCTTCGGTGAACTGAGAGACCAGCAGGAACAAGTCAAAGAAGACATGGAGGTACACAGTCAGCAGCAGAGACTGCAGCATAATCCCATTTTTATTCCTTTAACAGCCTCTAAACGTCTCTGATGGAGACCGACTCCAGCTGATGTGGAGTTAAGTCGTTAATCTGTCTCCTTTCTTCTTGCAGACCAAATGTTTTATCTGTGGAATAGGAAATGACTATTTTGACACGGTACCACATGGGTTTGAAACTCACACACTACAGGAGCACAACTTAGCCAACTACTTGTGAGTATAGCAGCATCACGTTTGCTTTCAGCCTTTAGATCAGCATCAGGACTATGAGCTGCTGCCTTAAAGGAATACAGTAGTACACCCAAAACATGATTAGCCTTCATTTTCTACTCACCCCCATGCTGAACAACACTCTGGAGTACTTTTTTGATATCTCAAATGCATCTGGAGATCTGGGAGGCTTCTTGCTGTCTGTTGACATTCAAATAATGGAGGTCTATGGCGCCCGAGACAGAAAGGTCCATAAAAGTCCACAAAAACGTGTCAATATTCCTCCATACTGCTCGTCCAATGTAATCCAAGTGTCCTGAGTGGGTAGCATCCAGAATTTACTCGAAACGAAGTCATTTAGAATGTTTTTAGAGCATATGTTTTGGGTGTACTATTCCTTTAAAGGAGCCATAATGGGGCAGTTTGTTCTAGATGGGTGCGGATTTTTGGGCCCTAGGCAAAGACAGGCAGGGGGCCCTCTGAATGGAGGAGACAACACATAAAACAGACCCATTATCCAGATAGAGAAATGTTAATAGAATAGACATCCATTATCTGTTCTAGGTTGTGTCCCTCTCTTCTTGTCCCTTTTCTTCTTGTTTTCCTCTCTGTTTTGTACTCAGCTGACTTTTCATGCTGTCTCGAAAGGAGTGAAAGATTTTTTCCAAACACTAAGCTCACTTAGCTGATTGCTCCTTCCTGTGTTTCCAAAAAGGCCAAAGTAAATAACCCAGTCCTTCTTTTCACTGTAGACAAGCCATGATCTGCTTCTCTGTTCTCCATTTTTCATTTGGATGAAATAATAGCTGCATGAATCATGACAGCAGACAAGATAGAGGAGAGCAGGAGGCGGGGTTACCAATCTACTCGCTCTGGAGAGCAGAGTTCGCTGCTTTTAGATGTTGTCTCCAAAGTCTCCAGTAGCAGAAAAAAGTCACTAGATTTGGCTCTAGGCGCTTTTTAGAAATCAAAGTGCTAGAGGGGTCTGAAAAGTGGCTAAATATAGCGACTAAAGCGTTAAGTTGGCAACACTGCTCTTTGCATGGTTTGTTTTCAAATGGTTTGCTGCTGTCTGTTTGGACCTTTCTGAACATGTGCAGCAAATGGACTGATCCAATATGGTGAACACTGAAGGGGGGGGCTGAGACACACTTAATATTATCAGCATTCTGATGGCGTTTTAGCCAAAGGATTTTTATCAAAAACATAATTAATGTGCACAGATAAGGAATAGTTGTATTAATGTAAACAGAGTTTTATGGGGCCCGCAGGAACTGACTAGTATTGTCTAATGGTAAATCCCCCCCCCCCCCCCCCCCCCCCCGTTTCTAGAATAGGATGATCTGGTTCAGAGGTCATGCATATCCAAATGTTCTCCATTTAATAACATTTATTATAAAAACAGCAAGGATGACAGCATGTGAAAGCACTTCTAAAGCCTCTTCAGATTTCTGCTAGTTGGAATAAAAAAGTCGATCCGTAAACCAGAGTGAAATGTTTTCCTTCTGTTCTCTCATACAGACAGAGGAGAGGCGATGGCGTACGGAGAGACATTTATTCCAATTTTATAGAAAAATAGACAATCCTGCTGTTCAGCCTCAACTGCTTAAGAAACATTTTGATCATAAATATTTGGTGCTGAGATTTGAAGCAGAAGTTCATCATTGGGATCAGTTACAGACTGGAGCATGTATGGAAAGCCATAGATGCCACATATATGATTAAAAAGTGTCAGAAATGTATTTGTAAATGTAAAAATGTGACTTTTGATGCATATATTAAAGAAATATATATATTTTAATTCCAAATAAGTAAATAATTAAACATTTTTATATATTTCAGTAGCTTTTAAATTCAGATTTTCTTGCCTTCTCATTCAAAGTTTGATTATTCTAATCTTTCTATAAATTTATATGAATGGATGGGTTTGGTCGTGTATCAGCTGGCCTGGCATTCCCAATAATAATTAGTCAAAAAACATTATCTCTGTATTGAGAGATGTTTAAAATTCTCTTTTTTGAAACTAAATTTCTTAATTTTCTTCAAATTTCCGTTTTTTAACCTTCCAGTAATAATGGAGCAGATTGAGTGACAGCATTCCTAAACTGGAAGCTGTGGGATTATTGGGATTAGTTAGGCGTAAAAATCTACAAATGGACGAGAGGCAGCAGGTGTTGGTTGTTGATGTTCACTTAAAGACGGAGATTCTTATAAATAATCAGAGAAACTTTTTGAATTTACAGCGACTGATGAGTCATAAAATCCTGTTTTTGTCTTCCAGGTTTTTTTTGATGTACCTGATAAACAAAGATGAAACGGAGCACACAGGCCAGGTAAACCCGCTCCACTGACTCACAACAAACTCAACTTTATTTAATAAACCCACAGCTTTGCTTTTCTATTTTTCTTTTAATTTGTTTTCTTTTAAAACCCTAAAATAATTTCTACTGTTCACCCTGATCTTTCAGGATTAAACAGCGAATATATTGACTATTATTTTCATTATATGAATTCTCACGGCAGCATAAAATCATCTCTCCTTTGTTTCAATTTATAACGAAACAAAATAGGAATATATTTTCAAAGTCCAAAACCTATTTTCTTTTCATGTGTACATAGATAAATATATATGTTTTTTGTTTTAAATAAGCTGTTATTATTTCAAGAGGACGATTTTTTATGTTAAGTTTAAAGTTAATGTATGTTTTCACTTTTTTGTCTGAGAATAATTTTCATTCACAGTAAAAATTACATTGAAAATGTAACTGATGTAATGATGTAATCTGGAATAAAATCCTGAGGATTTAGTGGAATACCTTCTGTTGTTGGAAGGTGATAACAGCAGCTGTCCTCCTCCTCTCTTAGGAGTCTTACGTTTGGAAGATGTACCAGGAGCGCTGCTGGGAGTTCTTCCCCGCCGGCGACTGTTTCCGGAAACAATACGAGGATCAGCTGAACTGAGAACCCGCTGGCGCCCCATCGGCCCTCTGCTTGCCCTCAAACCGGTCCTGCAGCTGTCTGAGAAGCAGCCAATCATCTCCCCGCTCCTCAGTCTGGACGGACGGAGACGTCCTCCAAGCATCCGCCAACTCGGGCCTGATCTTATTTGAATGCTTCTTGTAAATAAACCGTATCGGATTATATTCTGTACCATACGTGACTGATGGCATGTCAAGATTTTTATCCCAAATGTTTGTTTTGGGGTTTTTCTTTCATTTTATTCTTCCTACAGGAGGCCATAACATGCAAAAAATAATTAAACAGAGCAATGGAACTAAAAGGGAGGTGAAGAAGCCTGAAAGCTTTCAGGGCAATAACTGTGGAAACACAGAGCAAAAACCGCCGCGAGCTGTTTGAGGGAACCGGGGGAATCCCAGGAGGTTCCTCATAAAGGAGCTGCTGGAGAGGATGAAGATCCCAGATGTTTGTTCTCACCCACCCTGCGTACCAAGGGCTGCTTCCACACCTCCTCTGTTCTCAGGCTGAGTTCCCCTCTTCAAACACCAAAAACAAACAGAAAACTGTTCAAATAAGGCAATATTCACAACGGATCTTCATGCTGCCGCCTCTCAGACCAGGAACCCCCCCACCGCCACCACACCCACAGAAATAATAACCAGTCCTCTTTTATTAATAATCATCAGAGCAGATTTCTGATCTCAGCTTAGAACGTTTCCCTAAACATAAAATGTTGTTGCCTTCCTGATGTTGAACACACTTTTATGGGGGTTAATTTTCTACCATTATTGTTACAAAGAACATGTTTTGTAAATGGAAGGGTTCTCTTTTCAGATTGAGTTTAGGAGTTTCACAGATCGGATTCTCTTCACTTCCTGTCAAATAATACCAAATAATGTTGCTAATGTCCAGCAAATCAACAGAAATGCATATTTGCAGAGAGAATGAGAATGAGATCTGGGGAAAAAAAACACAATATGAAAAGAATAAAATTCATAAAACTCAGAAAAACAGAAACCTGAAAAAACACAATATCAAAATATACAATCTATTTTTTTTCTAATTTACTCTCCCCTTTTTAATGGAAAACTTTTTCAAAGTTTTCTTTCTGGATTGCTTTTTAAAAAAATATCAGTTTACAAAGCATGTTCCTTGCTCGCAACAATAATGAAACAAAATTCACTCCATACTAGGAGGATGCGCCCCCTGGGGGCGACCTAGTGAAGTACTGAATGACTATGACCTGTCATCCAGGTCATAGTCATTCAAAAAGTTAAACAATCCACTGGACTTTCAGCCTGATGGTGGGTGTTGTAGTGAACAGGGGGTAACAAGGGGCAATCAGCCTCTAACGACCACCCCCCCATCTGGAATCTTAAGGTCGGGAGAAAATCAATCATGTTTGAAATTCAGTCGGCCGTCTTAAGGTGGTCGTTGGCAAATCGTTCAGTGGGCAAACAAGGATTCTTCTTCTTCCTCTCAGAGGAAAACCCAGCAGCATGGCGGGGGGGCAATGAGTGAAATGGAGTTCTGTCTGTAAAATTGACCGACCGTAGTAGCCACGTTTGCTCAGCCATGTCTTTGTCCAAATATGTCGTCTCCTTTTCTTTTTAGGGCTTTCAGCACAAAATGACACAAATTTCCAAGGCAGCGCGTTTCACTCTAGTGAGCTTCATATTCCTCTTCTACTGGTTTGGCTTCCAGATAGACGAGTCTGAGTAGCGCCATCTCACCGCGGAGCTGAGTCCCACCTGGTTTTTAGACGTACAGTGTGAGCAGGTAGATCGCATCAGAGCGTCGGCTCGCACAGTGTGAGAACAAACATGGTGAGCTGGGAACTGACACTGTATGACGAAACTGCAGGGTTTCATCGTACAGTGCAGAGCTGTAGCTGCGTGCAACAATTGAAAAAAAAAAACAAGCCAAATATGCAAATCGAAACGGACCCCCATTGGAATGGGAGTCGTTTTGGTTCTTTCGATAGCCTGCAATGCCCCATACCTCTCTATGTCTTTGGAGGGGTTTGTCAAGAGACATAGGCCAGTATCTGGTATTGCAGGCTATCGAAAGAACCAAAACGACCCCCGTTCCAAAGGGGTGGACCCGTTCGTCCGTTTCAATTTGCTTGTTTTTTTAAACAAAAACTGTCTGTATAGAGCCTGGAACTCACCACTATTTCTGACTTTTGAATTAAAAAAGCTTCCTGGATGGAAAGAGGAACTTGGAACTAGTGTCCAGTTGATTGTTTTTAACTTTTTAGGAGAGACCTTGTGAAATTACAGGATGGCGTCATAAAAATCAACTGAAGAAAAGACCAGTTTTCAGTGTTTTAAATTATTAATACAAATATTAGATTTAGTCATAAACTCAGATAAGACGACAAAATAAATAATTTTAAGTAATGTTTATTATTTTCATGTAGAGATCAGAGTGCATTTAATTGTAATATTGTTGAACTGTTTGAAAGGTTGGGGGTGGGGGGAATTGAACCAGGACCTGTTGGGGAACCGATCCTTGGCTTCAGTCCTCACTAACAGCCGGCCTCTGCACACGTTTCTCCACCTGCTGCTCACTTCTACGCTGTCCAGTAGAAACTAGACAGCAGCTCCTGTTCAGCCGAGTTTCCAGGTCACTGACGGCTCCTGGGAGCGGCACTGATGGCCTGACAGCTGGCGGTTTATAATGAGCTGATTTCATGTTAATCACAGAATAAGGCGTTGATCATTTCATGCGCTGAACAATGATGCTTCACACGCATAAAGTCGCACAGTTTCTATGTTTTGTTTTTTTTTGTTCCCCGTCTGGGACGTTCGTTCATCGTTCAGGGATGAGCTGCAGACATTGGTCCAAACCAACCGATCCATCCAGCAAATATTCTGATGCTTTTTCCCTCTTAGTAATCAGCTTATGAACTACAGCAGAATAGGATATTATTTTCTTTTTTAAATGTTTAGGAATAAGTTGTTGCATGGAAGCGATGGAGGTCTGATGAACGATTTAAGGTCAAAAATATTTCTATGATGACTTAAAGAGATTGTTTGTAGCTTATCTGTACTACTGCATCTAAATGTTAAGTATTTCTGCCTTATCGCATCCCTTAAAGAGAAAAGAGAGAACATCTCATTTGAACATGTATTTATTTTCCATACAATATGCAATTTATAAGAGAAATATTTAATTATGATTTGGCTCTAAGTTCCTGTTTGTTGAATGTACCGGAGGGAGCTGTACAAATATCAATGCTAAACTTGACTTCTGTTAAATAAATGCACGTATTTATTCAGTTCTTCTGTCACTTTGTTTGACTAATTTACTTTAAGCTCTGATCTCAAAATCTAAACAAATCATTTTTAGTCTTCAGTCTTGAGGAATTTAATGTTTCTTCACTGAACAGACTTAAAGTATGGAGAGATCTTTGTTCCAGTATTGTTGAAAGCAAAGAACACAATTTAAAATGGAAATTTAAATAAAGTTTGTTTCAAAAATGGACTTTGAAAATCTACTCAAGTAGAAAAAAACATTTTATATTGATTTATGTTTATGCAAATGTTTAACCAATATCGTTACAGTACTGTTTTTCAA
Source organism: Cyprinodon tularosa (assembly GCF_016077235.1). NCBI lineage: Eukaryota > Metazoa > Chordata > Actinopteri > Cyprinodontiformes > Cyprinodontidae > Cyprinodon > Cyprinodon tularosa. Next base: position 437,441 of record NW_024039254.1, read on the forward strand.
AAAGCGATTTTATATTTTTGGGATTCATAAAAAAAAAATAGTTTGTAGGTTCATAAAAAATCATTAAAATTAATTAAATTATTGTTCTTTAAAGTAAGGCCTTAATTGGCATCAAAATTAATTAGATGTGATCTTAGTGGCATTTAAAACGCTTTATTTAAAAAGAAAAAGTTCATAAAAATAGTTTCATCAGCGATATTATATATATAACTGGTTCCGCATGTTTGCATGGAACGGCCGTATGTTCGGAAAGGAAGTTCGAAGCGGAGAAAAAGTTAGAGAATGGGAAAATGTAAATTTCAACAAAAGTGGCTGGAAAATGTGGAATTCGGGACGTGGCTGCAGCCTGTCAACAGTAGAGATGACGAAGGATTTGGCTGTTTCATGCTTTTTAAGAGCGTTAAAAAGCATTAAAATTAGAGTTACTCATTCCTGTATAAACCCTGAAATAAGTCATTAACAGCATTTCCATCAATCTGTCCTCAGACCTCACAAAAGTGCAAAGGGTAAAATGTGTAAAACAGGATTTGGAAAAAAGCAATTGAGAGTGGGAATTGTTTCCATGCTGTCAAGAAACTTTGATATGATGCCTTTTTTTTCTAATCTGACTAATTTCCATTTGCTGTCCTTCAATTTATAAGATCATGTAAGCAATTTTAGTATTTACCATGAGGAGTAACGGCTAGTTTGAGTTTCACTACTTAGGAGTGAAGGGTTGTAATAGAGGGAGAAGATTGATGAGAAATTAATTAAATTGGATGATCTGGAAAACAAATATTTATTTATGTAGTTGTTAAACGTGCTCTATAAATAGTTCAGGCTTTTCAATGCTGCAGATCATGACCTTTAACAAATAAAACTAAATGAAGCAATAAAGGACAAAAGATTTTAAAGGTTCACACTCAGAAAACGAGTCTGTTGCTCAACTGAACAGAAACTTTCACCTGACATTCAGACACCTTCACCGAGCACATGTGCTAGCTTGTTTTTACTCCTACTTTTACACATCCTGCAAAGTATGGTCAGATTTCATTTGACTTCCTGCCATCAGACTAGCAATCCTGAGTCTCTAGTTGAGTGGTTCAGTCCGAGCAAACCAGGATATTTTGTTATCTGAATGCGTTTGCTCAAATAAATGATTTTTGTTAATTAAATCCTTATTTCTAAATAACCAGGGACAGGTTAGACTAAATGCTACCAGCTGTGCAATGAGCTGGTGGTCGTTAGTAAAAGGTACCTAACTTAGTACACCTGCACAGCAAAAAAGGACAAGTGTTACTTTAACAACTATAATTCTATTCAGTTTATTATTTAGCACCAATTCACATCATCTCAGCTCACTTTCCAGTTCAACCAGATCATCCAGTCAGATTGATTCAAAGTTTCTATCTAAGGAAAACCAGCTGATTGCATCGACTCATTGACTCTTCAGCAATTCCATCGCAATAAGCATGCTTGTAGCGACAGTGGAGAGGAAAAACTCCCTTTGAACAGGAAGAAACCTCCAGCAGAACCAGGCTCAGTGTGAGCGGCCATCTGCTGAGGCCGACTGGGGTTCAAGGAGATAGAAGTTGAATATAACTGTATTTCATATACCATTTGGTCCCACTCCAAATTAGTGTAAAATTTACTCTATACACAGTTTCAACTTTTCAGAACTAATGTTACTCATTGTAGTGTAAAAAAATCAGGAAGATATCTTAGAGACTTGCTGGTAATCGTCAACATATAGAGTAAAAGTTAATCTGCATGGCTGACTGGTAACACACTTTGACTCAGTATAGTTGTAAATAACTCTAGAGTACAACAGGTTGCCTGAACTTTAACACCCATTTTTTTTACAGTGTGGAGCCCCCCCTCACAGGAACAACAATGGAGACAGTTAAATGCCCTCTTCAGGTCAACAGATCCCATGTGGACCACTGGGTGAACTCCCATCACCTCCATTAACCTGCAGAGTGTGCAGAGCTGGTCTGGTGTTCCATGGCAGGCAAGATAAACCCCATTGCACATCCTGAAGCTGCACTATCAAGTATGGAGATTTCATCAGGAAAAATGTGAAAACTGGCTGGAGAAGATCTTCATCCTCTTTCCATCCAAAAATGTCCTTAGTTAATTTGTGCTAGCAAAGCATTACCTCCAACTTAAAGTCCAAGAATCACATTAAGGCCAAGCTATATTTTTTCTCCATGGACTTTCCAAACCAGTGGCGGAGGGCCAATAGAGGGCGCTAGGGTGCAGCCCCACCCACCCAAAGATCCTGATTAAGACAAAGAAAATTTTTTTATTTCAATTTAAAATATTTCGAAATATGTGATATAAAAATTGTCCACGTGCAGCAGCTCCTCTGCAATACAATCGTGATAGCCGGCCTGAGGTGACAGGAAGTGTATTTGCTCACCATCTCCCGCCACAGAGCAGACATTTTTCTAGTGATTGACAGGTCGAGTCGTGGGGGTTGGAGAGAAAACCTGGTTTAGCTCCAAGGCTAAGCTAACTGCATGCAGTGAGGCTAAGGCTTTATCCTGCTTTCCGTGCCTCCTTTATCAGAATCTGAGCCAGCATGGATAAAGGTTTGTGACGCCATATTGCACCATGCAAAACCCAAATTTACCTTAACAAAGCTTCAGAAGGGCAAGATTTATGGACAAAAAGTAAACCTGTACATGAAATTATGTTTGGTTTTTATAAAGTGTTTTTTAGAATGTTTTTGCAGTCGGCATTCATATAAATGTACTGGTGTCATAACTTAGTATACGTTTGATCTGTTTTTGCTATATGTCTATTTTGGATTTACCGCCCCGAATTGGCTGTATAGAAATAAACTGAATTGAAACAATATGATATCACTGGGTGTCCTGGTGCCTACTGCACCGATGGACACCCTTATGCTGGAATGTGGTGTTTATATGGATAATTCATGGTTAGACAGAGAATTCCCCCATGGCAGTTGAATTCCCTATACAAAATGATGTAAACCTGCAGATTACGAGCAAAGTGCTCTGTTAGGAACATAAGGAACAATCAGATCTCTGATATGATTGTATAAAGTTTGATTTATACAATCATATAATGGAGGTGATCTGATAGTAGATCAGTTCCCCCTCTCAGCCCCCCACCCCAATGTATGTGACGTATTGTGTTGAACGGTTGCACTGAAACTGAAATTTCAATTGCAATGTAAATTGTAGTTGACAATAAAGAAGTTTGATTGATTGATTGATTGTTCTATTGATTGATTGATAATTGGTCCTAGCACTGATCCCTATGGTACTCCACAGGTAACCTTTGAGCATGAGGAAGATTTATCATTAACGTGAACAAACTGAATTCGATCAGATAGATACGATTCAAACCAGAATTGTAATTCTAATGTTTCTCCTCAAATGTGAGAAACTCAGAGCAGATATTATTAGTATTTTATCCTTTTATTAAGGGGTTAGTTGTTACCATGAGGCCAAGTTGTTCAGCAGGATGAGTCTCAGAGCAAAGTTCTAGTTTCTAATAGATTCAACCTTTAACCTCTATTCTATAGAGAAAGAATGAGGAGAATCCAGACTCTCCTGTTTTCTTTTTGGTTTGTTTTTTAAAATAAGAAATAATAATCATAATAGCTGTCCTTTAATTTAGTGGTATTTTTATACTGAAGTCCTTTCCAGGTGGTGAATGCAGGCGACTCGGTTGCTTTGAATCTCGAAGTTCTTTGAGACGAGACACATAACAGAAATAAAAAAATCTTGAATCAGAAACTTGAGCTGGATGTATTTCTTTAGTGAACTTAAGAAATTTACAAGCAAAAGATGAATTCTTAACTTTTTATATAAATAAAATTCAAAAGACTGATGCTCTCTCTCTTAGTGTGTCCTGACAGTGCAACACCAAACCAGCAGCCCATCAAAAGCACCACAGTATCTAAATAAAACATTGATATAACTAAATACATTCCTATATTACTAAATATGCACAAAATAATTATTGTATTCTGAAATTAATTAAAATTCTGCAAAACTCCAACAAAAAAAAAATCCAACTAAAAAAATGATGTAGAATCTATAGTAGGCGGTTCTACGCATCAATACATCAGCATCATGATCTGCCCTGATAGCTTCTACTTAACTGGTCATTTCATTCACCTGTCTAACTCTGCCTGGTCTCCAATTATCACTGATCTCATCCACCTGCGTCTGTTCCCTTATATTGAGCTCAGCTCCAGCTATCGGGCCCAGATAATCGTTTGCTCCCTGTTTGATGTCTTTAGGTTCTGTTATCTCTAGTTGTTGTTAGTCCAAGGTTTGTGTCCCCGTTCCAGTGAGAAGATTATTCTGGAACAAGTGTCCTCAGGTGAGTTTATTCCCTGACCAGCGGTGAGAGCGTTTCAGCGTTTGCTAGTGGTTCTATTGGTTCTGATCTCCTGATTCTGTTCTCTCTCATCCATTGGTCCTGTCTGTCCTCGTCTGATCTGTTCACATTCCTCTGGACTCCTGCTGGATTCTGCCTGTCGGTGCGTTTCTGTCTGAGCTGGTTGCTCGACGCGCGAGACTCTGAACCTGCCCTGGGCGGTGCCGCTGTCTGCATTGGTGCGTGTCGGTCTGGGCACGCTTCTGGACGCGTCTGACTCTGAACCTGCCTCACGCTCTGAGGATTCCTGGATCCCTCTGTTCCTGTTTGGGTCGGAACCTCTGATCAAGCGGAGAACTCCTGGATCCCTGAACTGTTCCTGCCTGATCTGTTCTCCCCTGTCGTGGATCTGCTGCCTGCATGTTCTCAGGGCCTGCAGCATCGGGGACGCTCTCAGGGCCGCATCTCGTCGGCGGTCCGTCGGCTGATCCTGCCTATAGTTGAGAGGATGGACTGAACTGTTACACCAGGTAAGTGACTCCCTCTGATAATCATCTCCTGTCAGATGATCGGGGTCACTTACCTGTGTTTCTGCCTCCAGAGTGTTAGTGATTGGATGGGGCCCTGCCCCCCCTCCTGCAGTCGCTGCAGATCCGCAGATCCACATCAGCTCTACGCTTCTGTTCTGTTTGTTTATGGTTTTGTTTTAATAAACGTTTTAAACTTTCCTTCTGACCTTGAATCCTGGGGCCATCTGTCCGGTTTTGGTCAGTCAGGTGGTTTCTGAAAGTTACAGGTTCTTTAAAATTACTCTGAATATTAGACAAAAACCTTCTGATATTAGAAAATTAAATAAGTGCTTTTGAATACTGAAGTATTATAAAAAGTGAGTACTTTAACTTGAGTAGGTGTTTGTCTGAGTATTAATACTTTTATTGAAGTACTGCTGCTGAGTACTTTGTCCATCTGTGCTCACAGCCATCTAGCCCTGTAGTTCTGTCCTACTAGGAGCCCCCAGAGGTGCTTCCTGTAATGAGTCTTTAAAGCATGGTGGTCTTGTGACAGCACAGATCAGAAAGCTTAAAGCGTTTGTCGGAGGTGGAGCTGAAGGTTCCTGCATCAATAATCTCCCAGGCTGCCTGAGCCACAGCTGGAAGCTTCCTGCTGCAGCAAAGCTTCTCTGCAGGATATTCAACCCAACACTCAGAGCTACGGTGGACAGGCAAGTAAGCTTTCTTCTTTACAGACTTTAAAATGATTACTGAGGCTTTTATCAGCTGCTTGTTAAAAGGAAAGAGTCGTCTACAATCCATATGGATAAAGATGATCTTTATTTACAAGTGCTATTATTCTTATATGAATGAGGCTTTCATGATTTTACCTTTTAATATCGGATTAACAGATTCGTTCACAAAATTTGTCCAACTTAAAGCAGACATTTTAGAAATAGTCAACAAATTTTGAACTTGTTTTTTTTGGTATTCTTATAAACGATTGAAGGTACAAACGTTTTAACATTGTGCATATGAAGACATCGGCTGGAGAAATATTCTTGGTATAAATTATGGTTTTGGCTTTAATTAGTACAGCCTGTATTAGTAATGTCATCTGTTCTTTACAGGCTATGCTAATCTATGCCAGAATCAGCAAAACATTGGAGGCTGACTGTAGAAAACTAAATGAAATGATTTCATTCTAATGTATTTGTTGTGTTTTCTGAACATCATGTTGTTTTTATTAGATTATGGATGTTTTTTTAGCTGCCTGGATCCAAAACAATGGAGATTAAAAGTGAATGAGGCTCTAATTTAAACACTTTAAAATTTAAGAGTTGGTAATAGTTATGAATTTTTCTCTTTCTCCGCTTTGAGATCAATAAAGCTCATCTAATCTAATCTAATCTAATCTGAGCGGTATTCAATTCATTATTTAAAGACATACATACAATCAAAAGCATTTACGAAAAGAAAAAAGCAAAAAACAAAAGCAGACTTAAAAAAATTATTCAAAATCTTCTCATTTTAATTTCTTTTAAACTTTTTTTTTCCTTAAGTTAATCTTTTAATGATTTCTATTTCTCCAAAAACGCAGTGTTTATTAAAAAAGTAAAAAAAAAAAAAGTCATTTCCTTTCCAGGAAAGGAAGGAGTTAGTTAAAGTAAGCATTAGACAAACAATCGATAAATTAACTGATTTAGTTAAGTTATTAAGCAGACAGATGTCTGACATGTTAACTATTTCCCTCCATCCTTCCTATTCCTTCAACATATGAAGGGAAATCAGACTTTAAGTCTCACCCTGAAATTAGTAATAATATGAAAACAAGTTTTCCCTCCTCCCTGCTCGTCATTTCACCTTCTTACCATTTTCTGTTTCATCCTTTAGAACAGAGGTCTTCAACAGGGGGTCTGTGACCCCTGGGGTCCATTGAGGTACCACATGGTGGTCGCAAAAGTTTTGGTTGATTATACTTTTTTTATATTCCCCCTGTAATTTTTTCCACTAATTGAAATGTCTTTAAATCCACATTAACATGAATTCAACACACTGTAGTAAACAGATAAATGGAGGCAGAAGATGTCTTTCAGTCATCAATGCACACATTCAGCGACACACAGGAGCTCTTTCAAGCTGGGCACCGTTTCATTCACAACACCTGTCCCATCAACCAGGAATCAGAAATACTTTAATAATCCCAGGGAGAAATTACTTTAGTTACATTACTCCATCTGTAATAGAGTGACCAGCTTGATATAACACTATTTAATACAATATATATAATTAATTAATCCCTGCTTCATCTGGCCATCAGTCTGAGGGTCCTTGGCCTGGAAAATGTTGAAGACCCCTGATCTAGAATAATTTGGGTACTTCAATAATGAAAAAAATTGACAAAGTATATGAAATATGTCTCCTGTCAGTGTGTCTAATATTTAGCTCAATTTGAAATGGTTTTATAACAATGATCTGAAAATACAGCATTGCCTGAACTCGCCCTGCTAAAAATCATTTGGGGATAAAAAAATAAATCATTCTCGGAAAAAAGGTTGTTTTCCTTTGTTTATCTCAGTGCACCCTGATAATCAGATCCAATCAATTCAAATTCAGAAACACTTTCATGGACCCAAAGGGACATTTAAAGGTGGAGCTCTTTTAGTTTTTTATTTCTTTTAGTTAATTTTTCCTTATTTTGTGGTAAGTTAATGAAGGCAGGAAGGATCTACTGTGGCGATCCGTCTCTCAGCGAATGCAGAGAAGCTCCTGGCAGAGAGATGATGATACATGATAAAGATGTTGAGCTGAGGCCCGTTTAACAGGCAGGTTTACTCAAAACTAAGATTTTAAACCTCAAATCAGGGAAACTGAGTTTCCTGTTTCACAAAGAGACTTTCCTCATCCTACGTTGCCATGGTAACATCCTCCCAGCGCTAACCTGGTCAGCGGCAGGTTTTCCTCAGGTGTTCTCTGTCTCCGCTTTCCTTACAGCCAATCACATTAGTTTCTGATTTAAGGGAAGCAAGGGAATTCTCTCAATCATAGATTGTAAATTAAATTTGATATTTTTATTTGTACTCTTTCAAATATTTAAGTAAAGACATCACTCAATTATAAAGGGCTCAATAACTAAAATATCCCATAGCATAAGTAGAAATGTGTTTAAAATGATAAATTAAATGTCATTTTAGAATTTTTTTTTTTAAATTAATATAATAACTTGACTCACGGATTAATGAATGAGTGAGTAAAGTAATTATATATTATTTTTTTTCTGTTATTTTTGGGGTCACAGGCAGAAACATTTCAGAACAACTGATTTAGAATTAGACCAAATCAAATACTTTGGTTTTTGATGCTGTTTTTATTAAGATTACACCCATGGTTAATAAACCATGTATATTAATATTATATAATATTTTAGAAATGTTGGCTTTTTATGTAATTCTTTGGGTCACATGTTTATTTTTCTATTCTGTTCAAATGAATAATCCATAGTTTTATAGTTGAAACACTTGAATGTGTGAAGGAGTCGACTTTCTTTAACATAGACTCCTGTATGAACTTCCACTAAAATACAAAACTAGTTTCAAAAATAGCATGAGTTCTGTTTTTCATCTTTGATGTTAATGATGTGAATAATTGTATTTTTGTTGTTATCTTATGGTCAATAAACTGACAAAATGTCTAGTTAGGGGATTCCACTTGAGAATTGCACTGCTGCCACCTTCTGGTTTAGAGGGGAACTGCTTGGTCTGGAGGTTGGGAAATAACATCCACATGCGAACAACACATCATCTGGTAGGTGTGATCAATGATTGGCTCCGCCCCCTGCCTCTCTCATGTCCGAACCGCCACATCCCATCATACAATGGGATACAGCATCCCCACCATGTTTATTTATATGGTGCTAATTCACAACACATCCCAGATCATTTTACAGAGACTATTCAGAGAATACTGTCAGATGTTTTTTTTTTTAATCCAAGGGAAATTAAGCTGATTCCTTTAAACAATTGACTTTCCAGGATTTGCTCCTTCTGGATAAAAATGTAGCGACAGTAGATGTTCAGTTTCATTGTGTTGTTGCTTTTACAGCAATCCCCTCAAACCAACTACCAATGCAGCATTTGAGGAAATATGTAGAATTATGAAAAGGTGTTGCTATGTCCTCCAGCAGTCTTAGCCTATAGCAGCATAACTTTAGAGATAGCTCAGGGTAATCCTACGTTCAGACTTCAAGCAACAGGAACTGCAGAAACGCGCATGCTGCTTCATTCAAGTTTAGTTCTGACGCATCTTTGCTGATCTAGCTGCGCATTGGGTGGAGCTACCCTATCCTTTCTTTGCCTGGAACAATGGCAGCTATATTTGCTGTGATCAGTGGGTAAAAAGTAGTTTGAAGTGTTGAAGTGAGAAAGTCCTCCTGAAAACATGGTCTGTGCAGTCAGTTCATCCAGATTACCATCCTGCCTTCAAAGATTATTTCTCTGTGGGAGCCGCTCAGACCCCCACATAGCGGCGGTGCGCTGTCACTGGGAATCCCCAGCAGCGGCTGCCTCAGACCCGCTCGCCTCTTGGGGCTTTTCCCCTACTGTTGGTAGCGGCTGGATGTAGATGTTAGCGTTTTTCAGGTATGTGCTACAAAATGCAGGCACCAGGATAATAAAAGCGAACATATTTTGCTGGCAGGTTTCTACATTTTAAGTTAATTTAGGTGTTTATAAACTGTTTCAGAGGAGTGATCATAGCGCTCTGCATCAGCAGTGCTGTGTCTGTCTCCCTGCCAACTCCCAGATCAGCTTCTCTGATTGGTTGATGCGGCGCGTCCAGCAGCTAAATTTTCATTTTTCCAACTCCAGCAGCTGCTGCTTCCCTCAGATGCTCATGAGGCGCTGCTCCTGCTGCTCAAACGCGCTGCAGGACCTTTTGCTGCGCCTTGATGCGCGTCAACCATAGACTTTGCATGTAGACTAGCTGTTTCTTCTGCCTCTTCAGCGTGCGGTCTGAACGTAGCAAAACCTGAGTTACTTATATAAGCTTTATCAAAAAGCAAAGTTTTAAGCCTAGCCTTAAAAGTAGACAGGGTGCTGCCTCACGGACTAAAGCAGGTAGTTGGTTCCACAGGAGAGGAGCCTGATATCTCTCTCTTTTTTCCAGGTTATGGAAGTGATGAAGCAACCTACTTCAAAGATGAAAATCATGGCTTACATTTAAGATCTAGTCTAAAGTTTACTTTTTTTACTTTTGAACTAGGTTTCTTTGTATTTGTATTTTTTTTTGTAGATGTTAATTGACCACAATGAATCGGACTTCCGGGTCTGATGCTGCACCCTTCTTCACCAACAACCCTTCTGGTATGAGAGACCGGCCTCTGATGATCTTTGCTTTTAAATACAGATTGTATTTTGATGTAAACTGTGAGCTCACCTTTTAAAGTGCTCTATCATTCTGTACATTGTTAGGTGACCTTCATCAGGAAATGCCTTACTACTGGAATCTGAACAATTTTAGCCTTTTTTCAAGAAAAGGAGAAGACCTTCCTGAGTCACCAGTTAATATGACCTTAACACCGCCTGAAGAGGAATTTGATCCATTGGGAGGTCATACTGTGTGGCAGGTACAGGATAGAATAAAAGCCCGACTTTCATATTGATCTTTCTTGCGTAGTTTTCAGCACATTGATAGAAATTGCCTGCATCACTGGTAAAAAAAAAAAAAACATCAATTAACCAGGTTTTTTACCTTATAACTTTAAAAAATGTATTTCAATTAAATTTATTTATACAGCATCAAGTCACAACAAATGTCATCCCAGGGTACTTTATGGAGACAATTTCATCTAATCATCCAGTTAGATTGGTATAAGGCTTTTGCCTTAAAGTGGTAGGGAAATCATATTTAAATGTCAGATCATTCTGGCTTGAACATCTATATAAATGTACTCTTTATCAGACCATATTGTTCCAAAGTTTAGATAATTTCTATTATTTTTTTTAAATCATGTCTTAAAATCTTTGTTTTTTTCGTTATCTTCTACAGGCCAGTTAGTTCTACGTCAGCCTGAACACCTAAATTCGGCCAATCATATATCAACGGTCATCTGTCAATGTAATTCTTTCAGTCATAGCATCTTGATTCATATGTCGCAGCTAATATACGCAACGGTTGAAATCAGAATCGTTTCCTTTCCCATTGAGTTGCGTCCCAGTGTTCATGGGGATGGACGTCTGTGTCTTCAGCAAGCGTAGAGCTAACAGAACTGGCAGCGTTGCGAGGCAAGGGCTCAAACATGTACGGCTGTAAGCCTTCTACACCAAACCAAGCTTCAGCCGCCCTGGCGTCCTCTTCCACAACATCTTCGTCCCGCTTTCCTCCTCTAAATAAAAATTGGATGATGGAGGAGACTCATCCACGACCTCCGACACTAAACTCTCCTCCTCTTGCATGTCTCTGCTGTCCATAGCGTTCCTTGACAGTGTCGTTTCTAAGTCACCAATTTAGTGCTACTTGGTCCCAATGGAATTTCCCATTGGGAACCTACTAGCACTAAGCTGCTAACTGGTTACCACAACAATCCCGCCCCCTTGATAATCAACCAATAACATTCACTTTATTCACTTGTGTAAAGTCGGGAACCACTCGGAGGAATTCGGCAACCGTTGGATCAGCGCCACGACTTTAAGAAAATGCAGCTGATTGTATCCAGCCATTGACTTTGTAGGACTCGCACCTCCTGGGTGAATGAGTGCAGACAGATATGCACTTGCATTTTGTCTTTAATTCTACAACAATCCTTCACACCAAGCATGCATGCAGCAAGAGGGGAAAGGAAAAGTTTTATTTTAGCAAGAAGAATCCTCCAGCAGAACCAGAACCAGTGTGAGCAGGCTTCTGTCAAGCTCGACTGGTTCAGAGAAACAGAAGCAGACAAATAAAAGCTCTGGTCCATCAATTTTTCTTTAAAGCAGGTAACAGTAAACTAGCTCCACAGGGGGCTTTGTCTCTGAAAAAAAATATTAATGTTAATAGAGCATCTACAGTAAGTCACAGTAAAAGCAGAGACCTAAACTTTGTCTAGAAGAGAAACAGGACTAAGAACTGAAAAACAGTCCGAACTCTATAAAGGAAGGTCTATTCCAGCTCATTGAAGCTGAATTTCCTTAGATAGAAAAATTTAAAGCAGCCTGACTGTATGATTTGGTTGATTTGTAAAGTGCCTTGAGATGACATGTGTTGTGAATTGGAGCTATAGAAATAAACTGTACTGAAGGTGTTAATGGCAGCAGCTCAGTTGATATTTCTCTCCAAGATGGGGTCATAGCCAAACAGAGCCAAAACAGAATAAGCTAACAAATACTAATGAATAGAAGAGGATTGTAGAAGAGGTCCTTATGTCCTCCAGCAGTATAGCAGTATAGTTATAGAGATAGCTCAGGATAACCTAACATGTTAATATTCTATCCATTCTTCTGATGCACATAAGTGAAGGAACTCAGAAGACAGTAGAATAACAGTACAAAGTATTTTTTTTTTTTATTGCAAAAGTTGAAGATTATCTAGTTAGGAGATTGCAAAAGAAAACATCCAGGAAACTCTGCAAAAAAAAACAGTCCAGTCCAAGAATGTCCCCAGTGCTGCAGTCCCAGAGGTCTTGCAGGAAGCCAATCCTGGTCAGGGATTCAGAACAGACAGAAATAGACAGAACAGGCAGGATCCAGGCTTCAGGGCATCATAGAGCTCCCAGGCAGGTTCAGAGTCCAACAGAGTCCGGAAGCGTGACCAGGTGGTCACGCACAGGAGCAGACAGGATCAGATGCAGACGGGGAGGCTCAGTGGAAGAAGGTACCCCGAGACAGGGCGTGGAACCAGAATTTGATGCAGGACCTTTAAACTGGTCTCCACCTTGGAGCCAGGCTTACTTGGATAAAAACTGATCCTCCAAAGCCAAAAACCCAGAGGGCTCAGCAGGGGAGGACAGTGGACGAGCAGGAGACGAGACAGACACAAAAACCTCTTTCCACTGGCCGCCAGGATCCAGAAGAACCTTGAAATCAACATAACAGACAGACTAACAGAAAAACAAATAATGATCTGGCCCCGAATGCTCAGGCTGAACATAACATGTATATAAACCAAAGGGAACAGGTGAGAGGAATAAATGATAATTAAGGCAAGGAGGGAAAAAGGAAAAGGGAGAGACCAAATAGACCAAAAAGGCCAGATCATGACAGTACTGGAACAAAATGAATGAATGCACAGGTCTTACAGCATATGAGGAATTTGAACGGCAAGGAGAGGTAAGTGGACCTGAATTCAAAGTTATGTTTGATCATATAGCTGAGTATCTAGGGTGGAAGCGGTTTGGATGGCAGGTAACTGTCAACCAGCTCCACAGGCGGCCCCGTCCAGGAAACACACAGCCAGGCAGACGAGCTCCGAGCCAGCTCCCATATCAGAGGATGAAGAGAGCACATCCAGTTAGTCACAGTCAGAGAAACAGGACTACACTGAAAAACAGGCCAAGCTCCAACATCTAGAAACAAGGGTGTTGATGGCAGCAGCACAGCTGATATTTCTCTCCAGGATGGAGTCACAGCCAAACAGGAACAGACCAGATGAAGCTACTATGAGAAAAAGCAGAGAGAGCAGAAGAGAGAATGAATAACAGATTCTGCAGAGTGGGAGAATAGAGATAGAATGGATCACATAGTGGAAAAATTGTAAATCTTATTTGGAAAGTAAGCTTGTATGAGCGATGCAAACAGCAACTTTGTGCACGAGGAGAAATTGACTTTTGCACGCTCTCGCACGCGTTTATTAGATGTTCTCTCTCGGGAGCGGGTACAGGGTTTTACATGTACTTTTTCCAAAAATTTGCGAAAATCCTCCACTATATCTTTAATCATAAAAAGCAGCGGCAACATAACGTTAGTTTTAAAACTAACGAATACTGCAGAATGGGATAATAGAGGTAGAATGAAGAAGAAAATTAAAAGGAGTCCCTATGTCCTCCAGCAGTCTAAGCCTATAGCGGCATAACTATAGAGATAGCTCAGGATAACCTGAGCCACTCTAACTATAACCTTTATCAAAAAGGAAAGTTTTAAGCCTAGCCTTAAAAGTAGACAGGGTGTCTTCCTCACGGACTAAAACTGGTAGTTGGTTCCACAGGAGAGGAGCCTGATAACTAAAAGATCTGCCTCCCATTCTACTTTTAGAAATTCTAGGAACCACTAGAAAACCTGCAGATTGAGAGCGAAGTTCTCTGTTAGGAACATAAGGAACAATCAGATCTCTGATATCAGATGGAGCTTGGCCATTTAAGGCTTTATATGTGAGACTTTAAAGAAAGGGTCGTCGATGGGAAAGGGTCTCATAAAAGTAAAAAAAACATGAATTTGTCTGTTATCTGTTTTTTTAGTTCGACCAGTTGTCCCCCCCCCTAAAGTAAAACATGCTAACAATGTCTCAATCTTACTGTAAACTGTAAAGTTTTGTTTTTATTTCACTTAGTTATAATAAACATAGTTTTGTTTTAGTGGCAATATTTCCAGAGTGTACCTCAATGTGATGGACGACTTTCTCTTCTCTTCATTTTTAGGTCATCATCATCGTCTTCCTTACTGGATCACTCTCTTTGGTCACCGTTGTTGGAAACATCCTGGTGTTGGTGTCCTTTAAGATAAATAAGACTCTGAAGACCGTTAACAACTACTACCTGCTCAGCTTGGCCTTTGCAGACTTGACCATTGGCACGTTGTCCATGAATCTCTACACTACCTACATCATTATGGGCCAGTGGGCTCTTGGGCCTGTGGTTTGTGACTTGTGGCTTGCCATAGACTATGTGGCCAGTAATGCCTCTGTCATGAACCTGCTCGTCATCAGCTTTGACAGGTAGATAAAGATGTTTTACTTGCACTTCTTCTTCTTAAAGATTGCTAGGCTTGGTCTGCTGTTAACCCCTGATGCAGGAGAGAAGCTAATGCCCCTGTCATACCTTGACAACTTATCCAGCGTATGCCAGATGTCCCAGATTCTCCTAAAACGCTGGCATACGCTGAACCGTCTATGTATTTTTTCAAATTTGGGAGTTTACATAGAGTATTCATAACGAGTCCAGAACTTACATGTGTCCAACTTCTGCATAATGCACGGCAGCATAATGCCCATGAAGTGATGCACAAGCCAGTGTCCTGAATGGGGCAGCGACGTGCCCAGAGGCACCTGGTCTGCAGAAAACGATGTCTTTGATTGCGGTATTAACCTAGCTACTGTTTACCGACTGTCCCAAAACAAAAGAATAAATAAAAAGAAAAAGAAAGAAAGAAGGTTTTTTCTGACATTTTGAATTTAAAAATCTTCCTGGATGGAAACAAAGTACAGTGGATTGTTTTATAACTTTGTTGGAATGACTATGCCCTGGATGACTGAGAATCTTCTCCAGCAAGTTCCTGTCTCTGTTGATCAATTTCACTTGATTGTTCTTTTGTGTTCCCTTAGGTATTTCTCTGTGACCAGACCTTTGACCTACCGGGCCAAACGTACGACCAAAAGAGCTATGACCATGATTAGCTTAGCCTGGTCCATCTCCTTCATTCTTTGGGCTCCGGCTATACTGTTCTGGCAGTATATTGTGGGCGAGCGCACGGTTCAGCCAAATGAGTGTTACATCCAGTTTTTGTCCGAGCCCATCATCACCTTCTGCACCGCGATTGCTGCGTTTTACTTACCAGTGAGCATCATGGCCATTTTGTTTTGGAAGATCTACCAGGAGACGGAGAAAAGAGCTAAAGATGTTCAAGGTCTAAAGGGATCTGGGGCCGGCACAAAGTCGAGCCAGGCTCAGGACCAGGACAACAGCAGTGGAAAAGATGCAGTTAGCAGCCAGAGGATGTCACTAACCATGCTGCGCCAGATAAGCTCCCAGAGCTTCAGCAGCAGTGAAGTATGTCTGTCTTCTCCAGAGGGAACTGGAAAAAACAATTCCAATTTGGCACCAGGAGTGAAAAAGCAAAAGTGCTGTGGAATGTTATGCTTCCATCTCAATTCATCTAACATGCCTGGTAACACTACAGCGAATACTGTAGATGAGGCAGAGCAAAGCAGCTATGATAGCGTCACCAGCGATGTGGTCGGAGGTCCAGGAGACCGAGCCGCTTCAGGGAGCGAAGCAAAAAAGGCTGGAATTGTACAGCATAGAAACGGTAGGACCCTCCACCCCTAAGAACATTTAATGGAGAATGATTTGCTACAATATTATTGAAAGCAAAGAACACTTTTTATAAAAGATATCGAAGAAAATGAGTTTTTAAAAACGTAATTTTGAAAAGTACTAATAACAGAAGACAGGCGGCTTTAGTCAGAGCCTCTCCTCAATGGCTGAGCTCCTCACCCTCTCTCTAAGGGAGTGCCGTTTTCCTGTGGAAAAAGCGAATTTTAGCAGCTTGTATCCGGGATCTCGCTCTTTTGATCATGATCCAGATTTAATCTTCATAGATGAAAGTAAGAAGGTAAGAATGTAAACCGACAGGAAAATTGAGAGCTTTGCAATTTCACTCAGCTGACCCGCTCAATTCTCCCTAACTCATGAACAGGACCCCATTATAGCTGAACTCCTCCACTTGATACAGTACGTTGCTCCAAACTGAAGGACAAGCTACCTTTTTCCAGTCAAGTTCCATGGCTTTGGATTTGGGGGTGCTGATTCTCAGGCGAACCGCCCCAGAGATGAGGCTGTAGGCTTGGCAGGAGAGAGCCAGTAGAACCATATCATCAGCAAAAATCAGGGACGAAATGCACTGGTGGTGGAGATGTTTTAATGCCAGGATGATCCCAGGGGCTGTGTTGGCGGGGGCTTAAATGCCCCCCGGTAGTGTCTCCCAAGGATGACAGGCTCTGGGTGAGAGGTCAGACAAAGAGCAGTTCAAAAAGCACCCATTGATAAAAATCAAGGCATGTGATGCAGAGACGTGCAGAGACAGTTGGAGGGGCAGGTGCTAAAAGGTAAAAGGGGGCCCATGGAGCATAGATTTAAAACACGATACAGAAACATATCTTGCTATACAACCGGTTGAATTGTACCAACCCAATCCAAACACACAGTAACGCATATACTCAAATGTTTGTTAGAGGTCAGTACAAAGCGAAATGAGTCTGTTTTGCCTCATGGGTGGATCGAACAGCATCTGCTGAGGGGGTTGGTACTGCTGTGTTCCTGGAGGTGGGCTGTATTGATCTGATAGTGTAGACACTAAAAAGAGCATCTGAGAGATAGTAGCTGATTAAAAAAGAGGCATGTGTTCATGCAAGATGCAAGGATAACTAAATTAAAAATGGCTCAATGCCACACTGCTGATAGTTTGGAAGAGACTACTTGTTGAGATCTGTGGGTCTGTAATTCTGTCAGTGTCTGTCTGTACCTGAGCTGTTGTACACATCACAGCGGCATTTTCTTTTTTGCAGTTATAATAATAACTTTCTGTTGCCCATGCTCTTACAAATGTCAGTGACTTGTGACTTCTTGTGCTCTTTGCCATCCAGCTGGTGAGTGATCCACTACCTTTCACATCCTCACACAGCTCCTTTTGTTTTGGTCTTAACTTCCCGTCCTAATGAGGCATCTCTGCAAAATGAAACATGATCCTTAAACTACAATCTGATGCACATAAAACACACATAGTCATGGCCAAAAGTATTGAGAATGACACAAATATTATATTTTCATATGATCTGCTGCCCTCCGGTTTTCATCTGTCTATGTCAGATGTTGTCATCACATACAGAAATACAATTCCAATCATATTACGAGTAACAAAAGCTTTTAAGGGCGACAGTCGCGTTGGATGTAGGAGTTTGCCCTGAAATCGAAGGGTTGACGGTTCAAGCCCCGACTCCGACTTTCAGTGTTGTTGTGTCCTTGGGCAAGACACTTCACCTGCATTGTCTACTGATGGTGGTCAGAGGGCCCGGTGGCACCAGTGAACGGCAGCCCCGCTTCTGTCAGTGAGCCCCAGGGCAGCTGTGGCTACAATGTAGCTTGCCACCATCAGTGTGTGAGTGTGTGTGTGAATGGGTGAATGAATGTAGTGTAAAGAGCTTTGGTCAAGTCTCCTGACTTGAATAAAGGCGCTTTATAAGTACATGCCATTTAATGACAGAATGAGTTAATGCAGTAAGTCAATATTTGAAGTGTTGACCTCTCTTCTTCAGGACTTCTGCAATTCTCCCCGGCATGCTCTCAATCAACTTCTGGACCAAATCCTGACTGATAGCAGTCCATTGTTGCACTATCAATGCTTGCATTTTGTCAGAATTCCTAGGTCTTCGTTTGTCCACCCGTCTCTGGGAGAAGTTGATCTCGGAGGACATTCTGGTACCATTCGTTATTCATTGCTGTGTTTTTAGGTAAGACTGTGAGAGAGCCGACTCCCTTCGCTGAGAAGCAACTCCACACATGAATGGTTTCAGGATGCTTTGCAGTTGGCATGAGACAAGACTGGTGGTAGCGCTCACCTCGTCTTCTCTGAACAGGCTGTTTTCCAGATGTCCCAAACAATCGGAAAGGGGATTCATTAAAGAAAATGACTTTACCCCAGTCCTCAGCAGTCCACTCCCTCTACCTTTAGCAGAATATCAGTCTGTCCCTGATGTTTTTCTTGGAGAGAAGTGGCTTCTTTGCTGCCCTCCTTGAGACCAGGCCTTGCTCCAAGAGTCTCCGCCTCACAGTGCATGCAGATGCTGATTCCTGAGCAAGCTCTGCACTCCTGGTAGCACGATCCCGCAGCTGAAACACTTTTAAGAGACGGTCCTGGTCCTTGCTGGTCTTTCTTAAGCACCCTGGAGCCTTTTTGGCAACAATGGAACCTCTCTCCTTGAAGTTCTTGGTGATGCGATAGATCATTGACTGAGGTGCAATCTTTCTAGCTGCGATTCTCTTTCCTGTTAGGCCATTTTTGTGCAGTGCAATGATGACTGCACGTGTTTCTTTAGAGATAACCATGGTTCACAGAAGAGAAACAATGATGCCAAGCACCAGCCTCTTTTTAAAGTGTCCAGTGGTGTCATTCTTACTTAATCATGACAGATTGATCTCCAGCCCTGTCCTCATCACCACCCACACCTGTGTTAATGGAGCAATCACTGAAACCATGTTAGCTGGTCCTTTTATGACAGGGCTGCAATGACGTTGAAATGTGTTTTGGGGGATAAAGTTCATTTTATAGGCAAATATTGACTAGTGTATAGGATTTCCTGAAAGCGCGCACATGCGCGATCACGACGCTACGGAAGCCGGCAGACCAAACCAGCGCATTCAGCTCGGCAAAGAACTCATGTTCTTCCTCAACACTGAAGTCCTCAGACATTTTTCTTTCGTTGTTTCTTTCTTTGCACAGGTAAACAGCACATTTCTTCTTCTACGCTTGCATTATTGGAAGAGCAGACGCTGAATGCGCACTTTCATCTGGTTTGGTCTGCCGGCTTCCGTAGCGTCGTGATCGCGCATGTGCGCGCTTTCAGGAAATCCTATACACTACTGTTTATGCTCTAAAAACATTCTAAATGACTTCGTTTCGAGTAAATTCTGGATGCTACCCACTCAGGACACTTGGAATACATTGGACGAGCAGTATGGAGGAATATTGACACGTTTTTTGTGGACTTTTATGGACCTTTCTGCCTCGGGCACCATAGACCTCCATTATTTGAATGTCAGCAGACAGCAAGAAGCCTCCCAGATCTCCAGATGCATTTGAGATATCAAAAAAGTACTCCAGGGTGTTGTTCAGCATGGGGGTGAGTAGAAAATGAAGGCTAATCATGTTTTGGGTGTACTATTCCTTTAAATGTATAAACACAAATGTAATCCATTAATAATTTACCCTTTATATAATTTAATTAATTTGTACTTTATAGCAATAGGAATAATAGAGTAATATATCATTGAAAAAGTATTAATTGAATAAATATTCAAGTATTCAAATATCTTTTTTGCTTTTATGTAGTTTGACTATTGACTTTGGGCATGACATCAAGGGTCTAAAAGTTATATGATTTAGCACATATTAGCCTCTATTTAATTTTTGTGTAAATAAATGAGAGGTTTAGAAGACTCAGATTCTACCTTTATTGTTGTGTTTATACTGCAATGGTCAAAAATGATGTGAAAATGCATAATGCATCTGTTGCAATAGTTTTAGTGAAATAAAATAGGTTAAACAGCTTGACAGTAAGATAACACATATCTCTCTAATGCACTTTGCTCAGGGCTTTCTCACAACAAGCTTTGCATGTGTGGTCAATCACATACTAGCTGCAGGGATGCGACAACTGTAATATAAATTATTTTACCACCATTGCATCTGTGCCCCCTCCAGTTCGGTCGGGCCTGCGTACTCTAGTGAATATCCACTTTTTGCGCCGCTGACAAGCGGCTATAAGTTATGAGAGGTCGGTGTGTGCAAATTTGAACAGCACAGAGGATGCTCATTGCTCACTTTACTTGGTCAGTCTACTCATCTTGCAACAATACACTGTGCACAAACTGACACCGCTGCAGAACCCAGTTACCGGACCAGAAGTTTACTTTTGCTGGAATTGGGAGTCGTAGTGGTTTTCTGAAGCAGCGCTTAGCTATTAGCAGAAGGGCAAGTTGTGTTGATCATGTGACCAGCCACGGTTACCGTGGCACGGTAGGTCTAAATTATTATTATTTTGGGCATGCACACACACAAACGTACAAATACACATAGATACAAGCACACAGTTTAAAAAAGAAATAATAATAACTGGCAAAAGGGCACTTTGGGCATCAAGGGGCAGGTGCTCAAGCGCATTCAGAGATTTATAGACTAACAGAAGTATTTTAAGGTCTATTCTCTGAGATACAGGGAGCCAGTGTAAGGACTTTAGAACCGGGGTGATGTGCTCTACTTTCTTAGTCTTAGTGAGGACATTGGCAGCAGCTTTATGAATCGCCTGCAGCTGTCTTATCCACTTTTTAGGCAGACCTGTGAAAACACCATTGCAGTAATCAATTCGACTAAAAATAACGCATGGATTAGTTTTTCCAGATCATGCTGAGACAGATCAGGCTCCTTTCCTGTTAAACCAACTACCAGTTTTAGTCCGTGAGGATGACCCCCTGTCTACTTTTAAGGCTAGGCTTAAAACTTTCCTTTTTGATTATAGTTAGAGTGGCCCAGGTTATCCTTAGTTATGCTGCTATAGGCTTAGACTGCTGGAGGACATAGAGAACCCTTTTTCATCATTCTACCTCTATTCTCGCTCTCTGCAAAATCTACTAGTTCAATCTCTAACGCTCTGCTCTCTGCTTTTTCTCATAGTAGCTTCATCTGGTCTGTTCCTGTTTGGCTGTGACTCCATCCTGGAGAGAAATATCAGCTGTGCTGCTGCCATCAACACCTTTGTTTCTAGATGTTGGAGCTTGGCCTGTTTTTCAGTGTAGTCCTGTTTCTCTGACTGTGACTAACTGGATGTGCTCTCTTCATCCTCTGACATGTGAGCTGGCTCGGAGCTTGTCTGCCTGGCTGTGTTTTTCCTAGATGGGGCCGCCTGTGGAGCTGGTTGACAGTTGCCTTTTGTATCTATGCTTCTTTCTCTATGTCTGCTTCTGTCTCCTTGAACCCCAGTCGGCCTCAGCAGATGGCCACTCACACTGAGCCTGGTTCTGCTGGAGGTTTCTTCCTGTTAAAAGGGAGTTTTTCCTCTCCACTGTCGCTACAAGCACGCTTAGTGTGAGGGATTGCTGAAGAGTCAATGAGTCGATTCATTCAGCTGATTTTCCTTATTTAGAAAACTTTGTATCAATCTGACTGGATGATCTGGTGAACTGTAAAGTGGCCTGAGATGACATGATGTGAATTGCCGCTATAGAAATAAACTAAAATAAAATTACTCTCTAAACCTTTTTTCTAAGTTTTTTTAGTATCCGTTTTTGAAACCGTTTCCTAAAATTATCTGTTTTCAAGTGTTCTTTGCTTTCAGAAATATTTTTTGGAATTGGATTTTTTTTTTGGACCTATGTTTCACAGAAATATAAATACAGATTCTTTAGTTAAATCAAACTGATGTATTCTCTGTCGTTACAGATCAAGCCAAATCTGCAAAAGTAACTACCAACCAGAACGACCAACATGAAGCGAGCATCAAAGGTCAAACAGGACCAGATTGTTTCACAAGCTCATCTTCCCCTGACCAGTCAGTTGCCAAAGCAACCAGGGACGCCCTTCTGGTCAAACGCTTTGCTTCCAAAGCAAAAATAGAGATCAATAAGCGAAAGAATGAAAAAAAAGCAAATGAAAAGAAAGCAGCGAGGACTCTAAGCGCCATCCTTTTTGCGTTCATCACTACATGGCTCCCGTACAACATTATGGTGCTGGTCAACACTTTCTGCCAGGACTGCATTCCTGAATCTCTCTGGGCTTTGGGCTACTGGTTGTGTTACGTTAACAGCACGGTGAACCCCATGTGCTACGCTATGTGTAACAAGACCTTTCGCACAACTTTCAGGGATATATTAATCTGCCAATGGAATCGAAACAGAAACAAACCCAACTTTTCTCAGAGGAAAGCTGTTGGCTTCCGAAAGGACAACAGATAGAGGAACTCACTTTTGAAGCTCATATAATTCACCTATGCAAGACCTCTTTCTGCCACCTCTGTAACATTTCCAAACTCCCACTCTCTCCTTCCCAGACAACGAAAAGCTGTTTCATGCATTGCAACACACTTCTCATTGGGAACCCTAGAAACAGTCTGCAGAGGCTTCAGTACATTCAAAACTCTGCAGCTAGGATCCTGATGAGAGTGCAGAAACATGAGCACATTACCCCCATTATCCAGGTTTGAATACAAGGTTTCCCTCCTCACACATCAACGCGTGCATGGACATGCCCCCCCACCACCTTAAAGAACTTATCAACCCACAGAACACAACCCGCTCCCTTTGCTCCACTCACTCATAGATAGGGCATTTTATGCTGCTGCCCCACATCTGTGGAATGTCCTCCCTGACACCCTGAGGGCTCCTCAATCCGCTGAGTGTTTTAAGAAAGGCCATAAAAAAATTTCTTTTTAGCAAAACTTTTGGTCCCCTTTAGATGTTTTTCTCTCTTCTAAAAATACCTTTTTCATGCTTTTCCCTTTTTGTACCTGTAGTACTTTGAGATCTTTTGATGGAAAGTGCAGTATAAATTAAATGCTAAAAGGTTAGCCTCTTTTAGCTCGGTCAGTTAGCCATACTGAGCTACAATACTTTTAACTCTTTTATTTGTCTAAAATCTCTATGAAAGTATTTTTTTTGTCATTTAAAGTAATCCAAAACGATAGTCATTTGTCTTCCTCTGCCCTCAGATTTTAAAGTCGCATGGAAGCGGCTGTTCCAACCGTTGCGTTTCCGAATTCTCCCGAGTGGTGCCCGACTTTACACGAGTGAATAAAGTGATTGTGATTGGTCATTTATCAAAGGGATGGGATTGTTGCAAGCAAGTTTGGTTGTGGCCGGTTTCTCTGAAGCATCTTGCTAACCAGTAGGCAACTTAGTGCTAGTAGGTTCCCAACGGGAAATTCCATCGGGACCAAGTAGCACTAAATTGGTGACTTAGAAACGACACTGTCAAGGAACGCTATGGACAGAGGAAACATGCAAGAGGAGGAGAGTTTAGTGTCGGAGGTCATGGATGAATATCCTTTGTCATATGTTTTTAATTCATAGGAGGAAGATGTTGTGGAAGAGGACGGCAGGGCGGC
The DNA here is from genome assembly GCF_016077235.1 of Cyprinodon tularosa. Taxonomy (NCBI): domain Eukaryota; kingdom Metazoa; phylum Chordata; class Actinopteri; order Cyprinodontiformes; family Cyprinodontidae; genus Cyprinodon; species Cyprinodon tularosa. Next base: position 461,047 of record NW_024039254.1, read on the forward strand.
TGAAGCTTGGTCTGGTGTAGAAGGCTTCCAGCCGTACATGTTTGAGCCCTTGCTTCGCAACGCTGCCAGTTCTGTTAGCTCTGTCATTACCCGATCCGTACCATCAGCTCATTTGCGCCTGCGCAAACAGAATAACTTCCGGTTGCAATATTTCCTTTTTCTTACTTTTTTATTCTTTTGTATTTTTTAGAGGCATGGGTTTCTTTTTGTATATCTTTGTATTTTCGTCAATATTGCATTTTCTAAAAATAAAAAACAGAAATACATAAAAAAGTTCAATCGCCTTGTGATAGTTACTTTGACTGCTCTGAGCATGCGCAAATATATGTCACACAGCGTATATATTTAAATTTGTTTAAATATTTGATTTACTCTGTACTTAACTATGCACTCCAGCAGTACTGATCCCACAATGGATTAATTTGCTACCTTTCGTGACCTGCAGTTTTTCATAATATATTCCCAGACTGCTCTTAGCATGTCTGATGATGACGTCAAGCAATACAATGGATTGAATTAAAAAAGCATCCATTTCTTCCAGAAAAGTCTTGAATATTGTCTTTACGATGTAGTTTAGTATTCTTTAATTATTTAAGGATATAAATAAAGTTTTTTCAGTACCGTAATTACATTATTTTTTGGCGACCCGGAAGTTATTCTGTTTGCGCAGGAGCAAATGAGCTGATGGTACGGATCGTGCTACCGGTACGGATCGGGTAGCGACAAGCTCTACACCTGCCGAGGACCCAGACGTCCATCCCTGTGAACACTGGGACGGACCTCAGTGGGAAAGGAAATTACTCTTATTTCAACCGTGGCGTATATTAGCTGCGACATATGAATCAAGATGCTATGACTGAAAACATTTGATTGACAGATGACCGTTGATATATGATTTAGGTGTTCAGGCTGACGTATAACTAACTGGCCTGCATAAAATAACGGAAAATAAAACAGAATTTTTCTAAATTTTGGGACAATATTGTCTGATAAAGAGTACATTTGTATACATGATTAAGCCAGAATGATTTGACATTTAAATATGACTTCCCTGCGACTTTAATAATAAGAATAAGAAGAAGAGACTTTTTGTGTCACCTTGTTAAATGGCAGAGCTCAGTCTGTCTTAGAAGGCAATACTGTACTTTCCTTCAACGTTGAGAATGATTGTTTTCTGCTTTCGGCTACTTTAAAACGCAGATGAAATGTAAAATAATAGCAAATACAGGTAATGATATGTTTAGACTCCAGAAAAGAACTAATTTATAAGAAACGGGTAAAATACAATTTGTGGAGTTGCCATACAATGACTCCAAAAAGGGGCGGGGCCTCGAGCAGATCCAACCACCCAAACAGATCTGGTACTTAAAGCGGGCAGCCCTCTGTAACCTTACCTACAAGCTGAATTTTACTTCCATTTTCTATCCTGCTTCCTCTTCCTACCTCCTTCCTTCCTACCAGCACCGTTTAGACTCCTCTGATCATCTGGATCCAGACCATATCTCTCTGAAATAAAACGTCCTTCAAGGAAACATCTATAGAATGTGGGCAGCAGAGCAGACCAAAAGCTTGATGTCCACAACATGCAGACTAACAACAGCATCACCACTTAAACATCATGATTATCTGTAAAGTCTCACTTTGACTGAAATGTATTTCCTTAGCAACATTTCTCTCATGCTTCTGAATCTCTTTATATTTTCAGTTTTTGTTAGTGTTCACTTTGTCGCTGCTATCTGGACTATTTGCTCATAACTTTTATTATTTTCTGGTTGCTGTGGTGCAGAAAAGAATTAAAGAACCTAACATTAAAAAAACTGAAGATGTGTTTATGTTTATTCATCTTTTGACAAAAGCTTGCTTTTCTAAATGTGTCTAATGAACAGCAGAGTTATTTGTGTGTCACACGGAAAAGACATGAAATTAAAACGGATTTGATTCAGGGAGTGGGGGAAAAAAACTCAACATATGACCAAATTCTGACCAGTCTGTGTCCTTGGGGCTCTAAAACTATTTGCTCCTGTAGCCACACAGTGTCAGACTTTGGTTTACATGGGGAGGTTAATCTGTATGGAGGGAATTTTGTTTCATTATTGTTGCAACAAACATGTTTTGTCAGTAAATCTGCTGTTTTTTTTGTTTTTTTTCGTCAATTATTTTCTTATTTAAAAAAAAAATCCAAGAAATGTACATTTACATAAAGCCTTTTTGACACCATAATGGAACAAAATTCACTCCATAAATATGAAGAAAAATATTTCCCAGTATTATTGAAAGCAAAGAACAGATAATTTAAGGAACATGTCTTTCAAACATTTTAAAAACTGTTTTAATAAAAGTACAATTTATAATGTGTATGGAAAATATCATCATGCACTTTTACAGTTCTGCCTGGGATCAATCCAATCCCATTCAACTTGTTTTATAAAGCACTTTAAAATTTCTCAAAGGAACAAAGTGCTGAACAGTGGAATAACATAAAACCATTACACGGACTAAAAAAAAAAACATACAAGCAGAACTATAAAATATAGACTAAAATAAAAATAAAAGTAATTTAAAATAATGCATCACAGACTAAAATCAACATCTCACACAGTTTAGAGAGCCAAGGCAAAAAGATGAGTTTTTAAGAGCGATATAAAATCAGACAAAGAAGTGGTTCCACAGAGAAAGCACCATCGCCCCTAAGCTTCCCTTTAGTTTTAGGCACCTGAAGAAGCAGCTGATTGGCTGAAGTGAACGGGAGGGAGGGTGCATGAACGTGCAGCAAGGCCTTGGAGAGACTTAAAAACAAATAAAAGAACTTTAAATGAATCCTAAAATGTACAGGGAGCCAGTGTAAGGAGGCTAAAATTGGGGTAGTGTGCCAGATAAAAGACGTGCTGCAGTGCTTTGCGCTCTCTGGAATTGAGCAATATTAGAGGCACTAACCCCCAAATAAAGAGTGTTACAGTAATCCAGTTGGGCAGTGATAAAGGCATGGATTACTGTCTCTAAATGATCTCTGGAGAGAATTGGCTTTATTTTGGCAAACTGCTTTAAATGAAAGAAACTTTTCTTCACAGTTGCCTTTATCTGGTTGTTGAATTAAAATCTGTACCCAGGTTTGTGATAACTGACTTCCTATACTGCGCTAGGTAACCTAGCTCGGTGAAGGGAACCTCAGATGTGCCGCTAAAAACCATGACCTCAGTCTTACTCTTATCAATAACCAAGACCACATACGTTAGTCATGTCGTAGGGAAGTCGTATTTAAATGTCAAATCATTCTGGCTTAATCGTGTATATAAACGTACTCTTTATCAGACCCAAAAGTTAAAAAAATCTCTATTTAAAAAAAAATTGTGTCTTAAAATCTGTATTTTTTTTTGTTATCTTCTGCAGGCCAGTTAGTTATACGTCAGCCTGAACACCTAAATTCGGCCAATCATATATCAACGGTCATCTGTCAATCATATTTTTTCGGTCATAGCATCTTGATTCATATGTCGCAGCTAATATACGCAACGGTTGAAATAAGAATAATTTCCTTTCCCATTGAGTTCCGTCCCAGTGTTCACGGGGATGGACGTCTGTGTCTTCAGCAGGCGTAGAGCTAACAGAACTGGCAGCGTTGCGAGGCAAGGGCTCAAACATGTACGGCTGGAAGCCTTCTACACCAAACCAAGCTTCTGCTGCCCTGGCGTCCTCTTCCACAACATCTTTGTCCCCGCTTTCCTCCTCTAAATAAAAAATGGATGACGGAGGAGACTCATCCACGACCTCCGACACTAAACTCTCCTCCTCTTGTTTCCGCTGTCCATAGCGTTCCTTGACAGTGTCGTTTCTAAGTCACCAATTTAGTGCTACTTGGTCCCAATGGAATTTCCCATTGGGAACCTACTAGCACTAAGATGCTAACTGGTTAGCAAGATGCTTCCGAAAAACCGGCCACAACCAAACTTGCTTGCAAGCCTTCCGCCATGGCAATCCCGCCCGCTTTATAAACGACCAATCACATTCACTATATTCACTCGTGTAAAGTCAGGAACCACTCGGGAGAATAAGAAAATGCAACGGTTGGAACAGCCGCTTCCCTACGACTTTAACTGAAGAGCAGAAATCAGTACCTAGAGAGAACCTATGTGTGCAGAAGTCATTTGACTAAATTCTCCTGTAAATTCTTCTTCTGGGTCATGACCACCGACAGGCTTAAATTGGAAAGCAACCAGACTTTACCTCAGTATTTTGAAGACGTTTCCTTCCTGTCCAGGAGTTTTTATCAGTTCTCTTGGCTCCACCAGAAAAAAATGTGGAGCTCTGATGTAGTTTAGCAGCATGAAGTCTTCACAGTCCAATTCAGATGCTAATAGAATAGCCACCGAATGCTCCTCTGCATTGTTGGAGCCTTTTGTTGTGCCTGGGCTCTGTGATTGGTCCTTTTGAATCATCAGAGGTCTGATGTAACTTATTGGGAATGAGTTCCAGGACTGAAGTGTAAATGCTAAGAAGCTGAAACCCCAATCATAACCCCATTTTCTGATAATGAGCAACTGAGTGAAAGTCCGGTGTTCTGTCAAACCAGTATACCCATGGTTAATAACCATTTATCCCTTTAGTATATCCCATTAGTTTTGTATGACAAATGAACTTAAAACTACCTAAACTGCCATGTATCCCTTTAGTCATGTACAAAAAACAATTTCATTACTTTTTTCGTGTTTTTTTAAAGCGTATGGCCGTCTGACCTTACATTTTTTTTTTGTACATGACTAAAGGGATACTTGCCATTTGAGGTAGTTTAAAGTTTATTTTTTGTAAAAAAGTAAAAGGAAAAATGCAAATCTAACGTCTTGCTAATTCAATCTCTATTCAGTTTATTTCTATAGCGCCAATTCACATCATGTCATCTCAAGGCACTTTACAGATCAACCAGATCATCCGATCAGATTGATTCAAAGTTTCCTATGTAAGGAAAACCAGTTGATTGTATCAACTCTTTGACTCAAATACAATCCCTCACACTAAGCATGCTTGTAGCGACAGTGGAGAGGAAAAACTCCATAATGTGTTTTGACTATAGGTATGCTGGTCTGACGGGGTATGCTCATCTGACAGAACACCGGTCGTCTTCCAATTTAAGCCTGTTTGTGACTTTTAGTTTTAAAACAACTTTTCACTCCTTCCTGCTCCTCATTTCACCTTCTTACTGTTTTCTGTTTCATCCTTTAGAACAGAGGTCTTCAACAGGGGGTCCGTGACCCATGGAGGTACTGCATGGGGGTCGCAAAGGTTCTGGTTGATTAGACTTTTTTTTTCATATATTCCTACCTGCAATTTTTTTTTACAAATTAAAATGTCTTTAAATCCACATTGACAGGAATTCAACAGAGTGTAGTAAACAGATAAATGGAGGCAGAAGATGTCTTTCAGTCATCAATGCACACATTCAGCGACACACAGGAGCTCTTTCAATCTGGACACTGTTTCATTCACAACACCTCCATCTGTAATAGAGTGACTATAGGACCAGTTTGATAGAACACAATTTCATACAATATATATAAGTAGGGGGTCCCCGTTCCAATCCATCATCAGTTTGGAGGTCCTTGGCCTGGAAAACGTTGAAGACCCCTGCTTTAGAAGAAGTTTTGAGTCTGAGCAGGTGACCATTTCTTCATCGTGATCTCATGGTCTTTTGGCCCATTTCCACTAGTCCTCTGAAACTGATCCGTGCCGAGTTCACACTGAGCTTAACCGTGTAGAGTTTGGTTCTTGCAACTATTTCCACATGACGCTAGCACGGTTCCTCGCCTCCTATCAGCGGTCCACGATACTACAGCTCTCATGGCTGGATTTATGCAAACAATAAGGGCGGTGCCCAGAACATTCGGGAACTTATGTGCCTGGATAGCGTCCTCTGCCCAAATGTCAATGAGAGCCTTGGTCTCGGCATCATCCCAACACGCTCTTCTGATGCCATTTATTAACAAGCCGAGAAGAAGTTCATGTTGTGAACAGGTGAAGAGATCTGTGAATCGCAAAGAAATAAACGACTAAATGAGCCAGCTGACTGTAAACAGGAGACGAGGCGGTCTGTTCACGTTCTCTTTGTTATCAGAGAAACGCGCCACAGATGAACAGAGTTGTTGAACTATTACTAGATTTAGAGCTTTTTGGCACAGACCAGCTCAGTTACGTTCAATTTACAGTCAACAGTTACCTTGGTTACCATGCTCTGACCGTTCTCTGCATAGTTTCAAAAGAATCTTGTAAAACGGGTATTTGACCCAGTTTAGTAAGCCCCCCCCCCTCCAGCTGTGTCTCAGTGTGGATTACTAATCTGACATCAGATTAAACAGAAAACAATGCAAAAGCTTTGAGTTACATGCTTGTTTTATTGATCATTTTAAATCTCACTTTAGCATTTGAACCAATTACAGTAAACATCATGTTCCATTAGAAATGTTTGCAGATGACTGTTTGGTCTAAATTATCACTAAAATAATAATTTACAGCAGATTAACAACTTCAAGAAGACAAACAATCCTTCAGGTTCACATTTGGTTTGTTAGAAATCAACAAAAACAGTTTTAGGTTCGATCCTGCTGATGTTAAAACCCTTAAATGACTATTTTAATTCTGCACATCATGTTTATTCATATTTTATTTGGTCAGTTTGTTAGTAAAACTCTGCTGGTAAAAAATAAAATGAAATAAAAAATCCTGATTAAAAAGTGTTTCTATAAAAGTTTTTTTCTGAACGATCATAAAGCAGAGCAAATCCAAATGACTGTAAACATGATGGACGGGAAAGTCGTCACTAAAAACGGGTTTAATGAAGGTGGAAGATGTTTAAAAAGAGCTTTGTGTTCATAAAAGGTCTAAAAACATAAAAAAAATGTTGACTTAATGTCAGTGGAGGAGATATTCAAAGCTTCATCCAAAGTTACACAAACAAACATACATTTCCATGATAGAGCGGTTCACTACAAACATTTTAAAATAAGATGAATATTTGAAACTTAGCAGAACAAATAAACACTGATGATCTGCAATCCTCTTCAGATTACATGATTGAAGATTATCTTCACATAGAAAAATTCATGGTTCATGGTTGAGGATTTTTTAGTCAGGAATAAAATGATTGATCCAGGATAAAGTGCCAACATCCAAAAAACTTGTTAAACGTAAACAAGCTAAATGAGCTGCGTTGATAAAGCCTCAGCACGTTAAATATTAAAATATTTCAACTAATAAATAAGGAAGATAATATCCAGTCTGTCAGCAATATGGATTAATAAAGATGAACACAAAGAAGAAAAACGTTGACTGACCAGCAGAGGTCACTAACGCCATGGGGCCCTCAGGGACCACATTGGGCCCTCAGAACAACTCACCATTGGGCTAAATTTGAAATTAGATTTTATTCTATAGATTTGAACATATTAATCATAAACATAATTTAAGCATTTAAAGATTTCAAAATGATTATGTCTAAAACAAAATTAGAAATGAAAAGAAACAATAAAAATATGTTTATTATATATTAAGTTTAGATGAACGCTGACCGCTCCAGTTCATAGGTCAGCATTGGAAGCCCAGTCACTACCCGATCCGTTCCCTCCGCACCATCAGCTCATCATCAACCAGATATCCATCCTGGTCGCCCTCGATTTTGGTGGCAGCAGTAGCAGCGCCTCATGAGCTTCTGAGCAACTGAGGCACGTGACGCGATTCACAAGATGCAGCTTGAACTTTATCCGCTGGACGCGCTGCATCAACCAATCAGAGAAGCTGATCTGGGAGCTGGCAGGGAGACAGACGCAGCGCTGCTGATGCAGAGCGCTATGATCACTCCTCTGAAAATGTTTATTAACCAGTGACGTGCGGTGAGGTTCATAGCTGGTGAGGCACTGACGTCATCAGAATCAGATTTGCAAATAGATGCATAGATTGACAGCAGTTTACAGGTTATGTTTCACTTCTGCATCCTTACACATACAAACTGTAGCTCACAAAACACACATTTCCTTAAAAAACAAAACAAAATAAATGTTATTACTGTCTTACCTTTACTTATAAATGAATAGAAGTCCTCCTTATCTTCCTTCAGTTTTAAAAGTCTCTCTGTCTCAATGGAGATCACTGCCAGGGAAGAAAGCCTTCCTTGATCCGTCCTGTTCCTGCCTTATGTTTTCAGTCTCTTGAGCACCCCCTGCCATGAGGCAAGAGAACTGCCTGCCTCACCTCGAACTTGTTCTCTGCCGTTTATAATCGCTCATTACACGAAACACGTTACACAAACACAGTTGGTGACAAAAAGCTCTGTACATTATATACATAAGCCAAATTATTAGAAATAAGTTCACATATTACATTTGTTTAAACCATTTTATTGACGCCGTACAGCAACATGCTCTCTCCGCTTTGCAGCCAGCGCAGAGCCAGGGGTTGCGCAATCCAAGGTGAGGCAGAGCTCGCTGCTGCCTCACCGGCATCGCTTCCAAGCATTTGAATGGGAAAATAAGAAAATTCAGCGATTTTGAACAAATAAAAATCGAAATTGGTGAAGCTACATGAAAAATGAATATTTTTTAGTACAAACCACCGGATGAATATAACAATTTAAATTACTTTATGATTATATATTTTCTTTCTTTCCATGATGGCTGGTGAGGCACTGCCTCACCTGCCTCCCCTGACCGCACGTCACTGTTATTAACGCCTAAATTAACTGAAAATGTAAAAACCTGCCGACAGAATATGTTCGATTTTATTATTCTGGTGCCTGCAGTTTGGATTACGTACGTGAAGAACGCCTTCCAGCCGCTGCTGAAAACCTCGAGCAGGCGAGCGGGCCTGAGGCAGCTGCTGCTGGGGATTCCCAGTGACAGCGCACCGCCGGTATGTGGGGGTCTGAGCGGCTCCCACAGAGAAATAATCTTTGAAGGCAGGATGGTAATCTGGATGAACTGACTGCACAGACCGTGTTTTCAGGAGGACTTCAACACAGATTCAAATTACTTTTTACCCACTGATCACAGCAAATATAGCTGCCATTGTTCCAGGCAAAGAAATGATAGGGTAGCTCCGCCCAGCGTGCATCAGACCCACTTCCGACTGCGCAGCTAGAGCAGCAAAGATGCTTCAGCTATGCGTCAGAACTAAACTGGTACAAGCATCGAAAATGAAGCAGCATGCGCGTTTCTGCTGCTCTTGCTGCTTGCAGTCTGAACTTAGCATTACCAATAGTTGCCATGGTGATCTAAATGCAACGCCTTGATATGGACCATTGGTGGTGGACGGAGGTTTGGACGCAAACTTTGAGGTTTGGGATCTGGAAAGGAAATCTGCTCAGTTTGGTGTCTGGATTATAAACTAGGATTTTTTTGTCGTTTGAATTACGAAGTTTGCTGAACGTAGATTTTAAAAATAGATCCCATGTTTTCTAAATGAGACCCCTGAGTTTTCTGTAAAAAAAACACTGCAATGTCTGCTGCATTCATCGCTGAAAAAGAAAAGCGCTCCCTTCAATGTAATTTATTTTTCTTAAAATATGGGCATTTTTTCTTGAATTAAGGAGACAATTTCCCAATGAAATAAGACAATTTATGTTTAAAATAAGAAAAAAATTATTTCATTGTCTTTTTTCAATTGAATATTATCTAATTATCTTATTTTAAGAGTAAAATGAATGATTCTATTGGCAGATCATCTTATTTCCCCGCTCAAATTAAGGTGAAATTTAAGAAGTTTTTACCTATTTCTGGATTGTTTTTGCAGCTGTGTTTAGGTAGCGCGGACAGATCCGTGAGTCCAGAGCAGAAATAAAACAAAAAGCAGAAATAAAACTCTAACCGTGACTGTTAGAGGTGACTGCAGTGAGAACGAGCTCCTTCATGTCACACCCACAGTGTTTTTACCTGAGGGAGTTCCTCAATATTAAAATACTGCATGTTTAGAAAGTTTGATTCATACAGTAAACATATTTCAAGTCTGGTTGATGTTTGGTAGATAAAACGATCACAGTGATTTCATTTCTTCCTAGAATCGGCAGGCGGCTTTAAAAGCATCGCTGCTGAATCATGTTAGAAACTCAGCCCTGCTTGGTGCAGCAGAGACACCCATGAGCAGGATATACCTGCAGGAGCAGCTGCAACCAGCAGCCTCATCCTGTCAGCATCAAACATTCAGGCTATGAGGCTCTGAGGGACGGAGGTCGGCTCAGGGAGCTGACGGCTCAGCTGCTCGCCCAGCTGATGGTTTGGAGGGAGTGACCTTCACGTGGATGAAGAGAGAGGCGGGCGAGAGGCTGGAACCGTCCAGCTTCAGCAGACGGACATGGCGGTACCCTGCAGACGGAGAGGAGGAGGTAACCATCCAGACCTCCAGCATGTTCCACCAGACGTACTCAGACACCCACCTGTGCGCAGACTGCTAAACGGCAGCGTGAACTGCCCCAGGAAGTCGTTACTGGAGGTGTAGTCATGATCCTCCACCACAAAACGAACCAGAGCCAAGTCCGGAACGTGAACGGTGAAGTTAAAGGTGCAGTCCCACCGCGGGTTAAAGCCTGCAACACAGAACCAGAAGCGGGTCAGAAACAGCAGCCGCCGGGTTCCAGGGAGCCCTCGTTCCATCGCTGCCGGTACCGTTGTTGTCCACATGGTTGGTTTTCTTCTTGACGTTGTCGATGGGGACTCCATGTATCTCCACCCACACCTGAGGATCCACTATGGAGCTGGGTTTGTCCCAGTCCGGTTTGGGAAGCTGCTGGGCGGAAATGACCTTTTCCACCAGAAGGAGAATATACACACACATTAATTTATTTTTCAGCTGCTCAAAGCAAAAAAAAAACAATATCAGGCTGTTGGTTTGTTTTTAAAGAGACAGTGGTGCTGATTTATCCACTTAGACTTAAACCAACTTTATTTCCACATTTCGTTTTGTACGGCATCACATTTCCATTTCTTAAAGGAGAAGTCTGCCCACTGTGATGTCACTACCGGAAGATGGCAGGAGCGAGGAGGTGTTACTATATTTGGGCAATAATAGCCGCTCCCAGACTGTGATATTTTTTTACTGATTAACGCTAAATTAATTAAATCACAGTGAACGTATTAATCTTAGGGATAAATAATGATCCAATGATTATTCCTGCAGACCGGACTTCTCCTTTAAAGTGCAGCAGTGATCAAATGTAAACATTGGGAGAAAAAAACATGATATGAAAAGTTTGACGCAGAGACTGAGATGATTTAGAATGTTTTCAACATTCAGCTTTTTTCCCCCCAGTTTTTTTCAGAGTTCAGCCATCTGATGGCGGTGGGGAATTAAATGTTTTTTAATCCAATGGTTGCAGGTTCAAATCTAGCCAGTCAGAAATTATCAGTTTACTGGAGGTTTATGTCTTAAAGTTAAAATAAAGAAGACATTAGAGAAAATAAATGTTTTGATAACTAAACAGGTTAATAGTTTATATATTGTTTTTATATAATTTAGGGTTAATAACCACTTACTATTAAATAAAAAAAATGTCTGTTTTACAAATTTAATCTGAATGTTTTTTCCTATTTAATTTTAAACCTGAAGCAAACCGCTCCGTTTCTGTCGGCCATCAATAACGAGGCTCCTCACCCGGACAGTCAGCAGGACGGGTCTGTGGCCAGGACCTCCTCCGACGTTCTCCGGGTTGAAGGAGGAGCCGGGCTGCCTCATAAACGGCGGCTTCAGGACGAATCCACAAAGACCATTCTGCAAAAAACGTCCTCGATTCAGGTCCATCTGCTCTCCCAGCGTCTGGAAGTTCAGAGCAACTGCAGAGGAAGGAGGCATCGCAGCAGCGTTAGCTACACCACATGTCCACTAGGGGGCAGTGCATTTAACTGTGGCCAGGGCTGGATGTACGGAAGGTTAAAGGGAACAAAATAAAACAGTAAATATGGCAGGAAATAAATAGATGTAAATGTATTACGAAAACAAATAAATTTACCATGAAAATTATTTATAAATCATATAATTTACTATTTTAAGTATTAACTTATGTCATTATTAAATGAATGATTAAATAATGAAAAACAAAATCAAATATATACATGGTTACATTGTTAAATTTGTTTACCTGACACATCATTAAATAATTAAACGTACCTTTAAATTGTTAAATGTAAAATTAAATATTAAATGTTTATTAAATAATGAATTGTACCTTTTAAATTATGACGCTAAAGTCGTACGGAAGCAGCTGTTCCAACCGTTGCATTTCTGAATTCTTCAGAGTGGTGCCCGACTTTACATGAGTAAATAAAGTGAATGTGATTGGTTGTTTATCAAGCAGGATTGTTGTGGCGGAAGGTTCGCAAGCAGCTTTGTTGGTTTAAATAACTAAATGTCTTTTTTTCCTCATCATGAAATTATTGAAACCGCCAACTTCCCCCAGAAAACTCAGTGGGCGGGACTTGGGCTGCTGCCATAGAAACCCAGGCGTCTGATTGGCTGCTTTTCACAGGGATAGACAAGAAAACCTCTTCCTGTGTTTTATTCTTTATATTTTTACTCTAAATTGAATATTTTTGCCAGAAAAGTTTGAAATAAAGTCAAAAACTGTTGATGTTGATGGGTTCTGATTCGGCTGTTTTCTGCATAACCTGTCAAACATGGCTCACCTATCTGACAGCCAGCATTCCACATGTCCTGAGGGTTGTAGTTGGACGACTGCAGCCGTTGGCCTGACGGGTAAATCCTGCTGATCTGGTGACAGTTGTGACGAAGAAAATGCATCCCTGTGGAAGCGGCACGAGGAAGACAACTTTAGAGGAAACGTGAGCTGAAAGCAGCCTTTATAGGCGCTGCAGATGAATCTACCTGAATCCTTGATGAGTCTGAGGGCTTCACTCTCAGAGAACGAGGACATCTCAGTTGCTGGGTTTTTGGTGGCATCTTCGAAGCTTTTAAAGGGCACGCTGCGAGTGTACACCACCAGGTCTGACAGCTCTGGACTCAGCTTGGACACTCCTGGCTGCGGCCACAAACATTTCATCATTCAGCCTCCATGTTGCTTAAAAACACTATAAGACTGTACGTCGTGTGGATACGTAACTCAAGACCAGATTTAAAAGGTCCTGCAAAAGCAAAACTTCGAATAGCTATAGGTATAGTGGAGGATTTTTATGATAGTTTGAAAAGAGCCGCCTTCTCCATTTTAAAAAGAATGCACATGCACAACCCTGAACCCGAACGTCCACCCTAACCCTAAATCCCTTCATCGCTAGAATACAATTCAATTCAGTTTATTTCTATAGCGCCAATTCACATCATGTCATCTCAGCTCACTTTCCAGTTCACCAGATCATCCAGTCAGATTGAATCAAAGTTTTCTATCTAAGGAAAACCAGCTGATTTCATCGACTCATTGACTCTTCAGCAATCCCTCATACTAAGCATGCTTGTAGCGACAGTGGAGAGGAAAAACTCCCTTTGAACAGGAAGAAACCTCCAGCAGAACCAGGCTCTTACTATGTTTGGGCAAAAAGGGCCGTTGTCAGACGCAGTGATCGCAACAAAAATATTATTATTATTTTTTTTTTATTAAATTCTTTAAATCACCACAAAGTTTCAGGTATAGATAATGATCCATTGGTTATTCCTTGCTGACCAGACTTCTCCTTTAACTCTTCGCTATTCTTATAGATATCATTTTTCTAAGGTCCACATTTGTATGGCAATTTTTTTCTATGACCTTTTTGGTCCTGTAAACACCAGAATTTCTCCATTGTGGGAAAATAAAGGGATTTTCTATTCTATTCTCACTGACCGTTCAGACAGATGATCACTGCTTTTTGCTCCGTTGGTCACGTAACTCCTCCTCCACCACACGGTGCCTGCGCCATCTTTGTTATCAGTCGCTGCTGTCGGCGATAGCGGCCCCTGTGACAGCAAATCCCATAATGCTTTGCGAGGACAGCTCTCCATGAAAAGCATTCTGGGATATATCTGCCTCTTCTGAGGCCTTTCTTTTTTTCTCATTCACTTCTTACACTTTTTCTCTTTCGACCCTCTGCTATTTTCAAAGAACCGCGGTGAGAAAGGTGAGCTTCAATGACTGTCTGAAACCGTAGCTCACCACAAATATGCGCCTGAAAGAAAAAGATAGCTAACAGGACGGGAACGTAGGACGGCCTTATGGAAACATCACCAGAATGATTGACAGGTAGGAGGACCACTGATTGAGATGATCCATCCGGAAATGAAAGATCCTCCTCTATACCTTTAAGAAAAGCTGAAAACTAGCGCCACCCAGAAGCACTCCTGACCACCAGGGGGAGATGATCGCTATCTGAGTGACACCACTACACCTAAACAGGACGCTCTGCACCACTTGCTCTCCTGTCATCATAATATTAACGGATCATTAACAGCATTCTTCCTGATTGCACGAGCAAAATGTCGTTAACAGAAGTAATTTACTGGAATTCGGGACCTTATCGGAAGCTGATTGGTTCAGTAACAGCTGGCAGTCTGTCAGCCAATCACAGCCAAGGGAAAAGGAAGGTGACCCACCTTCTTGTCTTCTTTCTTTCCAGATGCTTTTCCACGACTCGCCTCGTCTTCTGATGAGTCCAAGTCTGAAGAACCGGACGAATCTTCCTCCACCTTCTCCTTCTTCCCCTTGATGAGGACTTTACCCTTTAGATCCTGAACATCCAACCAACATTCCTCATTAGGTTTCAACAGAAGGGGCCTTCAGGAAAGAAACACTCCTCACCTTAAACTTTGCTATTAGATATCAGGAAACTAAAGTTCCATGGTTTTATTTCTGGATAGCATAAAAACATCTGCTTCACCACAGAAAGTCTTTACCTCTGGAAACGGCAGAGAAGACGCCGGCAGGCCAACAAGCGGCTTGAGGAGCAGCTTGTCTCCAAGGATGGATTTCAGGTGTCGAGCCATGACGGTCTGCTGCTCCACGGAGCAGTGGTTCTCCAGAGACAGGATCAGAGGATAGGGGGACGCCTGAGGGGGTCAGAGGTCAGAGCTCAAGGAACATGGCCGGAAAGCCAGTCATTCATAATGAGCACTTTTACAGTTAGTAACATGTATTTAAAGCTTATATTCTGCTAAGTAAACTAATCTGCAGGTTTACTAGTGGTTCCTAGAATTTCTAAAAGTAGAATGGGAGGCAGATCTTTTAGTTATCAGGCTCCTCTCCTGTGGAACCAACTACCAGTTTTAGTCCGTGAGGAAGACACCCTGTCTACTTTTAAGGCTAGACTTAAAACTTTCCTTTTTGATAAAGCTTATAGTTAGAGTGGCTCAGGTTATCCTGAGCTATCTCTATAGTTATGCTGCTATAGGCTTAGACTGCTGGAGGACATAGGGACCCCTATTTAATCATTCTATCTCTATTCTCCCACTCTGCAGAATCTATTAGTTCAATCTCTAACGTTCTGCTCTTTCTGCTTTTTCTCATAGTAGCTTCATCTGGTCTGTTCCTGTTTGGCTGTGACTCCATCCTGGAGAGAAATATCAGCTGTGCTGCTGCCATCAACACCTTTGTTTCTAAATGTAGGAGCTCGGCCTGTTTTTCAGTGTTTAGTCCTGTTTCTCTTCTAGACATAGCTATGGGTTTAGATTTAAATAGGAACTTCTCTCTTTCATCTTTTGACAAGAAGACTGGTTCAGAGCTTTGATCAACTGCTTCTTTCCCAGAGAGCCTCCTGTGGAGCTAGTTGAAAGTATGAATGCATGACAGATGGATCCTCACCTTAAAGGCGTACTCGTTGATAGTCTTGATCACCTCAACAAAGGGCACCTTGGATGTGAGCGTGTGTCCGTGATAGATGACGGGTTCTCCTCCGTCTCCATCCCAGCAGTCCAGCTCCACACAGCGGCAGCCGTGACTCAGAGCCCTGAGGAACAAATCATCAGGTTGTTTATCGCAGGAGGAGACAGACCAGCTGGCCTCTGCAGGGAGGGAGGAGGTGTTTCATAAACAGCATATTTTAGAGAGAACCAATGTGTGCAGAGAACCCAAAAACAGATCTATAGTAGAATTAATCCTCACTTTATCCAACCAGGAAATGAGTTAAGAAGGATTTGGTTAAAAGGCTACTGAATTACTCGATAAGTGATCTAGGTTCAACTCATGAACATCTGATTTAATATCTTCAGAATGATCTAAAGTTACAAAACTTATTAAGGTATGTGAAAATTATGGTTTTTCACATAATGAGATAAAAATAAACATATAACAGTAATGACATCATAACAGGTTGAAATAGAAGTTACACTTCAAAATAAACATTTTGAGTGATAAAATCAAAGCTGCAGTATGTTTTACAGAGTCAAGGGATGTTCCTCACCGTATGTAGGCCTCGGTGCTGCTGTCCCCAGTCAGCTGGTCCTTGGTGAGGTAGGTGTTGTGGGAGGAGGAGATGAAATAATGGGACAGCGGCTGTTTCATGTCCTGATAAACTCTCAGATGGTCGGGGTTAAACACACAGTTCTCCTTAGACAGCATGTACATGGTGAAACCATTAGGGGTCATGAACTGGTTCCTCTGGGCTGCAGAAGGAAAAAATACAGTCGGTGAAGAATTTGAGTGATAATGTGTGTAAAACAGCTAAATATTTATGCTGTGACTGGTTTCCTCATGATGGTAAATATTGTGAGTTGCTTGGTTTCTGTCAGGATTCCTGTCTGTGTGTTTGTGTTTCTGTGTTTGTCTCCCTACCTCCAGCAGGAGGCGCCTGGTTCTTGTCCGCCTCCTCACACACCTGCTGATGGTTACCTCATTAACGGAGTGCTCTTAAGCTGCTGACTGCCACTACCTCGACGCCAGAGTGTTTGCCAGTTTTGGGTACTCTAGCCAAGCTGAGTTTTGCTGAGTCAAACTGAGTTCTTGTCAACCTGAGTCTTAATCTTGTTTTTTTTTTTGTCTTTGCCTCTCAGCAGGAAGTCATCCTGCAAACTGGATGTTTCGGACCTTCTCTCCCTGGAAGGATCATCTGGGCTTAAAACTGAGCTAAGGATTTAAACTGGAGGTTGGAATCTACTTTTCCCCAAGAGATCGTTTGAGTTTCACACTGAGCAAGGGATTCATCTCCTCTACGACCCGTTCAAGTACCGCAGGAAATCTTAGTGGCAGTCAGCTTCTCCATTCACCTTCAAACAACAGCATTCTGGGTAAACCCTGTTCCGCCCTCCACCGAATCAGACAAACACTGGAACTACAGCACACAGACAGGAGTCAAAGAGTTAAAAACTTCTCTGGAAACGTGAGTCAGCAACCAAATCCTCCTCTCCAAGTTCACAAATCAAGTTTCCCACTGAGCCTGAACTAATCACTGTGTCTGTCACTTTTAAGTTCCGGTTGAGCAGTGTTCAGAGCAACACTTCATTCTGCATTATCTCTTCAATAAACCTGTTAAAAAAATTTTCCCCTGGTCTCTCTGAATTGGTTTCTCTGCATGTGGGTCTGAGCTCTTGATAAAACCATGACAGTTTCCAAACACAGGCTAATAACAAACATACAGCAGAGGTTTACATACATGCATACAAAAACACAACATTAAATCACACTCAGCATTTCCTGTTTGAGGTTAAACTAGACTCACTACTTTTTTATTTTTATTAAACTATAGAATGATGAGAACTAAACTTTATTTCGTTTCTCCACTCTGCATAACATGATCGAACCCCCCCCGCCAATTATATGCTTATAATAAGAATAAGAATATCTAAAAAAAAAAAAATAGAGTTATGCAGTTATGCACATTTTCCCAAAATAAACGTTGTAGTGTGATCCCAGCCCAGTGGGAGAATTGTTTGGAGGAAACTACGGTTGTAGCTCACTCTCTGCCTAAACCATCAATCTTAGCTTATATATATCTGCTGAAATATATTCAACACATGCACAGCATAATGTTCAGCCAGTGGTGCGGTTTTTTATCTTCTTCTCCTTCAAAGGCGGCTGGTGAACAACTTTTACAGAAGCATCCATTCAAAATTTCCCCACTTTCCTTGATGGGTCATTGGCTGGTTCCCTACAATTCTTTTTTAAACATTCATCTCATGATTTGTGGATATTAAGATCTAAAGAGAAGCGCCATCTCCTGGTCAGACCCTGTAATTCAGTAAAAGGGTGGGGTCAGAGCAAAAAAATGTGGCGGTCACTGCCGTGGCTGGAAGGTGGAGGGGATTTTGCTCTGAGTTGGAGGGAAGTGTGCTGCCATTTGGCTGCAGTTTGACTGGGAAGTGCCATTTTGCTACTGTAGGTGCACCACCACTACCAGCTGGTTTTTATGTTTAAATATGTTATTTAAATTTTTGCATTTGTAACGCCTGATCTTGTATTTGAATTGAACAAATGAATTCTCAGCCTAATTTTTTCTGACATATCAACAATAGAAGTAATTCTTGTAATGTTCTCTCAGCCTGAGAAATGAAGGTCATCAGTTGGGTCCCTCACCCCACTCGTTGAGTTCGTAGGTCAGGATGAGGCTCTGAGCGTGTGTGACTGAGGCGTCCTCCCCCTGGTCCTTCAGGAAGCCCCTCAGGTCCACGGTTGAGAGAACGCAGCCGTTAGCAGAATATCGAATGAAGACGGCATCCAGTTCCGGACGCCGCAGCAGTTCTTTGCAGAACACTTCAATCTCCTCATGGTCCAGACGGCCATCGGCGGAGCGGTCACATTTCTGCGGGTGAGATGGGTTGCAGCGGTCGGCCGGTTATGGAGCAGATCAAAGCCAAGGGTGGGAGCTGGTCTACCTGGAAGAGGCTGCGGGCGTACTGATCGCTGAGGTCGATGTTGATCATCTGCAGCAGCGTCTGCACCTCTTCGTAGCTCATCTTGTCGTCACGGTTACGGTCTGCTCGACTCAGATAGGCATGGATCCAAGTGACAGAAAAAAACAGTTAAGGAAGCAGACCTTAAAACAGGTCTAGGAGGAGAGGTCCTTCTATGGCAGATGAAGGATATTGGTCCAGTTTCTCCTTGTGGGTCATGTTGTCCACTCTCTCCTGCAGAGTCCGGATGCCTCGGGCCCAGCGCTCAGCTTCCTCCTGGCTGCTGCAGAGGAGATCCAGGCTCTTCCGCGGCCCTTTGAAGACCACGGTCAGACATCGGCCCTCTGGCACCGAGCCCGCCATCCGCCGCAGGGTTTCTGACTGGCAACCTTCACGGACACACTGCACCTCCATGACGGAGACTGAGGGAAGGAAAAAACACAACCGAGGAATAAGAGCTAATAATCATCTTAGTGTCCGTTACCTTTCTGGGAAGGGAAAACGATTAACTGACCACTGAATAATTAGTGAGAGACAGAATGTAAGAGGTGAAAGGTCAAACCACAGGCCTGAATATTTAAACTGGTCAACTGGAGTAAAATCCAAACATGTAGAAGAAGCTGGCAGCCAGATGTTGAGCTGTTCCTCTAAATTAACCTTCAATGCAATTTGCTTTGATTGTTAGTGAATAAAAAAACTGATTTATAACAAAAAAAACTGTTACATAAAGAATGGAAGATAAAAAAACGAAAAAGAAAAATCTAATTCTGTAGCTAAATATACATTTCAGTATATTTATACGTCAAATCTATTCATCTGAATGTAATGTTTACGACTAAACCTTTAAATCTCCCCTTTGTCAACTCGAGGTCACGCTCCGCGGCGCGTAGGAACACATATGAGAAGGGGAGGAGTCCCTCTGTAGGTACCAGATCTGCTCGAGGCTCCGCCCCTTCTTATGACATCAATATATGGCAACTCCACTTGGACAAACTGTATTGCACCCGTTTCTTAAGGATCAAACCTCTTTTGAAGTCTCAGCATATTAATCCCTTTAATTGCTATTATTTTACATTTCATCTGTGATCTAAAGTAGCCGAAAGTAGAAAACAATCACTGTCAGTCTTGAAGGAAAGTACTGCCTTCTAAGACAGACTGAGCTCTGCTATTTAACAAGGAGATAAGAAAAGTGTCTGCTTATTTTTATTCTTTTCATTAGGATCTGAGGGCAGAGGAGTTGTTCACCAGAAAAAGATTTTTTTTTTCTTAGACATTAGGGCTGCCTACTCCCTGAAAAAAAGGGTCACCTCATGTGCGTCCCAGCTGACCCGGTTGCCGTCAGCGTTTAAGCCCCCTTTTGTGTGTGAAATTATTTTTTTTAAATATTTGACTCAAATCTGCATTGAATTAGATGCATATCTAAGAGTGACATGAACACATGGAAAACAAATTATTATCCAGTTATTATTATCCAATTATTATCCAATTCACTTTATCACAAAATAACAAACTTTGCTGAATAAAATAAGTATCTTAAACATTAGCCTGTCCTGCTTCACTTTAAAGTGTAAAAATGAATATAAAACAATATATAAATAGTGCATATTTTTGGTGCAACAGTAAACTTGTAAATTTCCTTTGTGCTCTTGCAGCAGTGAGTCGTTTGTCTTCCAGTGCTGCAGAGTAAAGCTGAATAAAGCAGCGTCAGCATTTAAATTCCTCCGTTCGTCCCCCATCCTGCTCTGTTGTCTCCTGCTATCTTCTCCATGAGCAACACTTGGCTCAACCAATGGGATGAGGGGATTCTGGATCGTTACATATATGCTGTCAGCTCATTGGTCACAACGCAGGACAGGGACGGGAACAAATTTACCGTAAGTTTTGTATCTAAAGTGTCCTTGTTCTTCATTTTCCATTAGCTTTTTACTGACTATTTTTATACTCTCACAGTAATACGGGACAAAGTGCGCTCCTTTTCCACTAAATACAGGACGGTACTTCTATTTCTAAATACAGAACGATTCCGTATTTCAAGGGATGGTCGTCAACCCTATTAGACACCCTAAAGGCCAATTTATGCTTCTGACGCATAGCCTCTGCAACCATCAAATCTGTCTCTGTGTGCGACCACGCCCCCAAGCAGAGGTTCTGCAACCGTCGTTGCGCACCTCAAAAAAATCCTGACCATCGCAAATGTGCGCAGACCTCAAGCAGAAGTGCGCAGACAAAAAGCAGCTGTGATTGGTCCTTGGTATGCCTTTCCAGCTGTCTGTGTGGTCGTCCTTCTCGATTCGGTGCTGGGGCGCGCCATTTTTAAAAACTGAGGAACAATGGACAACTACGACGAAAGGTTAATGGAGGAGGTTGGGAAGTACAACCACTTGTACGACGCCTCAGACAAATAAGATAAAGATGCCAAGATCTCTGGCAAAACAAAATTCTCGTGACCATCGGGCGAAGTTCTTGCGAGTTCTACCCCAGTATTAAACATTGATTTCTCTGGACTTTAATCTAAAGGGAGGCAAAGTTCTGCTAAACTGTCTCTAATTGAAATCTTTTAGATGAAAAAGGGGGCTGATTTATCAGTCATACCCTCTAAACCAGCTTTACATTCACTCAGTCACACAAACTAGAAATATATTCTTTGTCCAAAGGCTAATGTTGCAACAGGATGACTCCTCTACCTTCTGAGCCAAAGTTAAACCACTGTTCAACTAACCCGGGGTCTAGCTTTGTTATCAATACGCTTTGGGAAAACAAAAACTGTTGATTGCTCCTAAAATAGATACCAGAAGTGATAACTTATCAGATTTTATTGTCAGAGGATCATAAACTGGTAATTATATATTTTAGTTTCTAGAAACAAAAACAACAAAGCTCCCTGTAACCTCTGCAGCAGCTGAGCTGCAGGATCAATCTGATCTGGTCAAAGGTCGCTTTTTATCAAAATACTGCCTCTAAAGCTCCAGATGCTCCTCCTGATCTGGATAGAGCAGAACCAACGAAGAAGAAACAAGGAGCTTAAATGATAATCCTTGTTCAGAGAATAGAATAGGATAAAATAGGACATAAATGAGTAAAAAAGAACATACCTGAATAGAATAAAGTAGATTAGAGTAGCGTAGAATTCAATGGAATTGCATAGAATATAGGGCAAGAATAGAGTGGAGTTAATGGAATGGAATATAGATTTTCTTTATTATTCAGGCAGTGAAAATCTTTGCTGTTTTCCAACAGCAAAGTAAAAGCAAATGGAGCTTTATTAACCTCTTAAGCCAGATGGGCCTGGTACCAGGCTCAGCTTAAAGAAAAAGTCCGAAAAATAAATGATCAGTGTTTTTAATTCAGAGTAATTTTCATTTGAATGTGCTTTACTGGAGGCATCCATGTTTGTCAAAGAACATTACTGACTGGTTTGTGACGTCACGGTGCGGTATCGGCTGTTGATCAAGTCCCAGTGCTGTATCTGGTGTTTGTCACAACGCGCTATTATCCAAGTCATCTTGAAAACATTCTTCTTCCAAATGTTGGCTACATATTACGTGTTTTTTCTCTGGCCAGAAGTTCGATGGTAAATCCTCCCTCTTCAAGTTGGCGATCGGACGATGAACCGTGGAGGATCAGGAATCAGAAAGGTGAAATAACTCTTTTTTTCACTTTTACCCGATGTATTCCAGCATCCAGCTGCCATGCACGTGGGCATTGTCAGTTTCACTATAGCTCTGGTGAATTTTAATGGTGAAGTCCTCTGGAAATCTTCAATAATTGTTGTTGATTGCAGATGTGTCTAGTAGTTCCCATTGATTTAGCTTGTAAAGCGGGAAGAATGGCGCTAGGCTTACCGCACCGTGATGTCACTGCTGGAAGATGGCAGGAGGGAGGGGTTACTATATTAGGACAAAAATGGCCACTCCCAGACTTAGTGATCGTGAGATCCATTGTTTTCTATTCTTTTTTATTTTAATCATAAAAAGCCAACATAAACATAAAGTTAAGGATTGAACTAACAGATTCTGCAGAGTGGGAGAATAGAGAGAAGAATGAAGCAGAATGATGAGAAAGGGGTCCCTACGTCTTCCAGCAGTCTAAGCCTATAGCAGCATAACTATAGAGATAGCTCAGGATAACCTGAGCCACTCTAACTATAAGCTTTATCAAAAAGGAAAGTTTTAAGCCTAGCCTACATTTTAAGTAATCAGTGTATTTTTTGTAGAATATTACATTTTTTACTTTAACTCATTAAGTGATATTCGCATGTGGTTCCCATATATTTCCAAACCCTTTGATCAGATATATTTCAAAACCAACTAGGGGGAAAGAAGGACAGTTCGGAGTATCAGCATCTGATATTGTAGCTGATGTCAACATGAATGAGTTTGCTGACAAAGTAAACTTGACTTTCTGGTTTCTTCTGATTTAAGCCTGCTTTGATTGACTTGATTAGTTGCACTGTTCTTTAATTTAGTTTGAAACATCGGAGCCAGGTCTGGAGGCCATGTTTTGCTTTGCTTTGGGCCGATCGGCTGGGTGTGTTCAGTAAAATATCAGCCCAGCGCTTCTATTTTGGTGTGACTTAAATGCTACGTGCTGAGAATACCCGACTCCTGCTGCACCATCTGAGGGGCGTCTACCTTGATTATAGAGTCTCTGCTTATTTTAAGACGCTCCCTGATCCTGCTGCAGTTCAAACCGTTAGATCACAGAACGCTGGAGGCAGGGAGTCGCCCCTGGGGTCTGTGGTTGAAGGATGTATAATTACCAGATGTTTAAAACAGGAACAGAAGAAGTCCTGCTGAGATGTTTGAATGTGCCTAACTAGTTGTCCCCTGACCTCCAGTGTCCAGATGGCCTTCACACACAACCAGTTCTTAAACTTGTTTATTTAAACTCAGTAAAACAACACACTCTGTGACACTTGTGCGTTTTTAATGTCCTCAGATGTGTGTGAAGATGATGTGGGCAGCAGTCAGTGAGAAGCTACCATCCATGTCCTGTAATTCCTGCCTCCTAATTTAGGTCCGCTGGTTCTCTGCAGCACAGCTGGGTGGTCCCACTTCCTGCTGCCTCTTTAACCTTCGTGGCTTTTTGCCATTTGGAATCAGGGAGGGATTAAATGAATAACCTGAGGTTAGTTGGATGTCGCTTTAAGACACAGAAGAGTAAAATTATCCTCTTCTTTAAGT